>NC_064253.1:24440126-24760126 GCF_003254725.2 Canis lupus dingo
ACAACCAACTGAGTGACCCAGGTGCCCCTTCATGTACCCTTTAAAGTAGCAGGTCTGGGGATCCCTGCATGGTTCAGTGGTTTATGTCTGCCTTCGGCCCAGGGCATGATCCTGGAGTCCCAGGATCAAGTCCCACGTCAGGCTCCCTGCATGGAGCCTGCTTCTCCCTCTGCCTGTGTCTCATGCCTCTGTATGTGTGTGTCTCTCATGAATAAATAAATAAAATCTTAAAAAAAAAAATGGTAGCATTGTCTGAACACACTAAGAGGACACACACTGTGGTTCAGAACAGCCACATAACCCTGATATAAGTAGGACCCACTAAACCAAAATTAACTTAAACCAAAATTATATGACAGCCAGCCACAGAGAAACATTAACCCTAACTCAGCCTCTCAACAACCTTCCTTTCAAAGGCACAGCTGAGAATCTGAGAACCTTGTTTGAGGCTCTGAGGAGAGCTGGAGACCAATTAACAGCAAGGCCATGTAGAGAAACATGATGGGCTCAGGCTCTGGAATCTGAAGAACTTATTGGCTGTGTGACCTGAAGTCTCTTAACTTCTCTGTGCCTTCTCTCTTCCTCATGAGTCAAGTCCAGCCTTGCCAGGTTGCTGAGAAGGTTTGAGAGAATGTGACAGGAGTATTTGTAAGAAGAGCTGATACACTGAAGACCCCCAACAAGTGGCAACTACTGTTAGAGTTATTATCATTCCAGCATTTTAACAGACTAGGTGTTTTCTCCAAGGCACAGAACTCAATTCCATCTAAGACATCTCCATTAATCACTCGTTAAATACACAAGGAGCCTCTGACGTAGTCAAATACTGTGGAAGAGAAAGACACCACAGAGGTGTGGCATCTCACCTCCAGGTAGCTATGATGTCATGAGTGCTACAAATACTCCATTCTTGGACACAAGGGATGGAAAGAATTTTCTAAATGTTTCATCAAGTTGTAATTCATCTTTTTACATCTAGGACTATGGCTTCCATGAAGGGAAAGCCACTGGAAGGACCAGACTACATCGGCACAGAGCTAGGACAGTGCCAGGACAGCACGCACAGGAGCTCAGCAAGAAGGAAGGGGCAGGGAAGGGCCGGGGATGGGGAAGGGGTCGGGCAAGACGTGCAAGGCAGAAATCCCTGGAGGAAGGAGCCGTGTCATATGCTGAGACACACTGACAGGTGTGGCCAAGGACGGCTGCTCAGTGCTTGAAAAGCCTAGTAAGGTTGTTTCTCTAGTTCAAAACAGAGAAAGGAGACCAGATGATTTTTCATGTGTGGGGTGCCATAGGGGCCATCACAGGGCTGTGCCTCTGTATGCTGTTGGCTCCTCTCATCCACACACACCTGTTACTTTCTGTGTTTGAGAAAAACCTACAAAGGCCCCTTGAGAGGTGTTTTCCAGCATGTGCACAGCAGACAGCTTTGCAGTTCTGGAGCGACGGAGCACCGCTACAGGTCTGGTCGAGTCAGGAGGAGACGGGCTGATGGGACACAAGCAGGAAACATAGAATGCTCTCCCAAAAGTGGCACAGGAGAAGCAAACCCACTTCTCCCCAGCAAGCCAGAAGGCGGCCGGATCACCAGGCCTTCCGCTGGCCTCACATCTGCCACCACACACCCTCAGCGGGGGGCTCCTTCTACACCTGAGAAATGGGTATCTCTGAACACATAAGGTGGCCCCTTTCACAGACACCAGTTACGGAATCCCCTAGGATTCTTCAACTACTGCCAGGTCCTTCCCAGGACGTACCTGATGATCCGACCGAGAGAGAGACAGGAGCAACGCACAAATCAAAGGTCCCCAGAACACAGCACACTCAGCACGCACGAGTTCATAGGCTAAAACCCCTTCCTACACGGGGAGCCCCACACGGGGAGCCCGACGCAGAGCAGCAGCAAAGCCCTTCCTGTGCTGTGTGCCCCACGGCAGGCCCACCTGCTTCCAGGGCGCTGATGCCCCCCACCCCGCCTCTGCAGACACCTGCTGGCCTCTCCTGCACCAAGTCCTCCCTGCCAACCCTTATGGCCAGCTTAACCTCTCAGCATCTATGGAGGTGCCTTTAGGGGCCTATGTCAGGGTCCCTGAAACCACCTACACTCTTTAAAAAGCCTCAAGGATGCTACCTACAAAAAGCTTCTGTATCCAGCTTCTTTGCCCTCCCACCATCTTCGCCCAAGTTTGGACCCCTGAGAGCCCTAAAATCAGATGTCCTTGCCTCCAGCACCCTCCACTTACCCACGTCTCCCCACACTTAGGCTGAGTTGGGCCTCTTTCCTGTCACAGGAAACCCAGGGATTGGTCCCCTACTTGTCACCACACTGAGCACCAATCCCTGGTCCTGACCTCCACCTGTCTGGTCCTACACTTGCCTCCTTATACTCTCCACTCTAGCCAAAGCACCCCAAATCCCAACATGGACTCTGCCCCCACGAGTGCCCCCCTCTCCACTCCCCAAGGGCTACCTGGAGGAGGGGCCTCCCTTGTGCCACCTCGCTGTGTGCTCTGCTTCCCCCCGCCACCCCCAACTCTGAGCTCCAGGGAGGGAGGGCTACACCTCCTTCTCCCTTCTGCACATGCCTCTCATGGCACAGTTTCACACACCACGGGCTTTCAGTCAGTATTTGCTGAACATACTGTCTAATCAATCAATATGGCATAATGTCTAGAGCAAGGGCCTGGGCAGCAGCTGCAGATGCTGGGCTGACAGCTGTATTTTGAGTCTCCACCACCAGAAGCCAGCCTTCCTGAGAACAGAGTCCCGTCTGCCTGGTCCCCATCGTGCCCCAACATGTAGACCAGGACCTGGCCCTTAGGACACCCTTAGGGACTATTTTGTTAATCGAGTGACCTGCTCTCAAGTCTCAGCTCTGCCACCTATTAGCTGTGTCACTTGGCTCAGTGACTCACTCTGCAACCTCGTCCTCTCCTCTGTGAAATGGGGGAACAGCACAGTGTCATCTCAGAAAGCTGCCACAGGGCGTCAGCGAAGCAACTCAGAACAAGGGCACGATGTGTGCAGCTGGGCACAGTGCGTGTCTGCGGAGATCATCGGGCCAAGACCATCGGAATGGGCTGGAGCCGCCAATGTCCTCACCACACTTTTTTCATCCTTCAGTTTGCTTTAAAAATCTAGTCTGTTCGGTATGCCTACCAAGGCTTGGAACTGTGCCCCCAGCACCCTGCACACTCCTCCCTGGAAGCATCTCCAGTGCCCATGTTCCCTCTCTCTCCTCAGCTCAGGTCTCATCCAGCCCCGGAGGGGGTCCTGTACACTTGCTCTTGGAGAGTCCAAAGCACATCGGGCTAAAAGGAGCACAGGCTGGGCTCCGGGACTTCCCTTCACTAGATGCATCCTGCAGGGGCGTTTCCATCCTCCCAGAGAAGCCCTGAGCCTGGAGAGAGGTTCAGTTCCTCCCCAGTGACTCCTGCCAGCATTCTTCAGGGGGAAGACAGGGAAGCCGTGCCTTGCTGAGACCTCGACTAGGGGGCCTGGCCGGCGGGTCTCATCTCAGCCAAGTCCCGCGTCCCAAGCTCCCCTCCTAGGGACCTCCTCCCACCTGCTCTACCTCATGGACACCCAGGTACCAAGCTGCCGGTTTCCTGATCCCAGCTCGGCCCCCATGTAGCTTCTCAAGCCCTCCCACCACAAAGTCCACCTATTAACTAAGGTAAACCACCAGGCGAGGTCAATGTATAATTTAGATCAGCCCTGCATAATGCATAAGGTATCTTGTTATAAATTATTCACCCACAAATTGCCATCTGGACATTGTGAGAACTTGGGGGGACATTTGCAAGAGAAGTAGGCATCTGCCCAGCACTGTGTCAGAAAGCAGAGAGTGCTGGCTAGGTGGTCACTGCTGTCTTCGTCGCCAGGAACCTGAGCAGATGGACTCCAGTCCTTTCCTGCTAAAACCACCAGAGAGCTGTGAGGTGACCAGCCCAGAGTGGGGGGGCAGCCGGGCAGGGGTGGAGGGCTACCCGTCCCTGGCCTCCCCCTGCTCTGGGGCCCCGCATGATGTCACGCTTTTATGACAGCTGCACGGCCCCCACTTATCCCAGGAGCGAGCTTTGTATATCTCAAGGATACAAAGGAGAACAGCTCCTTACTTCTGACCAGGTGATTAGCGGACTCTTTCCTCTCTTCTCCTCAAGCTGATACAAAGAACCAACTTTCTGCTCACCCATAGCTCAGTCTTACTGATGGAAGTGCCCCCACCCCCACCCCAAGGCAGTAAGAGCTTACACTGCAAGCCATTCATCAACTCTGGCATCTGAGGCTAGTCCACGTGTCCCTCGCTGAGGCCCCTGAGCTGAGGCCATCCATCCAATGAATCAGAATTGAACATCTATGGCTCCACCCAAGTACTGCACTGTTCACTGAGGGCACACTGTACTGCACTGTTCCACTGAGGTGGAAAGAAGACATCCTCTGCTATTCTCTGCTATTAGGAAGTTCACTGACCAGAGACACCAAGTACCCATGCAAGCAAACCACTACACGACAAATTAGTCCTGACGCCCACTTTGCTCTAGGTACAGTCTGAGGAGATGAGAACTGTAACATAAACTTCACGTCCAAGGTCAGCAGGGATGCAGAAGAGTCTGTCATCAGTTCTGCCTGTGGAGGAAGAGGATCAAGGAAGGCTACACAGAGAAAGCGATGCATGAGCTGGGTCTTGAGGGATGAGTAGGAGCTCTCCAGGGAGACAAGGGGAAAGAACATTCTCAGAAGAAGGGCTGACACATGCAAAAGCTCCCAGTCATGTGCCTGCAGGAACCCATGAAGGGACTGCAAGGGATTAGCACTCATAAATGCTGGAAGGAACATGATGCGCCCTGAGTGCGCTGCTCGGACAGGCTAGCGATGCGTTATCCCACCTCATTGAGACTCACAATCCTCAGAGGGTCTTTGTGAAGTTGGAAGGAAGTGGGATTTGCTTCAATCTTTCAAAATAGAATAATTAGAAGACTTGTAATCCCCTCTCCTCACCCTCTATTAATAGTTAACTGTTAATAATACCTCCAACAGAGGAAACTATCAGGACTGTAAGGTACCATTCTGTTTCCAAGATTCTTCCTGGGAGCCAAGAAATCATTGCCAGATCCACCTCATCCTGAAATACAAAATGCAAAAAAGGAAAAAAAAAAGAAAAAAGAAAAAGAACAGAAACCTCACCTTCTGCCAAGGGCTTCCGGAGCCCTGTACCAGTGACTGTAGCAGTCACTGCAGATCCTGAAGGTTTTTCAATGTGCAAGTCAGAGAGCAAGGAGGGACCAAAGGAGGCCTGCTTACAGGAAAAGGGAGGGTGGGGGTGTGGCTGTGGCCGTGCGTCCATAAGAGACATCACAGGGCAATGACTGATAAAGACTGGTCGTGTTCCCAAGGCAAATGTCTCCTTACCTTCCTTCAACCTACCAAGAATGCTGGCTCATGCAGCTGTGCCCAGGTGACCAGTACCACTGTCCAAAAGACAGAAGGGACACCGTGCCCACCTAGGGCATCACTCTTCTGCCTTCATCTGTGTGACACATTTAGCTCTGCTCACTTTCATGTAACAAATTAGATACACACATGCAGAGATGGGTAGACAGATAGGTAAGTGGGTGGATAAACTGCTTTCTCTGCCAATAATATCTCCCTAGGCAGCCTTGAGTTTCCATCAGCCATGATACAAAATGGAATCTGCCCAGCAGTTCTTCAGTGGTTTCCTCCAAAACTTCGGTGCTCCAGGTGGTGGTTGTGTATTTAAGACACATAGTCTGTTGGTTTTTGATAAACTGTGTATATAAGAGTTTGATATTCTTTGGCTAAACCCTTTTCTGAGACCGTGTTCAAACAGATTAAACACTCAAAACTGTGAAGGGTTTTCCTTTGCCTCCTGGACAAAATTTCAAGACTTACACGATCAAATCAAGAATCCAGATACCCTGAACTCCAATTTAATAGGTGCTTTCAGAGGGTACTTGAAGTATGAGCTCATCACAAAGCCCACGGCATAGGAGAATGGAAGACAGCATGTTAAGGCATCATTTCTGGGATGAAGGCTAAAATTGTCGATCACAGCCAGCCAGCCTCCAATAAGCCTAAGTAAACCAAGCCCACTCGAGAGCCAGTGCCTAAGACCTACATGAGAAAGATCTTGTAAGTCTTCCGTTCTTAGGAAATACAAACTCTCTCTCTCTCACTGGGACACATGCCCTGGCAAGAATAAAACTTAGGGTTACTGTACAGTAATATCACTGTATCTCAGGAAGCAACCTGGGGATTGAACTAGAAATTCACATTTGGATAATACTCTCATTTAATTATAAAATACTTCTCTGACATTTCATTATCAGGACAAAAGCTGCCCCCAGGAAGGTGAACGACGAACGGACGTGCATTTTCACAGACACCTCTGTCTCTGATTAAAGACCAAGACAGGTGACCTAGAGCATATAAAACCGACAAAGAGAGTGAATATACAGAATTTTGGACCATGATTCAAAATTAGCTGTTCTATCAACAGAAATTACAACTTCCATTTACTGAGTATCTACTGTACACTGGGCAATAGGTCAAGGACATGTTCTCTTGAATGGAATCCTAACAATAAACCCTACAGAGTAGTGGCAACCCCCACGCTGTACATGGGAAGGTGAGGAAATGCAAATTTTGCTGCTTTCTGCCTTGCTTGCAGGCCTTCATTAATGAAAATTCTTTTTTTTTCTTTAATAAAACACTGTATTCCACACTCAGGAGCAAATATGGTCAGCATTTTTACATGCTTGCCCAACAAAGATAAAAAACCAAAAAGAAATAGATTCAGTTCCTGAGTTGGACTCTCTCTTCTTCTCTGATGGATGTAACATAGCAGCGCCCTCTCCCCACGCCACACACACACCTATAGGGCTGCCCTGTCCCTGCTGGGAGGCACCTATGAACCACAGACCCACCCTGCAACAACCGCAGAGACCCTGGTGGGGTCAAACACACCAGGAAGTACCCACAAGGTGGTCCCTGGACTGTCCAAGGAATAAAGTGAGCTACCTGTGTTTCCCTCACTCAGAGACGATGGAAGAAAACCAGCATCAGCACCACGCCTCCCTGCTGCACGCACCCTGCTCTCGGGCCCGGCTCAGCTGCCAATCATCAATGTGCCAGACTCACACTGCAATCAGTTTGTCACAACAGGCATCACGCCCACTGTCACTCCTCAGGGGAAACATGTAAAAACAAACATACACACACAACATGCAAGACAAAAGGCAGGAGGTGGGCATTTGTGAGCGCAGAACTTCAGAACAGGCCCAGGCCTGACGTTTGCCCTGGCTGCCAATGTGTCACGCCACCTCTTATGAGGCAAGCAGCCTTGCCTCTAGTCATCCAACAGCCACCTGCACCCACATGGGTCTCAATCATCTTCAAAGTCACCCAGAGAGGAGTCATGATTTCTCATTAGTGCTGCTGAACCTTCAAATCCAAGAGCATCTCCAAATACCACCCATCCTAGGACAGGTCCTTAAGTCCTGGGAAGGGATTCTGTGCAGAACACTGCCTCCTATTTCAGGAATAAGTTCAACATTTCCAGAGCAATCTGCCAGCTTTTATCTCTGCAGTACCTCCCGTGATTTCTGAAGCGCTCCATGCTAGGGAGACAGTCTTTTTTTTTTTTTTTTTTAAGACAATCTTGGTAATAACAGAGTACAGTAATATTTGCCGTTATGTCACTCATTGTAACTACTAATTTCCTTTCCTCCCATCCCATTCGAGTGAGCATTTCTCAGAAGACTGTCAACGATTCCAAAGAGAGCAGGTCAGGGTTCCTTGAGCTTCCTCCAAACCGATGGCCACAGAGACTGGGATTAGCTTGGTCTGGAAAGGCTTTTGACACCATTTCAGGAATGATACCCTTCCACCTGTGTTCCTACCTATCCCTTCACCCCACATTAAAGGGCTATCATGTGATTTTTGCTATGGTGTGTGGCCTCAAACTTCCTATGTTGAAGCCCTAACCTCCAACGTGATGGTGTTAGGAGACAGGACCTTTGGGAGGTAAACAGGTTTAGATGAAGCAATGAGGGTGGAGTGTCCATGATGAGATTACTGCCCTTTTTTAAAGAATCTATCTATCTATCTATCTATCTATCTATCTATCCATCTATGAGAGAGAGAGAGAGAGAGAGAGAGAAAGTGTGAGCACGAGTTGAGGGGGACCAAAGAAGGTGGGAGAGGGACAAGGAGAGTACGGAGCTTGAGGCAGGGCTGGATCTCCAGACTCTGAGATCATGACCTGAGCCGGAACCAAGAGTCCAACGGTTAACTGACTCAGCCACCCTGGGGCCCCTAGGTGAGCACCCCTCTAAGAAAAGGAAGAGACAAGAGACCTCCTTCACTCCACCATTTGAGGACATAGAGGAAAGGTGACCATATGTAAGTCAGGAAGAGAACCCTCACCAGAACCCTACCATGCTGCATCCTGGTCTCAGACTTCCAGCCTCCAGAGCTGTGAGAAACAAACATCTATTATTTAAGCCCCCCCTCCCCGGTGATGGGGTTTTGTTGCTGCAGTCTAGATGAAGACAATGTGATGATGATTAATTATCTCTCTCCTCTCTGTTAGAGCGCAATCTCCATAAAGGGAAGGAGAGGATCTTTTGGTGCTTACCACTGTACCTAGCACATCCTTGGTGCTCTTCTCTGACACCAGCACATCCCTGGGGTTCACCCCTGGCACCTAGCACACAGGTTGGGATGTGAGAGGCACTGAAGGATATAGGTGTCAGGTGGATGGATGCATGCCTGCACAAATGGGTGGATAGGTAAGGGGATGCACGTATACATGCAGAGATAAAAATTATGGTTTTGAAAAACATTCATTGCTGGAGGAAATGGTTATGATATAATAAGTAAAAATGCAAGAAGTAAAATTACATAAACAATGTGATTTCAATTATGTAAACATTTACACATGATTAGGAATCTGGAAGGAAATATGCTAAAAATGCTAATAATGGTTATCTCTGGGTGGTAAGATTAGGATTGATTGTTGCAGTTTTCATGCCCCATGTTTCCATAAATTGCATGTATTACATTTATGATCCAAAATAAGATTACATTTTTAAAAAGAAATTACCAAGAAGGGGGAAAAAAAAACCCTCTGTGTTTTAGGAGATTTTTCTCCTCTAAAATCAGGGCAGAGAGACTCAGGGTGGCAAAGTCAACACTTGGGTAGATTCGGAGCCCAGAGATTGGGAGCTTACATGTCTCTGGGTTTCCCACAGCTCACAGGATCCCGACACACAACCTCTCCTCTTGCTCAGATGCTTTCACAGTGGGCATCTCTGCGAGGTGTCGCTCTGGCCCCAGCCATTTAGAAGCAAGGACTGTGCAGAGGTGCAGATGGTCTGGGGACAGCCCAAAAATGATGAGGACTCATCAGGCCAGGAGAAGAAGGCTAGGAACAAAACTTGACTCAAATCTTGAAAGCCATAAAGACCAAAACGAAGGGAATCACAAAGGTGTTTGCCAAACAACTGAGTTGCTCCCACAGCACGAAGAACAGAAGAAGGTCATTATTCTACAGGCACTTGTTTGAGAAGGAGAGGGGCTCACATCATAGGTAATGACGCCAACTCTAACAACAGAAGCGACCGTCTGCGGGGCCTAAGCCTGAGTGGGCAGACTTTGCCTCTAAAGGGCCAGGGGACACTTTTAGCTCTGCAGGCCATGTTGTCTCTGTCACTCAGTTCGGCTGCTGCTGTGCAACACTACTGTGTTGGAATAAAACCCGACCTGAGAAACAGCAGCCAGAGTGGGCCCAAGCGCTGTAGGTTGCTGACAACTGACCTCACGCAGCAGGCACTGTGAAATCTCTAATTTAATTCCTACAACCCTCAAATAGGGAGACTAGGGTTCAAAGAGATGACATCACTTGCTCAGGTTATGCCGTCAAAAAGTGGCATGACTTGACTCAACCCCACGTCCAATTGACTCCAAAGAGCCCACCCCCTTTAACATCCTTATTGCCAGCATCATGTTGAGGATGGGGATCCAGGGATGAGTAAGATCCAAACCTTGCCTTCCAAAATTTATAACTGAGGATGAGGATCTGCTCCAACAGGTACCTATGGAGAACTCCCGCCCAGCAGAATAAGAGGTGTTAAGACCACCACCACCCGGGGCACAGACATACTACAGGTTTACCTAATTCCCTTACAAAGGGCTTTCACCCTCTACACAAGGACATTGCTAGAAAGTGAACTTAACTGGGCTTTTAATTATTGGTTTATACATCTCTGAGTCCTGAGTGCAGAAGCCAACAGACAAGACACAGCATGAGGAGCCCTGACCAGAAAGTCACTGTACTGAGTCACAGTTTAGCTTCATGGTTAAGATTATACGACCTGAGGGGCACCTGGGTGGCTCAGTCAATTAAGTATCTGCCTTTGGCTCAGGTCATGATCTCAGGGTCCCAGGGTTGAGCCCCGCATCTGGCTCCCTGTTCAGTGGGGAGCCTGCTTCTTCTCTCTCTGCTCCTCCCCCTCCCCCTCTCTCTCAAATTAATACTTTTAAAAAAAAGAAAAAAAGTATACAAACTGAGGTCAGACAGACCTGAAATGGGAATCCCAGCTCTGTGTGATCCTGGGCAAACAACCTAAGCATCAGCTAGCTCCCCTGTAAACCAAAGTCTGGAATCCCTCACTGTCTTGGAGCTGTTAGGAGACAACATGGGGCAAGGGTGGAGCAGAAGCTGCATTTGTTTTGCTCATCGTCATATCTGCCGTACCAGGCACACACAGTAGGTTCAAAACCAAGGTAGAAAGATCAATTATTCTGAAAACCTCCATTTTAAGTCAGCAGGAAAATAGGATTTACCTTGTGAACAACTTCCCAGGAAAGACATCCAGCACTGGAAGCACGGACAGCTGTCTCAGGGAGTGTTGGGCAGGCCAGGCACCAGAGAACAGCCCTGAGATGCACGAACCCACCTTCCCAGGAAGCCAGGGAGGCCCTTCCCTGCCAAGGACCACCCATATACATAGTATAAGCATTAATGATACACGCACACACCAAGAGGCAGGTGTGGATGGCAGTTAAAGTGAGCAGGCAGGGTACAGCACAGCTTCTGTTTATCCCCTCTCAACACCAACACCCTGAGATTCCCAGACCTTGGCTCCACCTCCAGCATGGCCCTTGTGGCTCCTGCATCTCCCTAAGCTGCCCACCTCCTGCTTCTGACCCTAGAATACACTCTGACCTTATTAACCTCCAGCAAACAGGGAGGAGAACAGCCAGGCTGCACCCCACCCCACCCCTCTTCCACAGGCCTCTCTGGGAGGGCCACCTAATTTGAGGAGGTTAAGGGTTAAATGTGAAACTTTGCAAGTGGCCATCCCTAATGCAGAACCACCATCTGCACACTTGGGGCTCCTTCATCAACCGTAAGGCTAGAAGCTAGGGAAGGGGGGAAATAGTGATATTTTTGCACCTATGGTGTTCCACAGCCCAGGAAGTTACACAAATGGTGCCATTTTATCTTGATGGAGATCCCGAGAGGTGGGTGTTAGCATTCACATTTTACAAGAGCGCAGACAGGAGTCCAAGGGCTCCCCAACTCACTTTTACCCAACAGCCAAGGCATTGGGTGGTCCTGCCCCCCACCTACCAAGCCCACTTGCCCCACTTCCCTGTTGCCCACTACGCACAGCCACCGTGGCCTCTTTTCTGTTCCAAGAACCTACTGGTCCCCTTTCTGGAATGTTCACACCCCCTTCTCTTTACCTGACTATTCAGCCTGTGGCTCTCAGCTCAGTTGTCACTGCTCAGCAAGATCCCCACCCCCATCACCCTGGGCACCATCCATGACAAGAGCCTAGGTTAACCCTCCACCCTCATCACTGTCACCTCTGCTGTGACCCTGAGTCTCTTCCCTCCTAACAACTGTAATCCAACAGCAAGGTGGATGATATGGTTTATGGCTTATTTCCCAACCAGGACAGTGGGCTTCGGGCAAGGCAGTCATTATGTCTGCACTTTACACTACTAAACCCAAGTACTTCCCACAGTGCTTGGCACACAGGTGTTCAACTCTGATGAAGGAATGAATGGATGGATGAGCTGATGAATGAACGAAGGACCACCCATATACATTCCCTGCACATTTTGGGAGGTCCCAGCATCATCGTTGAGTTTAGTATAAGCATTAATGATACACGCACACACTGAAAAACCAAGATTACAAATCATCCATCACTCTTCTCAGATTATAGCAGAACCACAACCCTACCCTGCAATTTCCATACCAAACCTTGTGCATGTCCTTTCTAGATGCGGCTGCCACTTTTTTCCCCCATTTCCATGCAAGTGACCTGATGAAAGAAACTACACAAAATCAGGAAAAATGGACTGATTTTATAAAGTACTGGGTGAGAGGTGGATATGCGCAGGGCTGCAGAATATAAGAAGCTTTTACACAAAGCCCCACAGCGCTGGCCATACCTGACTGTCAGACAAGGGGGTAAATTCACCCTCTTACTCAGGGAAATTTCATAATAAGGGCAAAATGTGGACCCTCCCTGAATAGGGCCCGTACAGTTGGGACTGTGCCCATCACCTTTATACCTACAGGACCAGGCAGGATTTGAGAATCAAGGCTTGGAGCTGGAGTTAGGCAAAGCTAGGTTCAGTAAGGGGCTCCACTGCTTACCACCATCTGTGTGGCCTTATGCCTCCTTGTCTGTAAAACAGGACTAATACCAGCGCTCCCCTCTAAGAGGTGCTGTGGGCTGAGGTGGCTTGACTGCAGGCAACCTACTCATTCAAGCTTGCAGCATGACAGCTGACACCCCATCCTCTCCCCCCATGGAATGGGAGCTGCTCATAGGCAGGAATCAGGTGAGGGTGCACTTTGTGTTTAAGCACCCAGCACAGGTCGTGGCACACAGTAGGAGCTCAGGTCGTGCTTTCGAGGAGGACACTCATCCCAGCTTATAGGCAGCATCCATACATATCCAGCTCGCAATGGCCACTGCTGCTCAGTTGCCACCTCTCCTCGGGCTGAGGTTCTCAGCACAGGGATCTCCGCTAAGACCCTCCTGAGGACAGTGCTGGGGCTGGGAGCAGGGTTAGGAAGCCTCGGCATTTTTCTTTATCAACACAGGGGTCTCTGACCAATCGGAAGTGATTTCGGTTTCCTCCCAGCCATCTACTCAAAGCCTGGATTCAAGGCTCACCCCTCAAGGCTGAGTTCTGACCTTCTCAAACCTTACTTACAGAGTCAAGTTTGAGAGGAATTCTATCTATTCATGGATGGACAGAAGTGGGTAACCCATCTTCCGTGAAAGCAAGTTTTCCCTCTTTAAGGGATTGTGAGACATCTCTTTAAAAAAGGAACACCAATATTAGGACAAACCTTCTTTTTGAGGGTCTTACGTGGTGAGCTACAATCTTCCTTTAAAAATGCCAATTGCTGAGCAATCTGCCTGCTAATCCATTCATAACTCAGCCATTCAAGTCTTAGAATAATTTTCCCATAATTCATGTTAATCATTCTACTCTCATAGCGTGAGTCATCTGTTTAATGGAAACTTTCACCAGGATGGGCAACAGCCACTGGATCTTGCTTTAAAAATCTCTCCAGAGCTCAGAAGGTTTTCTATTATTGACAGAAAAGTTACTGTATTTTTAGCAAGCACTTTAAATATTACTCATGCAATCAAAGCTGTTTCCCTAATTCAACTTATACAGTTTTCAAACATGTAATACAGTTGACCTTATTAAATATTCCATAATTCCACTCACACACAACGACATATAAAAGTACAGTCTAAAACTTTTGGCAGCACTTGGAAAAAGGGAATCCTCGTGAAATGTCCCAGACGGAGCAGCAAAGGTTCTGAGGATGGCAGAGACTGCCAACCGATGCTACGAGAGGCAAAGACAACAGAGCTCTTTGCACAGAAGTTCAGTAGGTGGGCGAACAAAGACTTGGGTTCTCTGCACTTTAACCAAGAACACTACTGAATGGTCTGAGAATACTCTTCACGTGCTCCAAGGACAAGATAGCATCTCTCAATCCTACTAAAATTCAGGATGTCACATGGGTAACGGGATGATAACGATGTTTTCAAAATAGAAAACTTGAGACTGTCTCATCAAAATCTATAAGCTAGATAATAATGCCACAAAAAGCCCCCATTTATTGAACACTCACTACCAGGTACTGTGCTAAATACTGTGGAGATTTAAGATCTTCATCCTCAGGACAATCTTGTGAATTAAGTACTATCATCTTCGTTTTTCAGATAAGAAAAGAAAGACACAGATGTTAACAAACTTGCCCGTGGCCACTCCGCCAAGCAAAAGCAGCAGAGCCAAGCTGGGAGCTGGGACCTTTTGGTTTCCAACACCCACATCCTGAATACTTAATACCAAGCTGGCCTAGAAGGTCAAGGCTACAATCCCCTCCCACCCCCACCTTAGGATGCAGGGGTTACTGCCATTTACCACCAGCCAACTGTCAGGATAGTTCAGCTCTTCAAATGGGCAGGTTGCTGAGGAATACAGAGGCATCAGTGATTAAGTAGGAATTTAACTGGAAGCAGCTGAGCAAGAAGTCCATTACTGCTTTCATGCGGAAAGTCCAAAGAAGAGCCAGAGGGGGGAGAGCATGATCTAAGGAAAAGTGGGGGGAAAAAGGATGCTCCAGCTGAATGTGGATGAACTTGCAAAACAAGAAATCAGACCAATTAGCGCACCTGGCTCAGGTGGCAGAGCATGCCACCCTTCTTTATCTCAGGGTTCAAGATCCATGCTGGGTGTGGAGCCTACTTTAAAAAAATATTTTTTTTTCAGACCAGCTAAATGAGAATATTAAATGACTGGGTGCAAATTTTGAACACCAGACCTTAAACTGCTACCACTGCTGAGGCAGAGACAACAGAGACAAAGAGACGAGGAGAGAGACAGAGAGGGGACACTGTGACAAATGAGTCAAATGGGCTTCTGTGCTTCGAGTGCTCTCGTTGGTTTCATTTGTTCATCTACTCATACCTTTTCAAGTAGATGAAGTGAAACACCTTGGGTTCCACTTACTTGGTACCACCCTGCTCCACAGGAGAGGGCTCTGCTTGCACTTGCGGCTTTGCCTGCTCTAGCCGACGCCCCTCATTGTGTTCCAGAGAGTCCCGCACCCGTACCACATAGCCACCACTTCTGGGACACGGACGATGCAGAGAGGGAGCCCTGGCCTCTCCTGAGTCCCGTGAAGCCCTCAACATCCCTGTTCAGTCAGACCCACCACTGCAGTCAGCCGTCAGCAGGAAGCAGCACTGCCAGTGAGCACTGTGTGGGGAGGAGCATAAAGTAGGTTTGGGTTTTAAGTTTTTCTTTAAATTCCAGTTAACATACAGCTTAATATTAGTTTCAGGTATTCAATATAGTAACCTAACACTTCTATACAGCCCAAGTGTGCATCACAAGTGCCCTCTGTAATCCCTATCACCTATCTCACCCATCTCCCACCCCTCTCCCCTCAAGTAACCACCTGTTTGTTCTCTATAGCTGAGTCTGCCTCTTGGTTTGCCTCTTTTTCCCCCTTTATTTGTTTGTGTCTTTAAGTCCACATGTGAGTGAAATGATATGGTAGGTGTCTTTCTCTGACTGACTTTGCTTAACTTTACACTCTCCGGCTCCATCCATATCATTGCAAATGGCAAGATGTCATTCTTTGTATGGCTGAGTAATATTCCACTGTATACATATACCACATCTTCCATAAAGCAGAAGTCCAAACATAAGCAAGTCTCTGGGTACATCTAGAGTAGCCCCAAGGGATTGTGGCCCTGACTGGATACATGGCAGACACTTCTGCTTAAGTAGAGCTTAATGGAGGAAATATGAGTAACTCCACTAGACAGACATCTACAAGCATAGATAGACAAAAGGCAGACAGCGAGGGGACTGCAGGAGGTGCTAATACACGGGATCTAAGAGCATCATCACTGTCCCACTCCAAGCTCCTGACTCCGCTTTTTTATCTGCCCACAATACCTCATGCTGACCTGCACAAACCACATATCCCAACAAAGTTTCTCAGCACAGAAAGTCTGGAAATCTCCTGTACATCTTCTCTTTCTTAAATTGTTTAAACCTACACCTATTAGGTACCAACTCCCTGCTGGTGACTGTGCCAAGATCTTAGGATGCTCCAACAGACAGCATATCCCTGCCCTCAAAGTCTGGGCAGGAGGCAGAGAAGCTATTGCTATGTCTGCAGCAGAAGTGCCATGAGCAAGCATAGGAGCCCCCAGTGGGAGTATCAGCCCGGATGCCCACCTCCGCAGGCTTCCCTGCCCTGCCTAACCTACCTACCCCGCCAACCCCAAAGGGCAACTTCACAACCTCGTGGCCCTCTCCTCAAACTGGAGCACGTGCCTGATCCTAGAAGACACACTCAGGAGCTCAAAACAACCGGGCCAAACTCCCCCTCAGACACCTGTCTGCACCTAATAGTCACAGGACCAGGGTCAGCTAATGAGGGGCTTTCAACTCAGCGGGTGCTATTGAACTCAGCTGGGAGAACCGTCTTCAAGCACAAACGTGCTAATCAATAGGCAAACGAATCCAGCTTCTGTGAACTACTACCTAGTGAAGCAGAATAAACCAGGCAAGCCAAAGCAGGGTGAGGAAGGTGGATACATTACACTTGGCATGGAAGGTGCCATAAAGGAGGCGAGCTTGGGGCCCTGAGGGTGGAGCATGGCCCCTGTGAGCTAGCCTGGGGGTCTGGGAAGACGTGCCCTGAAGGAGGAGTGGAAGCTATCTGGACAGAGACAAGAGAGGATGGTCCAGGCTGGGAGAACAACATATGCAAAGGCCCGAGCAACCCATACAAAGCTGGCCAGGCCAGAGAGCACCCCACACAGCTCCAGGGTGGCCCCACACTGCTACAAACCCAGACTGGACCCAGGTTTGGGATCCCTACCATATGCAACCAATGGTTCCCCCCAAGAAGCTAATTGGGCTGGCCTCACTGGGGGCTGGTGCCCTCAGTGCCTCCTCTCTCCCTCAGTGCCTCCCTCAAAACCCTCTGTCCCTGCGTGCTTCTGCTTCTCCCCCTGGGCACCCCCTTCCCCCCACAACAATGGTGCACAGGACGGCATGTTCTGGAGAAGCACAAAGCATGTGGTCTGGTCCTTTATTAATCTTGCTGTATCTTATTAAAATGGCCTGGTGCCTGCCTGGTGTTCTGCACAGAGCAGCGGGGTTTATGCAGCAAGTGGCAGCTGGGTGAGCTATATTTCTTTTTGTGTGTGTGTTGGAGGAATGACCTAGATGCTGCTCTGTACAACAGACTCCCGCTTGCAGGCATTAACCCCTCCTTCCCCATCCGGCCCAGTGTGCAGGTAGGAGCAAAGGTGTGGACAGACAGAGTGGAGTCAGCTGAGCTGCCAAGCGGACAGAGCGCCTGAAGATTGTTCCAGATGGCCATGACAGTGCCCCCTGAATGGGAGTGGGTCTCTGGGGAAGCCAGCTGCAGCAGAGATGTCACTGGGGACCTATGTTCGTGGGGACTTGGACAAAGGTCATGAGTGAAGGGAGAAGGTGAGTGACCTGCTGCTCCCTCCAGCTGCCTCTTTCCTTAGGTGGTTCTCCTCCCAGGCTGGCGCCACCCTCATTCCTCCCTTGCTCTCACTCATGCTGCCCATACCTACTCACCTGCTCTTCTACGCAGGCCCCACGACAGACCCAGAGACAAAAGGCAGGCCCAGAAGAGCTGTGCCCAGGGAGAATACAAATACATAACCTCCTCCCCCCAGAGAGGCAGAGAGGAGCCAGGGAGACTAGGCCACACACGGCTGCCTCACACTGCCCTGTGGGTGGCAGACGGCCCAGAGAACTTGGGTAAGCATCTTTCACTGGTAAAACTCAACAAGGACCCAAGGACCCAACAAGGACCACTGTCTTGCTCAGCTCTGGGTGAGCTGAGCAACAAAATACCACAGACTGGGTGGCTTAAGGAACAGGGAGGGATTTCTGACAGTCTTGGAGGCTGGAAGCCCAAGGACAAGACGCCATGTGATTCATTTTTCTGGGGGGTCCTGCTTCCTAGCTAATAGATGGCCACCTCCGCACTGTGTGCCCACTCAGCAGGGAGGGAGAAGCAGCAAGCCTCCTGGTGGTTTTGCTTAGAGATCACTGACACCATCATGAGGGCCTCCCCCTGATGACCTCATCTAAACCTAATTACTTCCCCAAGGTCCCACCTACAACTATCATCACATTGGCAGTTAGAAATTTTGGAGAGAGACTACTCATTCCATAGCAACTACCAACCTCATAGGACAGGTATAGGGACTAAGACCCAATGTTAACACAGAGCCTCGTCCTTGGAAACACCTTATGCTGGTGGGTCACTGCTAGCTTGCCTGTCCCTGTGGCAACTGACACTTGCCTTATGCAAAAGGCAGGTGGAATCTGTCATCCAGGCCCCAGCCTACCGTTCACGGCACTCAGGTTTCTGCATACTCTACACACACACACACACACACACACACACACACACACACATACAACACACACACACACACATGCACACTTCTGGCCCCTACCTCCCCTTTCCAAGCCAGAGCGTGACTTGGAATTGAACTTTTTCCCTCCAGGGCTATGAAACGAAACTGAAAACACAAGAGATGTGATTAAATGCTGAGCTGGTCATCCTGCCACAAGCTGACAGTCACACGTGGACCAAGTCCGGTGATTTTCCACCTCTTAATCAAGTCCCTGCCGGATAGAAAAATGCAATGAACATCAATGAGAACAAATGCTAATAAGGTTCTAACAGGCATTGGATGTCAAGAGGTGAGGAATAAGCCTTGCATATTTTGACTGAAAGGGGGTCAGAGAGGAAATAATCGGGATACTACATAGAAATCTTTTATTCACAAGGAACGGCTTCCCTGAAAGGCAGCTGCTCCAATCAGTGCCTTTAATGCTCTTTAAGCTCGTTCGTTAAAGAATGTGCTGCTCAGTGTCCTGCAGCAACAGAAACGCCCAGCTCGGCGACACATCGCTTTCCTGGCATTTAGCTAACGTGGTCAAGTCCCGGCAAATTTACATCAGGCCTAAGTGAAAGATGAGGTCCTTTCCTGACACACACAGTCATTAGACTTTTAGCTGTCATGAAATTTCTCCAAGAAAACACGGTGGCCTTGGAAACATTCTATCAAATGCCTCCTTGAAGCAGCACAGCCAAAGTTAATGCATTTGTCAAGTGTCTGGGACAGCTTTTTTCTCTACCTCTCCAGGTGCTTCTGGTGAATGGACTTCAGGACCATGGAAGAACCCTGTGAAACCGTCCTCACTGAGACAAAGGGACAGCCCAGGGCCAGGGCCGTATTGCCCCCCACCCCCACCCCACCACTGGGCCACAGCCTGTTGCTGGCCACCTTACTCTTCACTCTGCTTCCAGAATCAGCCGTGGCCAGAGGATTCTCAACCACTTTCTGGGCTTCCTCTGCCTTCAGACATACAGTCTCTCTCCACTTCCTCAGATACCCTGAAATACCCAATATGCTGCAGCCCTGAGTTTCCTGATTAAGAGAAACTTGCTTTGAGTGCTAAGGAGGCAGAATAATTTCAGCATTAGACAGACCTGGGTTCAAGGCCCAGCTCACTCATGTGCTATGAAACTTGGGGTTCATCCTTGGGCTAAATACTGGTTCTACTCCACCACAAACCGGGGAGGTCAATACCATGAAAAGCACTTAGCATAGAGCTAGGCATATGGGAAGTGCTTCAT
This sequence comes from Canis lupus dingo, assembly GCF_003254725.2. Taxonomy (NCBI): domain Eukaryota; kingdom Metazoa; phylum Chordata; class Mammalia; order Carnivora; family Canidae; genus Canis; species Canis lupus. The sequence goes on from NC_064253.1 coordinate 24,459,922, forward strand.
AAAGGTTAGCTATTATATAAGAGGTTTCATTAAAAAATGGATTTTTTACTCCAATATAACAGTCAAAGAAGCCAGGTAAATAAAGAAGCCTCAGGGGATTCTATAAAGCGGGTCACAATGAGCAGTCATCCCTCTAGGTAACAGGTTTATTATGAATTGTACAAACCACCTTCCACTGTAGAAACGGGAAGTCAAGATCAGTGGGACTCTCAGAACACTTGAGAACCCTAAACCATATAGAACCTCTTAGAAGGATTTGAGCTTAATGTGGAACTAGGAAACTAAACATCTCCAACCCCAAATGTTCTCCTAGCTTAGATTTCCATCCTTGATGATGACATGACACAGACATGACAGTGCCTACAGTGCCGTGAGCGCTTATCACATGCCAAGTGCCAAACTAGCCTCATCTATGCGCCCATCCTCATGACACCTCCTCAGTCCTACCGTTCCAGAGAAATGTTACATAGAATGCAATTGTGAGCCATGTATGGTGCTTTCATTTTCCAGCTGACGCAGAAAAAATTTAAAAAGGGTGAAATTAATGTTCATACCTTATTTAACCCCATGCATCCAAAATATTATCACACTGACCTAGCATCAGTATTTTAAAACATAAATGATCTATTTTACTTTTTGTCCCCCCTCCACTAAGGCTTTAATGTCTGGCATGGGTCTTACACTCACAGCTTATCTCAATTCAGACTAGCCTTATTTCAAGTGCTTGGCAGCCGCATGTGACTGGTGCTCACCATACTGGACCGTGCAGGTCTCAGGAATAAGCAAAATACAAAGAAGCTCGAAGAGGGTCCCACACAAGCTATGCTCTTAGCTAGTACATTGAACCGCCCAGTCATCTCCTGAGCCCATTAAGCCCCACATTCTGCAGCCCACCACTGGCCCCAAGAAACTGGCTTCGTGCTAAGGCCTGGAAGCAAATCCCTCCCTGCATACTGAGGGAAAATGCAAGAGACATCTGCAAATACATGTTTAAAGATAAGATCCTGAGAAGGCACCATCACTGAAACCGCTAAAAATGACCCCAGGCTGAGGAACAGCTAAAGAGAAGACAAGCACTTCTTTAAAAACAACACCCAGCTGATGTCAGAAGTTGGTTTGAAGCTGTCAAAAAAAAAAAAAAAAAAAAAAAGAAGAAGAAGATAAAGAAAAAGAAGTCCAACCTTATGTCAGAAAATCCCATAAAGGGAAGAAAGAGTGTTGCAGAGATTAACTACAATTTGGTAAGGATTCCAAAGTAAAATACCAGAAAATGACAATACCGAAGACAAAATATATGGAGTAAGAGAAGGTAGCACATGCTTGATTAGGAAACAGGCAAAAGCATATTTAACCTGAGACAGAGTAGGGCAGGGCTACACAGCTGGGGAAGGCACCTACCGGTGAGCCGCCCCAAACTACCTGCATCTCATCTCAGAGTTGTCGCCTCAAAGACATGGAAATTATTCAGGACAGAGGCTCTCTGTGGCTATAATTTGTGGTATAATGGCATAATGGTAATTACTTGCCGCCAACTGTACTGTGACTGAAAAGTGCATCCAAGAACCAAGACAGCTTGGAAGGCCTCCCATGAAACTGGCATGACCACCAGACTTTCCAGCCCAGAGATGGCCACTGGGAACACCCCAAGCTTAAAGAGAAAGGGGGTGAAAACCCCCAATGTGAACTGCTTGGTCTTGAACTAACCACAGGACCATCCCCCTGTGCCCATAAGACAAGTATGGGTTTTCTCTCCTGACCACCCCCTCCAGCCCTACCGTCCAAGGTCCCAGACAGAAATGCATGCCCAGCGCCTGCCAGCCTGAAGCCCACCACCAGTCCTCCATCCTGCCCGGCCATCTGGAGGCGGCCGAAGCCTGGACCTGCACAAGTGAGAGCTCTGAATGACCTGAGGGGCAGGTGGCATGTCCTTGCTGAAGCATGCTGGGTACACCGCCACTGGTATAAGCCAACACCGGGCTCAGCTCAAGGTATCATCTCTCCATCGCACTCCAAACCCAAACCTCCATTCTTTTGTGAAGGGTCTCCAAGTCCTGTACAGGAGGATGGAAACCAGCAGGAGCTCATCGTCAAACAGATCTGACTCTGCCTCTTACTAGCTGTGTGACTATGGCTGAGTTAACTGCTCTAGGCCTCAATTTCTTTTTCTATAACAGAAACATTCATTCATTTAACAAATAACTCTTAAGCACGTACTATTCTAGCTTCTGGGGATACAATAGTGAAGAAAAGAAAAAAAAAAAATCCCTCCCTATGAAACTTAATTCTAGTTCGAAGAGGAGGTGCCCAGTGGGCAGATCAACATGTATAAACACATATAATAACAGTACCGACTTCACCGGGGTGTTATGAGGATTCAATTAACTAGCACATCCAATGCAGATGGCATGCACTAAATAAATGTTAGCTATTGTTATTAGGAATAGTAATAGTAGTGATATCTAATCCTTCCAGCTCCACCTGGGCCTGGGCCTGGCTCCAGAGGTCCAATTTGGCTGGAAGCCAGCATAGGATAAAAGCCAGAAAGGCACTCCATTCTTCCCACCCTAAGGTCTTTCTGGACTTATGCCACAAGAATGGAGCCCCATGCAGCCTTCATTTAGCAGACTTCATCATCCCATCAAGCCCGGGTGTGCTGCAGAAGGTGGGTATGGGAAACAGGGCTCTTGGGCACACTGTTCCGCTGGCCCGTGGAGCACCAGCTTTCTACCAGAGCCAACATGGAGTGCCATGCGTTTCTCCAAAAACACTCACTGCCCAGCAGGGAGAAGCGCCTCAGAGACACTCCAGCCAACAAACTATGGCTTATCACGTCTTCCCAGGGCTGGAGGGAGAGCAAGAACTGCGATCCTGCCACTGGCATGAATCTGTGATTTTGCGATGGTGCCCCAGGGAATCCTAGGCTCCCACAAGATGGGAATGATGATGACAATGCCCCAGAAAGACAGCAGGGCTCCCACACCACTCACAGAGCACACTCGAAATGGCCACACTGTGATGATAGCCCTGAATGGTCTTTCTTATTGTTTCCAATAACCCTATGACATAAGCACTCCTTTTTTTACATCCATTTTGTAGACAAGGAAACAGGGGTTGAGTAATCTGTCCAAAGATGCACAAGCAAGGGGAAAGCAGGCAGATGGTCCAACTCCTGCAGCCAGGTTCTGAACCAGTGAGCTAGAGTGCCTCACCCCAGGGCCACCCCAGGGAAAAAGGAAGGCAAAGAGGCCAGGAGCTCAAAGCCACCAACCCCCAATGACATTATAGCAGTTCATGTTCCGTCTATTTCTTACGAACAGAATCCAGACATTTCCTTTGGAAAAAAAGAAAACATCACTGCTAATTTTTTTTTAAATCCCTACATGAATGACAGCCGATACTAAAAGATGGCTTATATGTGAAGCTTTTGAAAATGTCACAACCAAATGCCCATCAACAGTAGAACAGATAGATAAATTGCGGTAACACGTTCCTATAATGGAATACAACAGAACGATACAGAACTACTTATAGATGCAACATGGTAATCTCACAGACATGATGAGTGAAAGAAGACAGTTATAGGAAAATATATCCTGGGTGAATTCATTTTATAGCAAGTTTGAAAATGGGAAAAATGAAGCAACGGTGATAAAAGAATGGTGGTTACCCTTGCTAAGGAAGCAGTGGCTGGGAAGGGCATGAAGGAGCATTTGGGGGTTCTGGAAAGCTTCTTAGATCCTTAATGGGATAAGATTACAAAGGAATGTTTAGGGGTTAACATCATTGAGCTGTATACTTAAGATCTGTGTGTTTTCTCATATTATACCTCAAAAAAAAAAAACATTTAAAAACTCAGAAATATCTCCATAAATTACTTAATCCAAGATCCTGACTTAGGTAAAAATGAACCCAGATTCCTTTAAGAAGGAAGGCAATTGCCTATCTTGCTTGTTAAAACAAAAACTAAAATAAGGATTAAAAAAAAAAAAACCAAAAAATTAAGCCACAACACCACCAAAACTCCGATGCAGTGGGATGAGTGGGGCAGGGAGCCCATGCTCCAGGTCTGCTCAGTTGCCTGTGACCTCCCACTACCCCCAGCCCTCCCTACTTTGGAGATCCACAGTTTGAGTCTCCAAAGACGTGTCTGCAGAGAACAAAGCCCAAGCCGCCAGGCCACTTCAAAGGAGCTTAGAAGAATATTCCTTTCCTCTGCGCTCAGGAGCATCAGGCCTTTTCAGAAGGCACCACAAGAAACTCAAAAGCCACCTCAAAAGCACTGAATGCAATAAAACTGTTGCTGGCCATCTCAGCAACCAAGTACATGGAGTAAAATGGGCACACGTGACAAAAGGGAACCAGCAGCCACCAGGCACTCACACAGAGAAGACCACTCCAGGCACACTCGCCTCCAATTATTTCCAGGTCTGGAAACAAGCAGAGCTTAGAATAAAAGCCAGGACCGGCCCAGTTATGGCCCCAGCAGGAAACCCAGGCCCCAGGTATTCCGGTCCCAGGAAGGGAGCGGCACAGCCACCGGCTCCTCTGGAGGCCAGCGAGTACCTGTCGCTCCGGCCCACCCTCGCTTACCAAAAGTGAAGCGGGCCTGCTGGTAACCACAGGTGCAGAGCTGGCTTCGCGGCCACCACTGGGAGTGGTTTTGACGCAAGAAGCCAGGGAGTAATGAGAGTCACCGGGTCTGACCACAGTCACACTCGGGTCTGAGTTGCACGTCGGCAGGCACGAGGTCCTCTGCCTGCAGACCTCCCCTGGCAAGTGGGAAGGGGTGGGCTTTTCAAAAAGAAATCAGACCCTCTCGCTTCTCTTCCCCAAGCATCTTGGCAAGAAGTCTGTTTCACGGAAACCGGCGTCCGGCACCAGGGAGAAGCAAATAAGCCTTCCGGGCAACGGAGCCCCTGGATTCACTCTACAGCCAGGCCCCTGTTTTCTTTTTTTTTTTTTTTTTTTTTAATTTTTATTTATTTATGATAGTCACAGAGAGAGAGAGAGGCAGAGACACAGGCAGAGGGAGAAGCAGGCTCCATGCACCGGAGCCTGATGTGGGATTCGATTCCGGGTCTCCAGGATCGCGCCCTGGGCCAAAGGCAGGCGCCAAACCGCTGCGCCACCCAGGGATCCCCAGGCCCCTGTTTCTTCCTGCCCTGCCCTGCGCCCCGCCGCCCTGCGCCCCAGCCCTCGGGCCCTCTGCACACCGCAGAAAGACGCCGCGGAGGGCGGAGGTCCGCTGCAAGGTGTCGTGTCGGCAGCCCGGGTAACAGCACCGCTAACAGGAACCCGCAACCTGCGCTTTCTTGTTTTCGTGCACGTGTCCATCAAAAACGGTCGGCGGTTCAGAAGCTCTCTGCGGCCTTTCGGTTCGCGTTTGTCCCGCCGCGGCAGGCTTCGCTGATGCTTGGAGGAGAGGAGCGGCAGGGCCTGCAGAGCCTGCAGAGCCCGCTCGCCCTGCCCCGCAGGAGAGCTGGGCCCGTCTCCCAACAGGAAGAGATGGAAGCTGGTGCTTCAAGCCCTGAACTGAGGATGGGCGCGCACAGGGACTCGGCCCGGCAGGGAGGAGCCCGCGGAGCCCTGCAAGCGGGGCCTGAGTGCGGGCGCCGGGCAGGGCGGTGTCCGCGCGGAGCTCGCTCAGGGCCACGCCGCCCCCGCAGCCCCCCGGTCTTGCCTCGGGGAGGGGCCTTGGGGAAGGCTCCACGACCCCCAACCCTGGAGCCCCCCAGTCTTGCCTCGGGGAGGGGCCTTGGGGAAGGCTCCACGACCCCCACCCCTGGAGCCCCACAGTCTTGCCTCGGGAAGGGGCTTTGGGGAAGTCTCGACGACCCCCACCCCTGGAGCCCCACAGTCTTGCCTCGGGAAGGGGACTTGGGGAAGGCTCCACAACCCCCACCCCCACCCCCACCGCCCCCCAGTCTTTGCCTCCGGAAGGGGCCTTGGGGAAGGCTTGACACCCGGTGCCCCGCCCAGGCTATCTCAGCAAATTATGCTTTACGTTGATTTAACTTCAGGGTAAAAAATGTCACGTGTGATGTCTCGCTCTCCAAATATCAAGGAACAATTTGTTCCTGTTACTTTTTCTTTTCTCTCTTTTTTTTTTTATTTTCTACAAGGAACATGTATTACTCGTGGAATAATAAATTAAGTTTTTGGCACAAAGCAAGACACAAGCAATTAAATAAGCTGACAGATCAATCGTGAGAGGAGGGCTACTTTTTCTGCTTCCACATGACCACCAGCTGCAGAATTCAGCATTCTCCTCCAATGGGTTGAGAGCAAACTCCTCGATGTTTTTCTACAAAGGACAGATTCTAGTCAACAAATTAATCATATTAGCCCTGAAAGTAAGTCTTTGGCCTACAGAGAAATGAGACCGGCCTAAAAGAAATCAGAGGAGACTAAATGAAAATCAGGAGACAGACTCGGAAGAAACGCAACACAATCACCTGGCCCCTTGCACGTCTTAGCTCCAACCCTGCATGGGAACTGCCGCCGAGGGACAGCCAGGGCGGATGGCTGGGGCCGTGAGGCTTCAGGAAGATGTGAGGAGGTAAGGATGGCAGCAGTGAGAAAGAGGTGGTACCGGGAGTACAGGTGCGAGAGGACAGCCCCTCCAGCTCCGTAAGATGAGAATAAGCTAGCTGACCATCAAAGCCAAAGCTGAAGGTTGAGCTAAAGAGCAGCCGTTTGTCTCTGGCACGGAGGGCTACGGTTTCTGAGCTGGAAACGGGTGGCCAAAGGCCCCTCATGCAAATGAGGTCAGAGTCCCTACCTGAGCCAGAGAGGAGATGAAGATGCTACCAACCACCACAAGCTGATGGCCCCCTTTCTGAGCAAAGTGGCCAGATGGGGTTTCATGACCATAGGCGAGCATGTTCTGTAGCAGGAGCCCTTCCCCCTGGCTTCAGCAGCCCAGACCAGGGCCCAGTGCCCAAAGCAAAGGCTGTTTTGCACAGTCTAGCCAGCACCCCATGATCACCACTACTAACTCAGTTCCCTCCTGGGGAGCAAGGATGTGAGACCCGAGGCAAGTCATCAGCAGGAAAGAAAAGCAGCAGAGGCAGGGAAAGGCACTTATTACATCCTGAGGTGTCCAAGACTCATCTGCAAGATGGCTGGTGCACCCCGAGGCACCTCACAGTTCTCCACAGGCTTGGCTTTTGCACAGCTGGGACTGCTTCCCGAGCCTCCTCCCCTCCCTGCCCCACTCTGGCCTGCACCCTGCTCTCCCACAGGAAGCAGAGAAAGCCTAAAAGCAATCAGAACACTCTCCCATGGCCACCTAACCTCAACGGCAGGCCCCCGGGCTCAGAGTGCTACAGAGGTGCGGCGGCGTTGGGTAAGAAGTGCCAGCCCACCACCCGCCTCCCGGTACTGATAATGTCAGGATCATGTTTTCGAGCCACTAGAATGAAAACTCATTCTGGCTTTCTTTCACAACAAAGACAGATGAACCATCTGAAAAGAGTTTCATCGTAATAAATTTATTTTAATTTCCTTCAAACATGAGAGATCAAACATATACAGATTTATCTTCACTGCAAAGAAAAAGAGATCCTGGGTAATATGCGAATGTGTTCCTTCTGTGCCATCCTGTGGCTTTAAATAACAAAAAAGGAGGGTTTCATGTTCAAAAAGACACTGTTCAAGTGACAAGGTCTCTTAATACTTTTTCTGTTCCCCAAACACACTGCAAATACTTCTGAGCAGCATCTCTCACCCACTGGAGGCTACCAGTGCTGCTTAAAAAAATCACATAAGATGAGCCAATGATTTTAAAGTTTTCACTCATTTCTTTGGCTTAATAGCCATAAATCATACATTAAATCAGCATCTGATTTGAATGTGAAATTTTCCTTCAATATGCCAAGACATGTCTGGTGGCCCTATCAGGCAAGTCACTCACCAGGACTTGACATGACAACAGAGGCTGTGGGGCGAGTGGGGCTGAAGACTGTCCTCTTCCCAGAGTCCAAGTAAACTCATCTCTCGGGTAATTCAGACCTTAGTGGTGGATCAATTCGTGAGCCCCAGTGGTGATAACACTAAAACCAATTCCCCTGCACAGACTGAGTCATCAGACTAAATATTGCCACTTTAACACTTAGTGAGTAAGAATTAGAATGTCAGGGAAGAGCTTTCCAAGCATTCATCATTCTCCTTTGCTTCCTCTAAGATATTCATATAACAACTCCCTAAGACCCACACCAAATAAACTCACCAGACCGACAGCTTGGTGGAGCAAATGTCGTGCACGTGAATCACGCTCCATCTAGACTATAATATATCTACCCTCCACTGTAAGGACATGATGAGGGCAGAGATGGTGGGGGCTGGGGAAGGGGGGACATGGAGGAGGTAATGGGGCAGGTTAGACAATACCCAAAGCAAAAAATGGATGTAACAACAGAAAACACATTAATGTATTTGCTATACCAGTGAAATCATGACAATAGCTTCTGGGTACATCTTCCTAAGCAGGTAATGAAACATCCCGTGTGTATCTAGTATGTGACTGTGAGCTCCTTAAAGACACTGTGGCTTAGGAAGAGGAACCCCAGAGGGGAAGACTGGGCAGCATTGCCCAGTGGGAGAAAGTAGCCTATTCGTGCTCACCTTAAAATGAAGGCGCGTGACATACGGCTCAGAAGTCTGAGTAGCTGCTGAGCCAGGACTAAGTCAAACTGCGAAACATGTCAAGACAGTCCCTTGGCTTTTTACCCCTCTCCCACAGTCCCCATGCAGACCACCTACTGGGAGGCCCCACCTCACGTTCCCCTCCCGGAGAGCACCTCCTGCTCCAGAACCAACTGTTGAGAGCAAGACCTTGGAAGTCAGAAAGACTCTGGGTTCAAATCACAGCATGACCACTTTCTGCGACTCCTCGGCTCCATCAAGTAAGGCCTTAAACCTCCTTTCCCTGGGCATAAAATAGGGATATGAGACCATCTCCAAAAGCTGCTGTGATTTTTCACAAAATAAAAACAAGCAAAAAAATCATGGTAGACTCCAAAAGTGTCTCTTCCTTTCACCCTGTGGGCCACTAGGCCCTTAGTTTCCAAGGTTAATCTGATGAATTGATCTGACAAAACCAGCAGCTACTTGGCTGGCTGATCTTTAGCTACCTGCCTCCCCCAGAGAAGAGAGAGGCTGGAAAGGGAAATTGGATGGTGGAGGTGGGGTGAGAGCCCTGGCAGCCTGTCCCCCAGGTGGATGCAGGCCAGCGTCAGCCAGCCTATGGGGAAGGCTGGCTTCCCACGGTGATCTCGTCAGGGCGACTTCCCCTCTGCCTGCTGCGGAACACAGCCTAAAACCGAAGAGGGCAGCACCACAGGCTCTTCTCAGAAGGGCACATTGTGACATTGGGTCAGCACGGAGTCAGAGGCACACCTGAAACTTAAAGCCCTTGCAGCCCAGAACCCATGCTGCTCTGCCCAACTCTGCACCTGCAGGCACCCCTACTCAACTTCCAACAGGGGTCACTTTCTCAGGTACCAGGATACAGGACTTGGAGTCACCTTTTGGGGGGGACCTAATTCAAGTCTGCAGTGCCCATCACACGGGGTTCTTCAGATTGAAAGAAACAATGCCTGGGGCATGCTCTGAATGGTATTACTCCTGTGGTCAACAGTAACAGTCCATGTTCCTATCTTTCTCTGGTCTGCCATCTTTCTCTTGTCTAGGAAGTCTTATCGTCTTCCTGGTACCTTTTTCCAAAAAGGACTTGAGACAATTCAGACCCCCTCTAGACTACAAACCCCTTAAGATCAGGGACCAGGCTTATTGGCATCCACTTGCTAAGTGCCCCCATTGAGTGTAGGGGAACAGTCTCAGCAGGGAGACCACAGGTTCCGATGTCAGACAGACCCAAGCTTAGAACATGGTTCTGCCACTTTCTCAGGGTATAATGCTGGAAAGTGAAGCAATGTCTAGGTCTCACGTTATCATCTGAGGAGCAGAGGTATTGCAGGAAAGTTATGAACACCTCAGACAACACATAGGTAGCCCAGTGTGGCCAGCAAGTAGTATGTGCTCCATAACTACTGTCACCTTATTGGTGCTCAGCAACTGTTTGGCTCAATAAATATCTGATAACTAGATAAATGGATAGCACCAGCCACTCCTCTCCCAACAGAGGCACCAGGTCACACTAAGTTATGACACCCAGCCCTCATTCCTGAGATTGAACCCACAACCTCCCCTCGTCCACAGCCTCTAGGAATGGACACCCCAACTGCAGAATGACAAACTACTCCACTCAACCATTTTTCAGGCATTCACTGAACACATGCCTTGCTATGAATCTACCATGTGCCAAGCACCTCCTGGTGGTCTTGAACAGGGGTCAGCAAACATTTTTCCATAAAGGGCCAGAGAGTAAACAACTTGGGCTTTCTGGACCATATGGATCCCACTGCCACCACTCAACTCTGCATTACAGCATGGCCATGTTCCAGCACCACTTGATTTATAAAACCAGGTGTTGGGCAATAGTCTGAGACCCCAGCTTCTGAGGATATACAAATGAGTAAGACTCAGTAGTCACGTGATGATGGACAAAACTCCCACAGAGAAGACAGGACAAGCTAAGAACAGAAGTCTCTCATTCCCCCCTCAGGCTGAACTAGGTCCTACCTTGTCCACCCAGGACCAATTAAAACTGCACCTAAAACCGAGGACAAACAGGAACAGTTAAGCCAAGACTCTCTGTCTGTAGCATAGAGGAAATATTTATAATATCAATTCCAATCAGCATATAGGAAGAGTCTGTTCACAACCACATGACACAAGCACAGCAGACCCGCTCCCTCACAGGCCCACACCTAATAGACAAGAGTTTCAGCTGCTGGGTGAAAGCATGGTTCTAGCTGCTAACTGAAAAGACCACAAACCATCCAAACCCATGGAATACACAGAAACCCATGAAACACCGGCATCCCTTCCAACGTTGAGCCAGGTTCTTCCTATGTTCGTTGATCTCTGTGTGCAAAGCGGGAGCTGCGGTTGATGTCATAAGATACTGAAGAGCAAAGGCAAAGTCATTCAATGACATTTTTAAAAATGACTGTTTTTCTCAACTGTCCAGGGTTTGAAGGCCCATGATGACTCAGGCCATCTTATACCCTTGGAGACCACACGGTATAATGGCATTTAAGGCTCCAAGCCCATGGATTTCCCTCCAGGTCTGCCCAGTGGCATGTCAGCCACTCACCCCTTCCAGCTCTATGCGGACATGGACTTGGTTTCCATGTCTGGGAGACACTCACACACAACACCAAACGTGACACCTCTGGAGCCTCTGCCAGGGCTGGTGATGCTGCTCTGCAAAACCCTCTTGAGTGCTCAGCTACCTCTTCAAAACAGTCAGAATTAATTTTAGACAAACATTTAAGAGAAAAGGAAAATCTATCTGGAGGACTTGCCAATGCTCACAGCTGTGACAGTGACAAGAAAAGGGCGGCAGAAGACAGAACTCGCTGCAGACCATTCACTTGTCATCACATACCATCTCTGCACAAATTGGCATAATTTAGGTAGGCAAGAAAATAGGCCAACTACAGCAAAACACCTAAGGCTCATTCCAAAGACCAATCAAGACAGGATGTAAAAGGGACAAATAAAGCGCACTGCCGCACACTTCCTGAGAGATGGGTTTTATCATAGTCTTAAAAATGATAATCCAAGGATCTCGGCCATCTTTAAAATAGTATAGAAGCACCTCCAACTGTCACATGCTCGACAGTCACCCAGGACTAGAAGGACCAAGAGCTTTCCAGAGTACCAGGACACTTTGCCCAGGTCCTGTCTGCCCCTGGGAAGCTTACGGCCTTCTCCTCTGGTAGGCACTGTCTCCCTCCGTGGTTCCTGCATTTTCATCCCTGTTCTCTAACACTGCTTGGACTTGCTTTAAGCTCTGATGGCACAGTGAACGACTGAACCACCTTTCATCAGGGTTCCAGGTGTCAATGCTGAGATGAAACAGAAGCTGGAGAAAACTCTGGCTTTGCTAATGTCACATGCATGGTTCCAACACTGGACAAGCAATCCCAAAGCTGGGGGCAATGGAAAGAGGCCCCACTTATGACCATTACTATGAGCCAAGGATGTATGGAGCACCACACAGCAGCATCCCCACTTCTCACATGTGGAGCCACAATGCTGCAAGACGCAGGGCTGGTGCTCCAATCCAGGCCTCTTAGATGCCAAAAGTGCTGCTAAGGAATGGACTGGATGCAAGTCCCTGCGGGTTGGGCTATAGAATAAAGACCAGATCATCTTGGTTGACCACATCATCCAGGTTCCAACACAGCTTAGCAGTGCTGTGCTAACAGCCAAGAGCAGATGAACTCTCATTAAGGTTCACATAGGGACAGACAGGTTCCAAGCATGAATGATGCATTTATGGGAGAAATCTTAAGCTATAAATGGTACCAACAAATTCTGGAATGTGAGAATGTCAGGGAACCACTGCCTCATCCTCCTCCACTCTCTGGCATCCCACCCACCCAGAGGCATGCACATGGGCCAGGGCATATCTCCATGTCCCCTTAATTCCACACAGGACTTTACATTCTTCCTTACTCTTGTACACAATCCCACATCTTTGTCCTGTGTTCTCTATTAAGTTAGAGGAGAACCTTTCTCCTGTTCTCTCAACAAGGGACTCTGCAACCTGGGGGTACTTAGGGATTTTCTATTTAATAAAAAAGGGCAAAATACAAGACAAGTTGGCAGACAGAAATCCCCTGTGGCCTGAGACAAGGTCACAGGAGGAGTCAATGTGAGGAAATGATGCTTGCCTGGAAGCTCTACATATCTATAAGCAAATAAAGGCCATTTGTTCCCGTGACTGCTAACGCAATGACCCCAGGGACCCAAATAGCCTCCCGGCCTAACTCATATATATTTTTAATGAAAAATTGCAAATTAGATTAGCTTAATTTGACCACATCTGCCTTTTTAAACAAAGGAAATTACCATTTTAATGGAATGCCAGCTATTTGTCTAAAGGAGAAAGGTCCTTGTGAGGTCTGCTTTGCCTGTTCTATTTCCATTTTTAAAAGAGAAAAAGAGGACTGCAGGGCAGAGGGCAGTTGGTCAGGCTTGAAAAACACACAGGAGTTGTGGCAAGCATGACAAAGGGGCTTAGAAGCACCAGGGAAACCCCTACCTGCAGAGATGTTCTCAGCCACGAGAAACAGCACGGACTCCTCATGTGTCAACACCGCCCATGTCAACTTCCTTCAGGAAGGTTCTGCTGAGCCCCTAATGTGCGCCAGCCATGGTGTTGGATGCTGGGGACTCAGCAGAGATCAAGGTGCTTTCCAGAGAAGAGATGCAGAGGAGAAGCCAGAGATCAACCATCGACCGAGGCCCAGACTTACAAAGGAGCGGGTACAGGTATGGGGGGTCAAGCACTCCAGGCAAAAGGAACAGAGGAGCTGGAAGTACAGGGGGTGGGGCTGGATGGGGCTGAAGAGCCAGCAGGAGCCCCAACACAAAACGCAACCAGCATGAAAGCCACCTTAAGGAGAGCAGGCTTTATGCTGAGGGCAAAAGAGAACGTCAATGGTTTTCTTTTCAAAAGATCCTCTGGCTGCCGTGTAGGGAGTAGGTAACTGTGAGCAAATTGAAGCCAAGTGAAGATGCAGCAATAATGATGCTGCCCTGCCACTGGACACCCTTTCCTCCCAGCCCTACCTAACCTCACATGTGCTCAGTGCCTTCCCCAATGGCTTCTCCGCCCTCCCTCCTCCATGCCTGTCCCTGACCCCCACCTTCCTGTGTCCCTCCTGGGGTGGGCTCCTTGGATGAGCCCTGCTCTCTCAGGCATCCCCAGTCACCTCCTTGTGACCTGCCACCCTGTCACCCTCAGACAGCCCCTGTCCTGCACTCACAGTGGCCCTGGCCTTGGCTACCGAGTGCCCAAAGCACAACTTCGAAAGCTGACCCTCAATCCTGTCCTTCTCGGTCACTCTGCTCAGGAAGCCACCCACCTTCTATGTCCACTGCTTCTCCAAAATAACTCTGCTGGCAGTGCCCCTGGCCTCCCCACTGCCAAATCCTTTACCTCTTCTGTTTTCCTCCTCTGGTGGTGATTCCCACCCCTGACCATAGGCCATCCCTCCACTGGAGAACCCCCCTCCTTCAGTCTCAACCAACAACTAAATTCTCTGCACAGTTTTTACCCACCTTTCAGCTCACTCCTTCACAAGTTCTTCTTTCTCTTTCCAATTCCGGGACCTGCTCAAAACTCTACTCTTAAGGCTCTCAGCTCTTTCAGCTCACTCCTTCACAGGTTCTTCTTTCTCTTTCCAATTCCGGGACCTGCTCAAAACTCTACTCTTAGGGCTCTCAGCTCTTCCTATTTTCCTTTCGTTGGGCGGATGCCACGAGTCCACCCTTGACCACTGTTCCCATTCACCATCCAAAGACATGTGACTCCCTCTCAAGCTCAGCAATTTTAAAACCCCAATGCCAATGCACAGACTTGCATGTAGTCTTTCTGTTGTGTCAAGAGTCCCCCTCCTATAGCTAGAAAGCTCACATCCACAACCTCTTCCTCTTTTCTTCCATAAACTGTTACCAAGTCTCGTCAAATGTCTCTCAACAGGATCCTCTACTACCAAGAGTGAACCCAGAAGTGAGAATGGAAGGTATGGTTTCTAGGGACAGACTGCATGTGTTCACATCCTGGTACTTCCACAAAGCAGCTGTGGGACCTTGGCTAGACCAGCAGTTTAGTTGTTCTGCCTCAATTTGCCAGTCTATGAAGCATTTGACCCAGTACCTGGTGGCACACAGTAAGAATATAACTAATGAAAGCCAAAATGATTAATTCCGTTGTCTCAGTCCAGCTGCTCCCACTTTCTTCTACCTCTATGCCCATACTTGGATTATTCACTACATGCTGACTTCTCCTAACCGAGGCCATCCTATATCAGCTGACCCCAAGAGGACCCACAGACATGCTATCAAGACCAGTCAAGAAAAGTCTACCCCTGCTACCTCCAGACATGAATACTTACTATTGTATGTCAGTGATCTCTGTGGTTGTCTGATGGGCAACAGAGAAAAGCTTACAGTGTATGACAGGGGGATCAAAAGTAAAGCAATAACAGAGCATAGCACCAGCTGAAAGTGAGTGTATATGTGCATACGTGCATTTGTGTGCATGCTTACACACAAATATATTGGTGGAAATATATATTGATATTATTGCCTTCCAGCCTGAAGGATTACATCCTTGGGGAACCACATCTGCTTTACCATTATAGACTTAAGCGCCTAACTCAAAGCCAGGAACATTTGTAGACTCTGAATAAATACTGTTAAATTAATAAATGAGTGGATTTCCATGGATGTGCACACATCCAAAGGTCTAGAGGTTTTATACAAAATGATCAGAGGAAATCATCTCCAGCTGCTTAGATGATAAATGGTATATGTTTTAGGTTTTGGAGTTTTTATAAAGAGTATAGTCTATTTTTCCATGATTAACATGATGATAATAAGGCTTAAAATAAATTCTTCAAGGTGAATGAAGGTCCCTGGATTCAGGGCACAGGCTTTCCCCATCAGCAGAACTTTGAGTAATACTTTCCTTCTCTACAGTCTCAGTATGTGCTCTCAGCCATTCTTACATTTGTATCGCTTATTTGTTGGCAGGGATCTTGTTTCCATGAATAGATTGCTAAACTCTTACAAATGAACACAGGAGGGGCACCTGGGTGGCTCAGTCCATTAAGCATCTGCCTTCAGCTCAGGTCATGATCTCAGGGTCCTGGGATCGAGCCCCACATTAGGGTCCCCACTCAGTTGGGAGTCTCCTCCCTCTGCCTCTCTGCTTGCTTGTGCGCTCTCTCTCTCTCTCTCTCTCTCTCTCTAATAAATAAGATCTTTTTAAAAAATGAATACAGGAGCATATTCACTCATAATTCTGAAAAGTAGAAAGTCTTAGGGTAGAGAGGTACAAATCTTCAGTTATGAAATAACTTAGTCACGGGGAAGTAACGTGCAGCATGGTGACTACAGTTAATAACATGTATTGCAAATGTGAAAGGCACTAAGGAAGTAAATCTTAAAAGCTTCCATCACAAGAAAATTTTTTTCTAACTTTGTATGAAGACAGATGGTAACCAGACTTATTACGGAGATCATTTCACTGTATATACAAATGTCAAATCACTTAAAACTAACATAATATTGCATGTCACCATGCAAGAATAAAAAAAGAAAGTCCTAGAGTCTTTGACTTTATCATACATATGAAGAAACTGAGGCCCGGTGGACCACCCGGGATCACAAAAGGCTGAACGAGAACTCACCACAAGGTGAGAATCAGACTCAAATCCCAATTCTTTCTCCAGTGCCAGTACTAATTCCAGCCATCACCACCACCAACGCACATGCCCATGTGAACAGCCTCCCTTCAGAGACTGGCTTTATACCTCACTCATCTCTGCACCTCATCTGTCCCACTGCCTCACATCCAAAATAGCCTCAATAAATGTCCCCTGCACTGAACCAGGAAACAGAGCCCATGAGAAATGAGGAGTTTAGCTCCGAAAGCCAGTTCTCCTGGTCTCTTCCTCCTCTAGAGAAGAGTGTTAAAAAGTCGAGTAAGTTTTAAGATGGTCTTTAGGACAGGGAGAGACTGCTCGGCCCACTGGGTATGGAAATCCTTAAACTGATGCTCGTGGCTGAGCTTCAAGAGAAACACCAAGCCTGGGAATTCTGTGAGAAATACTCTCTGGGTTTGTTCATGTTTTCTAAGGAAAGGGCAAAGCTTTTATCAGATATTCAAGTGGAGTCAATAACCCAGCTAAGCTGAGGTCCAGTAAGATGACATGACTCCTGCCCAAAGGCAAATGGTGGTCAGTGGGCAGAGCTGGGGCCAGAGCCAAGACCTCCTCATTTCTATCCTGAGTCCTCTCTTCTTATAGAATGCTCACCCTTTGGCACGTTTATGTCAATGACAAGGTCCCAGAATGCTGCATTTCTGCCACTCAGAAAGATGGTCAGACAGCTTTATAGCTTTATTGAATTTTGTTTTCCGCAGACCACAATTTTTTGTAATGGTAAAATATTTTTGACGTGACCAGGATTCATTCCTTTAATTCATAAGCAATCCATACAAATGTCAGGCATGCCAAAGTAATTTTCTTTGAAATGATTTACCAGTCATATGAACACAAGTCATCCCGTCTGATCTCTGGAATTAAAACCACATTTCTCTTCACAAGAGAATGAAAGTGCAGTCATGACAAACAGGATGCATTTTCATTGGTCTGGGATGAGCGGGTCGCAGTCAGTAAGTAAAGTGGTGAACACCAGGACACTCTGTCCAGGCCTGCACCTCTCTCTCCATCCCACCAACATGGGATCAATGCCTGGTGACACCTTCCCAACTGATGGCACTTAATAACTACTATAATCACCCACCTACAGCCAAATTACAGGCAGCTGTTACACTGTGTGCACAAAGTGAAAGCAGGAGATGCTGTGGCCATGATGAGGTGAGGTGGTTAATGGAGCAGAAATCACATTCCCGCAATGCAGCTTGGAAGAGCCTGCAGAGCCTTAGGGCCACACTCCCGAGAGGTGAGTAGGTAAGCCGAGGAGGCCAATTCAAAGCATGCTGCTGGCCTGGGTGCAATTCTATCCTGGGTGTGCAGTGGCCCCTGAAAAGCCTGAATCAGAATGTCAAACTCAGGTTACTCACTTAGTTTGCTCCCAGAAGGATCTAAGGCCCCCAACACCAACATGAAGGCTGTGATTTCAGGCCAGTGGTGCCCCATCAGAGCTTTCAAAGTCTCTCCAAAAGGCGTTACATTTCTTTGTAGCCTGTAATACTCCTCAGTTTTTGTGGCTTTGTCAAGGACTACCCTGGATCGAGCTTTTGGGTTCTACTATCAAGAGAGAGAGATGGAGCTTCCAAACCTGAGGACCCAAATAAATACCAAATGAATTTCAATTCAGCCAGCTCTAGTCCTCAAATTGCACTCGGATAAAAATATTACCTGCAATTCAGTTCATTCTATTCCTCAAACTTCCTCATATAAAAATGTTCCCTTCACCAACCAACCTCCAAAATGCCTCCAGTATTTCTTGAGAAATATCAGAGAAAACACTTCCAGCGGGCATGAAGTTATCTCAAATACATCCAATTAGCACAGCGTTTCTCATACACCACTGGAGATTTGGGGAAGTACACAAAATGTTTTAAGTAATTTATGTTATATGTATTAAACCTGTAGTCTCATATCTACTATTATTTAAAAGGAAATTGCAGAAAGGGAGAGTGATTTAAAGAAAAATTTTTTTATAAATTCAGGTGTTCAGGAATGTGGCCAAAACCAGGACAGGGCACCCTAAAGTCTGGGAGACACGGGATTGGAACTTAGATGAGAGATCCATTCCCACTGCACCTGCAGCTACCTGTGAGCATGTGCACAACGAGGTTGTGATGGGGGAGGGCCTGGTGGGTCATGGGGGGAGAGGGGGGTGCTACTGACACTCTCTAAGCAACAGCACTGCTTCCGGAGTGTTTCATGCATCATCACATTTTCCATAATGATCCTGCAAAGGAGAGCTCGAGCTCCTTACTTTATTGAGGAGGGAGAAAGAGAGAGGTTAAGCAGTCATGCAAAGTCACACTTACTAATCCCATGCATATGAAGTGGCTTATCTGGCCTCCAAAGGTGGCTGTGTGGATTCACTGCCATCCAAGAGAAGGCATCTCAGTGGTGAGTTACCTCCCTTCCACCCAACAGAATGAGAAAATATAACATTAAGAGCATTCTCTGCAAAGAACATTAAACTTTCATGCTTTGAAATGTTTAAATGCTTTCACAACCATCAACAGCTACTTACCTTAAGGTAAGTATTGCTTTCAGTTGACAGATGAAGGAAACAGGTCCAGAGATGTTCAGCAAATTGCCCAAGGTCACCCAGTAAGTGAGCAATAGAGGCAGGATCAGAACTGAGGTTTTTAGACTGCTAAACCAGAAGCTCAAAATCCTGCTCCATGCTCCTTTCAGGATGCCAGGTCAGAGAACCAAAGCTCTCCCAAAGAACTCCTTCAGGGCATGGGATGGAGGGAGCTCCATGGATGTCTTATGACCCCTAGAATTACAGGGGCATCCCACTCAGCAAGAGCTGGTCCAAGAGTTGAGGAGAGGAATGCCCATCCCTTCTCCCTATCAGCGGATGGTGCCCTCACATGGCGAGTGTGTTGATGCCAGTAGTTATGAACTCCTACTGTCATCCCCTGGAGATTGACATCTGGCTGTACGCATAGCCATAGTTGCTATTTCTATCAACTAGAGCTTTCTCGGCCTTTTCTAGTTAAATCATATACTGCTTCAGGAAAGGGATCGAGCTTCTCTCTTCACCCCCAACTCCCCTCCCTCCATAACACCAGCCCTGAAGGAGGTTAGATTTATTCACTGTCTTCTCAGTCATCACAAATGCCTTCTTTAATTTCCTTGTTCACACTGGTTCAGAATGGGGTTTTGCCTGCCTGTCTACCACTAAGTTACAGTGACAGAGAGTGTGGGCTCTGGAGACAGACTTCGTAAGTTCACATACCAATTCTGGACCTTCGGCAACTTACTTACCCTCTCTGAGATTCAGTTCCTCCTCCATCTAAGAGGAATGACATGAATGCCCACTACTCAGGGTATGAGAGGCCCACCTGAGTTAATCTGTGTGAATCATTTCACATAGATCTCTTATATACTATACTCTTCAAGACTCAGTTCAGACATCATCTCCTCCAGGAAGCCTTCCTGGACACACCTACCCTCCCACCCTTGGTGCCTAGTTCTACATCCACTACCCAGCAAATATTCAATAAATATTTATCAAGTGCATGTTTAAGAAGAATTTGCCAAATGAAGGAACATCCTCAAAGCTCAAAAGAAGAAATATGAATTATTGGAATGGTAATAGTAGGGCCAATCTCCAGGAGCCCAGGGAGCCTGCACAGGACAGCAAAGAGTCCCCCAACCATTACACACTGTATTGATGACTGCTTCTATCATCCACACATGGGACTATTCTGCAGGCTGACAAGACTTACAATGAGGCCTGCCTGCCTGCCAGCAATTCCCAGGTACATGTATACCTCGGCAAGGCAGCCTTGTTAGCTGATGGGTTGGGACAAGGTGGAAGGATGACAATAACTCGTGCCTTTGAAATAATTGGTGCCCAGAGACTGTATTCGGTCCAAGATAAAGTGTCATGAGGCGGATCCCCAACACCCCGGGACCCAGGCCGGAGAAAACCTGAACTGCAATCTATCCTTGCCTCCCTTCCACCCCCAGGAGAAGCAGGACTTAACATGGCTGTGCCTGGCATTAAGCAATGTATCTGGCTTTGGATCATTAACTTATATCGCTGACGAAAATACAGTAACAAATCTGAAATATTTGCTTAATTTATCTCTTTGCCCCTAGCCCTTCTAGCAGCTTCTGATAGGATATGCAGAACACATTCTTCTCTCAGGAAGACAGAAACAAATCTTTAGGGAAATTATGAGAGTAAATAAAGCAGGAGTCACCAGGAAACCACAGCTAAACAAATACTCAACAAATCTAATTGATTCACTAATTTGGGAATTTGGCAGATTAACAAGGGTTTACTGCAATTTTATGGATAATATTCCCATAATTTCTTCCTAGTTAAGTGATCGACAAAATCTAACACTATATCACCTGTTTATTCCTGAAAATGAATATCCAGCAAGTAAAAGACTTCAAAAAGGATTCCAAATGCACCAGCCTGTGCTCACTTCGGTAGCACATATACCAAATGCACCAGCCTGCCATGACCTGGCATTCACAGACAGGGCAGAGAGACCTACTCAGGAGCTATATTGTACAGCAAGACAGTTGATTTCCCAACAACCTGACAAGGTAGGCAGCTGGGAGCCCCAAAGAGGGCCAGGGGTTTTAGCCAAAGGAACTGGGTAGAGTAGCGCCATCTCTGTCCCAATGACATGATCCTGAATGATGCACAATGGAAGGCAAGAATATTTATGTCCCCTGGGAGATGTGCACTTACCATTTATATTTTGGTAACCTTTTTATTTTTCCCGAAAGTTCTATTTTTCTAAGTAGCAGAAGCCCACATAGGATGTCCATCAGGAGTCAGGACATCAAGCAACCATGATAGCTAATACTTTTTGAGGGCTAGGCAATGTGTGGAGCAAATTTTTGCAAACAAGAGCTCATTTAATTCTAAAATACCTACCAGGGAGAATTCAGAGCCCAGGTTCTTCAATGTTGGGTTATAATTCCCTGTGATTTAAAAAAAAAAAAATCTGTGACTCCGTCTCCATCACTAAAAAATACCTATTCCCCGCAGATGTCCCCCACCTTGACAGCTCACAACCAAACGGAGCCTCAGGCACAGACCAGATCATCTGTACCGCATCCTCACCAAGAGGAAGAAGACAGGCTCATATAGGGACTAAAAGTCAGTCTTTGCAAAGTTTATTTTAAAAATTAATGTATTTTATTTTTATTTTCAAGACAAAATTTTTTGTTCATAAAGACGAAAGAAACCACAAGGCTTGCTTACTCTGGGAGAGTTTAACTTCTGCCCTGGACTCACTATCTCGGAGGTCAATATTCCCCGAAAATAACATAAGTCTTCAGCCTCTCAAAACTGTCCTGAACTGAGTCTCAACCACTGAACTTAAATAATTTGGCTCATCCTCAGAGGCCTGGTTGCCTCTCACATTCTTTAAGATGACCATGGTCTTCCTGCCATCACCATGAGGGCAGCCATGCATCCCAAAGCTTCAGCCAAGGACCCTACAGCCTCTGGCCAGGGCCATAATTGCCAGGCCATGGGGTAAAAGACAACAGTATGCTAAATGCAGCTCCAGTAAGGGCCCTGCCTGTCCCCACAGCCACAGGCTGCTCCTAGCTAGCCTGCCATAACCTCCTCCTGCACACGCAGACCTTGCAGTTCCCTGTGACACATATGAATGACTCCGGGAGAGACTCTCATTATGGCTAGAGCCTCCACTGGGAAGAGGCTCAAGCCAGCTCGGGACAGGAAGATTAACAGATGGACAAGGAGACCACTGAGTCCTGCAAGAAGGCCACACAGAGTCCTCCTGAACCTTGCCGGCGCCCAAGAGATGCCTGTTTTCTCCTCATCTACCTTGTCTAACCAGAAGAACAAATCTGCAAGATACACTGCATCTCCTAGCAAGGGAAGGTCCTTGGAATTAGAATACATTACTCCTATTTTGAGGAGTCAAGAGGAAGAGCTTTTAACATAACTGGTCTCTGGAGTCATGCAGAGAGCATGGCAGGGTGACGCCATGGTGGTCATCCAAGGGCTCCTTGTAAGGCCCTCGTACAGCCCTTGGGACTTCAGACAGCTCTCAAGAAGACAAGCCCTGCTCCTAGCCAAGGAGCTGGGTGCTACATGGCACACACCCAAACCCCGATGGTGCTAAGAACAGCTGGCAAGGAGGAAAGAAAAGGATGGATCAAAGAGAAGAAAGTCTAGCTCCAGACAAACCAGGGGTGGTTCCCACTAACACTCACACACTTAGCAGCAGAGCACCCACCAGAAATCCCTCCCCAACCTCCCCCTGAATGTCCTGCTTTGCTAGAGCCAGAGTCAACAGATGGGTATTGGCGCAGAGCAAAGAGCGGGCCTGTCTCCTGATGCAGGCTGCAGGGCATCCTTGCACCAAATACCACAACCAGGGGCCAGGAAGCAGGGACTAACCCTGATGGTTCCAGTGGACTAGAACCTCAGGGGAAGTGTGGACCATGTCCCACTCACAGAAACAGTGTAGCTGGAGGAAAAAGCAGTAATGCTCAGAGTTCCTATCTTTGCATTGTTCCAACAAGCATAAGGAACAGATGCATGCAAGGGGTTTGGGGAAGCTTGGCAAAATGATAGCTAATAAAAAAAGATGATAACCAATAAAGACTAAGATTTATTGAGTGCCAGCCATGTGCTGGCTTTACCCATATCGTCAGATCTGATTCTTACAATGATGCTTCACAGCTGGTACTTCTCACATTCTCACCCAAGAGTTGGGAAATGGGGGCTTACAGAGGATGTGTAACTTGCCCACGGTCACAGAGCTACCTCCAGGAAAAGCCTGCTTGCTGGAGCCCCTGTAAATATGGATGGGTGTGCGCACACCCCACGCCCCTCTCCACACTCACAGCAGGCCCTGCCTCCTGCCACCACATGAATCCCAGGATCTGAGCTCCTCTTTCTTCTAGAACAAAACTAAAGGGACCTTTCCTCCAGAAAGGCTTGCATTCCATCTGATATCTCAAGGCTTGAGCCTCAGGTTTCCCCAGGAAGGAGTGTACACCTTTTTGACTGTTATGTTAGAGGAATTTCTCTGTCCTTCCCAAGAAGCTACGAGGAGTCCCGCCTGTCCATGAAGATCTCACCTCAAAGTCAACACTGAAAAGTCAGGGAAGACAGGTTACAAGTGCAACCCTGCCGTGTCCGGGAGAAAATAGGCCCATTTATTCCAGTTCCCCTGAGTCAGAGGGGGTTTTCATTCGTTTCCGTAGAAGCTGTTAGGTTTCTCTCCGAAAAGCTTTTAGGAAAATGTATGACCGTTGCAGATATGCTAGTTCTCGTGAGATTAATATGCTTACAGACATTATAACAAAACAGACTTGCACATCTCCCCTAAAATGAATTTAAATTATGGAAGGAAGCATTTCACAGGTTTGAATTTAGTCAGCGTTTTTAAATGTCACTTTTTATTGACAACCATCTGGAGTGGGGATGAGGTGTGTTTTATGCCACTTGGCCGAGGTGATGTTTGGCCTGTACTACTTCATCTTTCATTGTAATTAATTTTCTATTAGTGAGTAGGGATGGAGGTGAAAATGTGAACAACTACATGAGACCCCACAGTGTGAATATGGGGGCTCCTAGAAGCAGTCCCAGGAAGTCAGATCTCAGCCAGTCCCCCCAGCAACAACATTAAAGCTGTGGCTGCTAAGGAGGCGCTCTGAAATCCTGTCCTCCTTCACTAAGTGAACGGGAAAAAGTCTGAGCCCAAAAAGCAATTTCTAACAGAAATACAAAAAAATCAGAAAAAATCTATTTTGGGGGTACCTGGGTGGCTCGGTCAGTTAGGTGTCTGCCTTCAGCTCAGGTCATGATCTGGGGTCCTGGGATGGAGCCCCATGTCGAGCTCCCTTCTCAGCGGGGAGTCCGCTTCTCCCTCTCCCTCCGGCCTTCTCCCCGCTTTGTGTGCTCACTCACTCTCTAATAAATAAATAAATGTTTACAAAGGAAAAGTCTATTTTTAACAGCACTGAAACAGATTTTGGAAACCATTCGGAACCTTGGAGTGCAGGGTGAAAGGCGCATGTAAGTTCACCCAGAGGTGCTCCTGAGCATGGGCTGCGGCGGCGGCCCGGTGTGGTGACGGCCTGGGGGCCGCGCTGCCCCCACAGCTGGGCTGGAACAACAGGCCCTCCGCAGCCTGGCCACCGCGCCGCCCCTCTCCGGCTCGCCTCCGGGCCTCGGGGCTCCGGTTGACATGAAACACAGGCCGCCCCTTAACCCTCAGCGGCCGCGAAGGGATGAAGCAGCAGGAGGCCGCGTGGGGCGTGGGTTCCGGGCAGGGGCCTGGGCCCCCGGGCGCCCCTCAGGCCGCTCAGCACCCCGCCGCCCGGCCCCTCTGGGTGCTGGGCCCTGAGGTGCCAAACAGCTCCCGCTCCCAGCCTGCTAAGTTTCAATCACCTTGACGGTTTTCAAAAAACACTCTGTGATCTCCACTACACCCCACCACAGACCACTTATTACCGTCCCCGAGCGCCAGGCCTTGTTCCAGATGCCCGGGATAAACCGGCGAACAAACCAAAGATGCTTGTCGTTGTCGGCTTCGCGCGGTAGCCGAGCAGAGGCAAAGGGTGCAGCCGTCAGAGACACATTTAACGCGCTCAGGGGAGTACGAGCTACGCCCAAAGGGAAATGTGGAGCCCGGTAGGTGGACGGACGCCCGGGGAAGCGAGCGGGCGTGGGCCGCGGTGGGACCGCAGGAAGGGAGGGGCGAGCCACGCGGCCACCAGGCAGGCGAGCCCGGGGAACAGCTGGCGGGCCAGGGGACAGCAGGAGGCCGAGCGGCTCAGCAGCAGGAAGCCAGGCCGGGCTGGACTGTGGGACACAGGGTGCTGCAGCCCGGAGGCGGCCCCGCGGGCGACAGTCCAGCAAGCCAGCAGGCCCGCGCCCGCTCCTCGGCTCCGGGAGCCACAGGCTCAAATGCCACACACAGTCAAACTGATGAGCTGAATGAACAAGGTGCACCCGGTTCACATGGGGCAAAGCGGCCCACGCCAGCCAACCGTCTCCAAGGAGTGCACTGAGCCAGCTGGCCGAGCCTGAGCATCTTCCACACCGAAGAGGAAATCCAAATATATGGGGTTTCGGGGGACATCTTGTAATGTCTTAATGTTAACAAAAAAAAAAAAAAGATTTTTTTTAACACACTGTTCAGACCCAACAAAACACATCTGCAAGCTGGATTTAACCCCTGGGTTCATCACTGCTAATGCACCCGTGCTAGCAGCTTAATCTTTGAAAAGCCAGCCAACTAACCTATCATGCGTTATATGACATCGGGGCTACCCACAAAGTTTGTTTGCAGAGCCTTGTGATTTCTTATCCTCAAGAACACACCGCTGCTCATTCCGAACCCATCTGTGAATGCAGCGAGCATTTACAGCAGGAGCCAGCAGGCTGAACTCCTCCAGGTAATGCTCTTAATAAATAATTAATAATTAGGAAAATAGAGACAACACACACTCATCAAAGATGCAGGGAGCCTTTGTCACTCACTGTGCAGGCAAACTTCATCAGAAACCCCACCCTGCAGCGGATGCAGCGCAGAAGTTATCCTGAGCTGAAGGAAGCTAATGTCTAAATTCATCACCGTTTAGGTCAAGAATGCAAAATCCACCTGAAATGATTTTGCAAGCATCCGAGGGAAGAAATAGGGAAATCTCCTCATCAATTCATATAATTACTGACATCTCGCATAATGAGCTTATCTTGGCCCCATAAATCAGCTGAACCACAAGTTATTAAGTGTCTGAAAAGGGAGAGAAGCTTTAGGTGTGATTTGTGGGCGAGAAGCCCAAGGCAAGAGGCAGAAGGCAAAAATGGAAGCTGCTGCCCCCACCCCCAGGCAGAGATCAAGGTCCTCTCCAAGCCACACAGGGACAAGTACCATCAGACAGCCTGCCCCAGTCCCACTGTTGTTGCCATGAACAAGCCTAGGGGCTGCCCTGCCCCCACTGGCCCAAAGAGGGATGCCCCTCTTTCTCTGAGGCTCCGCACAGCGCCCACCCCCGCCCCCACTACCCAGCCAGAAGGACCAAGAGGAACAAGCCTGCTGACAAGACACGGATCGCAGAGCCCAAAACAAGGGGAAAGTTTGGCTAATTTCCTTCCCGGGTAAGCCAAATACATTTTAGTTCCTAATTTGACAGGATCTGTCTTTACTCGTGCTTGAAAAAGCGAGCAAGGAACCCACAGCTGTGTTGTGGATCAACCGTGCAGCCTCACAGGGTCACCCCATGGGCTTCCTGCAACGGCCTAGCCCTGGACTCTGCTCTGTTCACCCATCTGGCCCAGCCACTGAGCAGAGAGAGGAAAAACAAAAGCTTTGTAGCCAGGTGATAGCCAGACTCCATAATCCTGAGTTCGGCACCCCCAGGAAGCTGCTGCTGTGCAGGGTCCTGTCCTGATCCCACTGAGAGGAAGCCCATTGTTCCAGGGGCTAAAATAAGAAGATGTGGTCTCCCCACTCAGGGAGCCCAGCATCCTCCACAGGAGATGCTGACACAACCCCACAGCCCAGGAGCCAGGCATCTACAAAGGCAGAGGCTCACTAGACAGCCACACCCAAAAAGGTGCAAAGCCCTGGCATCGCACGCCTGCGCCAGACCCCGTGGGTGCTGAGGGCATCTGGAGGCAGGCACTGATCCTGAGGGTGAGGTGCACACCGGTGAGCAGAGACTCCCACAAGAACAGGAAGGCCAGGGAAGTGTGCACGCTCAACCACAATCCTGAAGGCAGCCAGTGTGCCCAGGGGCACGGCTAAACCCCAGGCTCCTGACAGTCCCTCCTTGTCAACCCCACCCGCTCAGTGCACAATCCATCGTGGGCTCAAGGAGCCGAGGAACTGTCGCCATCAGCAGGAAGCCCATTTGGATCCAAAGCTTCTATCTTTCTACTGAGAAGGCCTCCAAGAGGACAACTCTTCAGAACTATAGGCAGACAGACGGGCAGGGCTCAGACTACATGTGTGGCACTGGGATAAGGACGAGGCATGCGTTTCCCACTGCAGTCTCTAAGGGAGGATCCACAGGAAGCTTCAGCGAGGTGCTCAGAGCACAGACCCTGGCTTTCTATCCCAGCTCGCCTACCTTCCAGCACAGTGACCATGGCCTCGACTGAACTGTACCTCAGTGTCTGCATCTGTAAGATGGAAATAACACAGTAATGGCCCAGTAGGGCTGTTAAGAGGATTAAATGAATTAAGTCAGTGCTTCAAAAGCCTAAGTGTGCATGTTAGGTACCATTAACTTCTGCTAGCTTAGCAATTTTACACTGAGAACAAGGAAGCTCGTAGAATAAAGTAATTTGCCAAAGGGCTAGTAAGTAGCTGAGCTGGGTCTTGAGCTAAGGTCTCATCCTTCCACACTGAAACATCAACAGCATCCTGAGATATCACCTAAAATGGCTGAAACAAACTCAGAAAGAATTAACAGCTTAATTATATCGGTGAAATATGTACTGGAACAGGACATAATTTCATGGTCTGGAAAAAGAGATATAAGATCTATTCAAGCCCATAGCTGTCATTGTAAACCAACTGCTGCCCAAGGAGAATGCTCAATTTTAAGGGAATCGATCTTTTTTTTTTTTTTTTCCTCTAGGGAAAGGTGACAACACTGTGCTTTACTTTAAGCTATCCTTCACAACTGGTGAGAAACCTGGGAAGAGACAGGAGACAGTGAAAGGGCAGCAATGACAGGCTGAACCCAAGAGCATGATGTGATCATACAAATTATACCCACCTGGAACCCAGGACCCCAGATTCTTGCAGTCTAACTGGCTGGGTGCGCCTGGAAAGGCAAGTGCTGTTAATGTTAGGGAAGTATTCAATGAACCCATTAGATGGTGACCTAGGGATGCCATTATTATTATTATTATTATTATTATTATTATTATTATTATTATTTTAGAGAGTGAGAGCAGGGAGAGGAGCAGAGGAAAAGGGACAAGCAGACTGTGCACTGAGCATGGAGCCTGACAAGGGGCTCTATCTCATGACTCTGAGTGCATTACCTGAGTTGAAAACCAAGAGTCGGATGTTTAACTGACTGAGCCACCCATGTGCCTCAGCCCTAGGGGTGCTTAAATCCCACCTGGGCCCATCTTCTTCTCCTCAAGGTCCTTGAGGAAAATAGATAACCAGAGAAAGCACAGAGCACTATTTTCATGAGTCTAAACCCCAAAATAAAATCCTGGCTAGACCACACACAGAATTCCTATCACTCGGGCTAAGACAAAGATCCTCATTCTCCCAACACAAAACTGGATCACAAGTCCCTCTGCTCTGAGAAAAAACAGTCCATTGTACACCCACCGCCATTGAATAAAATGGAGCAAAAATATAACAATATTTGGAACATACATCAGGTCACATCACTCCCTAACTGAACACCCATTAGTGGCTTCCCCCATGCAGAGAATGACATCCAAGGCTCGCTGCCAAGCCACAAGGCTCTGTAGGGTCTGTGCCTGCTTGCCTCTTCTCCCACACTTTGCCCCTCGCCCCTCACCCCTCACTCACTCACTCTGCCCCTTGCCACACCCCTCCACAGGCCAACCTCTCACCACCTTGGAGTCTTTGCAAATGCTATTTCATCTCCCTGAAAGGCTATTTTCACTGAATCCCAATTTATTTCCTTCCTGGCACTTACTATCATCTGAAAACATGATTTATTTGTTTCCTGGCTTATTGTCTGTTTGCCCTCCTAGACCATAGGTCCCACAAGGACAGAGGCCTGTCTTTGTCATTCACTGCTGTGTCCCCAGCACTCAGCATATATTGCAGGAGGCAGAAGGTGCAGGCCTCCCCAAGTCTACCAGGATGGAATGGTTTGGCAACAAGATAGAAGAAAGTGGAGATGAGCAAAGACGAGAGGGACATAGACCGAGACTCAGGTATGACTGTCTGGTCTTGCTCTCACATGGCTCCACTGGGATCCTCAGGCCACTGACAGCAAAGACAAAAAAAGACAAGAAAAACTACATGCCTTTGCCATGACATTATCACCACATAAGCTCCAGCTCTGGAATACGATACCTCCTAAGGATTCCTGACCTTGCAGCCCATTGGTGCTCTCCCTCCTCCTCAGGGATAAGGAGCTTGTCTTCAATTCTAATCCATCCTTGAAGTAAAGTACAAGAAAGAAAAAGAAACACCTTAAGCTATCAGATGTGGCTACCATGTAAAGAAGACCTCCTCTCTGGACTCCCACTCACTATTTTTTAAAACAGCATGATGTTGTAGAAGAGGACACAAGCCTCCCCCAAGCCTCCCAGGCTGATTCCCTGAGAAAGTGAAACAGTATGGCAAGGAAAGAACATGCATTCCAGTATGAGACAGATAGGGGCACATCTCAGCCCCACCACTTACTGGCTATGCAGCCTTGAGCATGGTTCTGAGCCCCTCTGAGGCTCAGCTTCCTCCAGTGTAAAAATGGGAGGATAATTGTGCCTTCCTCCCTGGGTGGAGGGGAGCACAGGCCCTCACACTGTACCTGATGCTGATGCACAACTTACATTGTGTGAGGCCAGTCCCATCTTCTTCCCAACCCCTTCCCTAAAATACACACCTGTGAACACAGCTCACCAGGCTCTGGCGCAGGAACTTCTAAGTCTAAGGGAACCCCAAGTAATCATACAATCACCAAAGTGTTGTGACAACCCACGCCCAACTCCACCCAAGAAATGCCAGACATGGTCCCCAATTTCCTCCATCGTCCAAAAGGATTTTCCCTCTCTTCATTCAAGAGAATGAGACAGTACTTTTGATGTACCAAATGGGTATGTTTAACCCCTTCACAGGTGATACATGCCTTGAATCCAAGGGAGAAGGACAGAACAAAATCTATTTAGGATTTAGGGAAATTCTAAATCCATGAGCAGTGCACAGATGGAGAGGGAAGCTGCACCTCATTCACTGCCCTGAGGCTCCCCAAACCAATATGGGATTGGGTTGCAGGCAGAGGAAAAGGCAGTGTAGCCTGGTGATTCAGTGCATGGCCAGTCAAATCTCCAATCTGCCATGTCCTGTGTGTATAAGCCTCCAAGTCCCTTTCTGTAAAATGTCCTAATAATATTAATCACCTTATAGGGTTCTTGAAGGTTGAGATAATGCACATACCTACTCAGCACACAATAAATAGGACATGGGTAAGAGGTACACAGCAGGTGCTCATGGAAGACTAGCTGTGGTATTAGCAGTCACTGGGTTGGCAAAGTTAGTTTTGTTTTGCTTTTCTGAGGTTCCTCTATTAGGTTGAAAGGATATACATGCAAATATACCAAAGACTCCGTCCTTTAGCATCCATTAAATGTCTGGCCCTTAGGGAGCCTGTGGCCCAGGGAACAACCAGGGTTGAGCACTGGGGTGGGGTGGGGGGATCATGTTGGAAGGGATGCTAAAACGAAGCAGTTGTGAATGGTGTGGCAATGGACCACTATGAACAACCTGCTCAGGCCGTCACACAACCAGCCCTCCCGAGCACTGAGAACTTCATTTCTTTTCTCGGGTTCACCACATCTCCCATCATTCCACCAAGACCTTATTACCTTTCAAGTCTTCCCATTTTATACCCTTATTATCATGCTCCTGATATTGTGTGTTCACAGACACTTAATCTAGGTGTTCAGCTAGGTTATTACAATACCTTCCAGCTGATATATTTCCCCTTATCTGGGAACTCCACCACAGCACCCGCTGGTGTTTGAAAAGATTCTTCCTGAGGTATCATTTCACTTGTTCATGATGATAATTAATTTTAAGAACTGATCAAGATGTTCAGGAGACCCAGACTTTGGAAACTCATGGCCAGGGAGGTTTATCATGACAACAGGGCCTTTGTAAGATGTTACAAGCAGGCTGGCTGCCGGAAGCAGGGAAAAGTCCGCCTTTTGATAACCATCTTGGTGGCTGCATGGATCATTGCTGTCAAAATCTGTTATTAGTTTCATTATTCCCAACAAGTTCCATTTTGTGCTCACTGGATAATTGGCCAAGAAGACATCACTGCATTTTAATGGTGCCAACAAGTATTAAATAGAGACTAAGTCCCACGCAGCCTAGGCCACAACACAAAGAGCAGACAAGTAGGATGGGAACGGTTTCTGACTCCGGTGTTCACAGCCCTGGGCAGAGCTTGAGGTAGGAGGCGAGGGTGCCACTCCAGCTCTCCGACCAGCACCAGCCAGGGAACAGTCAGAGATATCCCATGCACACGGGACAGTGGCCTTCTCTCCTTAGAAGTCTGGATGGAGAGGGAAGCTGCTATACCACTGGAGGTGGGAAGGATGGGTACAGGTAGAGGGAAAGGCAGAAATGCCACCTTGGGAAGAATAAGCTTCACTGAGGAGCACTCCCAAGTTTGGAGATCACAGGAAAGGAGGTTTCCTAGCATCTTGCTTTATATAAAACCTCAGGTCAAGTCACAAATTCCCATGCTCCTCAGGACCAGGGGCCACATGGATTCCAGCAGGAAGGCCTTCACCCAGCATGTTCCTAGGGACCAGGCATGGTTCTGGGCCCGACTAAGATCCAGTGTGTTCCATGTCCTCAAAGTCCAGTGGGGGACACAGGCCAATGGAAACAGGTGGCACAAGAGCAGCTGAAATAGCTACTTAACCCAGATAGAGATTTAGCCAAGATTGGGGCCTGTGAGCAGGAGGCCTGCAGGGTGGGTCACGATTACCAGGTACCAGGCCCCGTGGGCCTCGCACAGGCATGGCTTTAGCCATATAAATGAGGGCACCCTGAACTGCAGTAGGTTAAACAAATGCAACAGATAGTGACAATTCCCCAGAACACCAAAGTCTCACTTCATCCCATGGCTTTAATCCCCTCTAGGATGATTTAAAAAAAAAAAATCTATTTAGATCTAAAAAAGGAAAACAAGTTGGAATATGAGTTTCCCCTGGTCTCTCCAGTCCTCACCCACACAATAAAGAAGGGGCTGAGTGACTGATACAGCCACCACAGGAAAGAGGAATGTGAAGGAGAGGCACTCTAGGATGCTGTGATGCAGAGCCCTCAGACTCCAGGTGACCCAAAATAAACAGTTAGCTCCAACAACAAAGGGCTGAGGGAAATAACCACATGTCATGAAGATAAAGTGTGTGAGCCCAATGCAACAGTTACCTCATTTTCCAGGACCACAAGCCCCACTCAGCTCAGAAAATACTGCTAATTCATCTGAGCACAGGTGTGCACCCTGAAGGCCCATGGTGCCTCATGACCCCACTAAGAAGTGGCTGGGGTAGAGATGAAGCTGTCACCCAATTTTGGCCTGCCAGGTGCCTGGCTCCAAAGTGAACATCCAGCAGCCACAGAGAAGTTGAGCCAGAGTGGAAAATTAGCTGGACTTCTAGCCGACAAGCCTGAAAACGGTGACTCATGGGAGGCAGGTATGTGTGGGGGAGAGGCTTCTGAACCAAAATTGCCACTGTTGACATTAAGGAATTAGCATACAACTACATGGCTGTCTATTTTGTTTTAAGCAGGAACACAGAAGAAACTAGGTCTCTGCCTAAAAGAAGAATTTCCAGGTGAACAGAAAGAAACCTGACTCATGGAGAGCCCCTGAACACAGAAAAGAGGACAGAATGGCTCCAGGTCCTCAGAGGAAGCCTGGGAACATCAGTAGGGTGTCCACCGGAGTCTGTGGCCCAAGTAAGGGAGAGCATGCTGCCTTCTGACATGCCACAAGTACAAGAAATGAAGAGGTCACCCTACAAGAGAGTGTGGCGGGTATACCAACATACATGAGCAAGAATGTCCTCCAGCATCCTGTGAGGGGAGGCCGGGGCAAGAGAACTCAATTTCATTCAACAAAAAATTTGGAAAAGAGTCCAAGTGTCCTCTGATCATCTATCTCAGTCCATATGTTCTAACATACAAAGCTGTCTAAAATCTAGTGGTAAGTGGTAAGAAGTTACTTTTGAATACAACATGCATCGTGGGATTCTATTTTTAAGAAATCTTAAAGTTCACTTTTGCGGGGGATGGGGGATGCTTACCAAGAAATTACAGTAATCATCTCAATGAACCCTTTGATAGACAGGTGTCTACCTGTCTCATAATTGAATTGAGGACATTAACTCAAAGCTCTTCTCAGCTAATCCTGCTGAATACAGACTACACTGCTTCTCAGGAACCAGTGTAAGTGCTCCTACTGCAAACTGAGCTTTTTCCTCAGGATTCCACTTCATCTGAACATGAACTGTAAAAAAAAAAAAATGCATAGGCAAAAAGGAATTTTCTTTCACTGTGACAAGTGAAAAAAAAATCATAAGGGAAAAACCAAACACATGTACACTATAATCCATGATTTCACTACTCTTATTTCAAAAGTGATTTTGATACTGAGCATATTAAGAAGTTGATAATTAATGGGTAAGTGGATAGATGGAGGGGATTTTAATTCCCTTACCTGGGAGCTCTAGCTGCCTTCCTAAAGGCTCTTCTTCACCACAACTATTCATTCCCAGCTCCGGGATAAGCTTCATCCCATCTGAGCACAAATCACAGCCCCTCCACCAGGACCTGAGCTACACTGTGGCTTCTCTGAAACTACCACTTTTGGAGGGAGTTGTACCATACCCAGATCCTATGGTTCTATATGGAAATCTTCTGACACTAAACAGACTTGAGTCCCAAACATGTAAATAAACCTTTACCCTTCACAATCATGAAATACCAAACAGCTCATACTGAGCCCCTACCTGTTCCCATCAGCAACCAACTTGCCAATCACCAAGGTCCAACAAGTGGGTGGATGACGAGAGGCTATATTTAATCAATGCAGCCCTCACTTGTCTTTTTTTTTTTTTTTTTTTTTTGAGAGAGAGAGATCATCCCTGCTCCACTCATCTATTCTTCCTAAATCCTGCCTCCAATTTGCCTTAAACCAAAATGAGAGTGCCTGCAGGTCAAACAGCCCATCCCCAACTAATGGATCTAGAAAACATCATCAGTACACAAACTACCTGAAGTGATTCCAAATGGAAAGAAAATAGAGAAAATCCTTTCTCCAACTCATAATCACATAAACAAATTTAATATAGAAATGGAAAATATCCATTCTAAGGGGTCAGGTAGATTCGACTTCTTTCCTATCCCTCCTCCATCCTTCCCAACAGTGTCTGCAATCTCTCGGACCCTCCTGCTCCCAGCAAGCCCATTGGCTAGGTGAGAGAGGTAAGCAGGCCGGTGCCTCTGAGTGGCAAGAGACAGTGACCAAACATGCCTGTCCTTTGTCACTAACCACCTTTCTTGTTTCCCCTTCTGCTGAGCCATCTGCAAGAAAATGTCAACATGTGCTGCAGGGAGAAAATGTATTTGCTAATTTATGTGCTGGGTAAATTCACTTATTCAGTAGAATAATAAAAATGTGACTGCTCACCACCCTTTCCTTCGAGAGTAAAGACATCTTTATTAATGATTTTAAAACCTGAAGAAACGGCAATGCCTGCTCTGTTTACATTTCCCTATATTAAATGCAAGACATTCTCTTGCTGGTGGCAAAACATTGAAAATACCCTTCTGGTCATGATTTATTGCTGGAGGAATTTTATTAAATTGGGATGTGACCATGTGTCTAGCTATCAATTACATCACTGGGAAAAGAAAACAACAGAGATTTACATTTTCAGTAATTCCTGAAATAAGCACTCTGTGTTCCTGGAGGTGTTAGAAAATATTTTCCAAGACTTCATATTTTAACCCTCCAAGGTCCAGAGCTTCAAATTCTGCATATTCTGGTGCTAAAGAGAGTCATAGATGATCCTAGTCTTTCTTCCCCTTGCACCAACTGGAGGATTTTATATCCTATCCCCCATGTGCTGTAGCTTTGCTGATCAAAGCCTGTTCTACCACAGACCTCCTTGATTCTGAATTTGGCCTGAATCCACAAATGAGCATTCAATTAGGACCAGAGAAGCATTCAGATTTGGGCTAGCACAGTTATAAGTAAACCAGAAGAAGAGATACAGGATGACATGTTTAAGTCCTAATTAGAGGATCTGAGCCATTTCGGGGGAGGGAGTTAAATTCCAAGTAGATACAGAAAAAAGGTACTTCAGGATTAGCATGTAAATAGAGATTTATGAATAATTTCTGGACTAAGAAAGAAGGTGTCACAGAGAAGGTCCCCAGTATTTGAGATTCCTATGATAAAAGACAGTTCCTTCCTATTAGCACACAGATGGTTCCAAGCTGAATCAGTGCTACTGATAACTCCCCAGGCTGGCTTTTAAAATAGGATTTTGGAGAGAGTAGGAGAAATCCAACTTATGTGTTTACATGGCTACTAAAGGCTACTAGCAGAAGGAACAGTTGTGAACTCCATAGATCCAGGGTGGAATGACATGCACCAAAATTAGAAAGGGCCCCTTCAATGCAACTGAGGTGGAAGCTGGGTCACCACTGTAAAGAATAGTGGGTACTATCTGAATTCCCATAATAGGGTAAAGAGACAATTCCCTGGTCCAAACAAGCCATTCATCATATCCTAGAAGCTCTATCCCAATAAGCATGGAGCCAGAAAGCCACAATTGGGAAAGCTCTAACTGGTCAAGTGCCCAAATGAATAAAAATTAAAGTAAAGGCACTTATTTTTATAATGCAGAGTCTGGAAGCAAGTTCACCTTGTGAAAAGAAAAACTTCTGCTGAACCACATCCACTTACTTTGTTAATTTGAATGAATGAAAAGCTCATTAACTAGCACACTTCAGTGTTACCTGGCAACCCTGATAAATCACATACTCTTAAATACTATAAAATCTCAGGTCATCTTGTTCACTCTTAAAAACCTACGCAGGTAAAAACTATAAATCCACAGATCCAAGAACCTGAATGAACATCAAGCACAAGTAACAGGAAGAAAACTGAAGGCATATCATAACCAACTGCACAAAACCAGTGGTAAACAGAAAATCCCAAAAGTAACCAAAGGATAAAAAGATGTCACATACAGAGGAACAAGAGAAAAGCAAAAGAATAAATTTCATCAGGGAAACAACACAAAAACACAAAGGAGCAACATCTTTAAAGTACTGAAAGAAAAACTGTCAACCTACAATTCTATACTTGGCAAAAATGTCTTTCAAAAATGAAGTTGAAATAAAGAATTTTTCGGAAAAACAAAAGCTATACAAATTCCTCAGCAGCAGACAAGAAGTACAAGAAATGTTAAAAATGATACTTTGGGCAAAAGGAAAGCTACACCAAATGGAAATATGGATCCACACAAAGATACAAAGAGCTCTGCAAATGGTAACTGCATGCACTGTCAGAATCCACATTGTTATATATATTAATTGCTTTCCTTACAGTAATTATCTTGCTGGAAATATGTTTTAACCTTTTAGCTCTTGCCTGTATAGTATTGCTTTCTTTGATACTATCTTGAGTTAAGTAGAAGTGCAAAGTAATAGCTTTATATAACACTATTCAAAGATAACAAAACCCAGGACTCCAGAAAATCTATTATTCTCCTGAAAGAGCTATAAAACTGGGGGAAATGAGATAATATATACAGTGGAGGAAGCAACCCATAACTCACTGAAAAAAATCAGAAGGCCATCAAAAATAACATGAGTAAGAAACTGCCAAACATTTTCCAAAATCACTGTACCATTTTACACCATTGACAGCAAGCCATCAGAGTTTCAGGTATTCCACATCCTTACTAACATCAGACACTGTCAGTCTTTTAAATGTTATCCAGTATAATGGATGTGAAACAGTGTATTATTATGGCTTTAATTTGCATTTCCATGATGACTAATGGTTTTGATCTTTCCATATGCTCATTGCCTATCTGTAGATCTCCTTTTATGAAGTTTTGTTCTGATCTTTTGGTTATTTCCTAACTGGGTTGTCTTCTCATTATAAAGTTGTAATATTTCTTTATATATTCCATATTCAAGTCTTTTGTCATATATATACATATGCACATGCACACACACATATGCACACACATAGAGATATATCTATTTTCCCAGCCTCTGACTTGTTTTTACATCTTCCTAATGAGCTGTTTCAAAAAGTGCAAGTTCTCAGCTGGAAACAAACCAAATGTCCATCAACAGGTGAATGGATGAACAGATTATGTTATACCCCACAATGGAATACTAATCAGCAATAAAAAAATAATGAATTACTGATATACTCAATAACAGAAATCTTAAAAAGATGATACTAAGAAGCCAGACATAAAAGATTAATACTATATGATTTCATGTATATGGTGAAACTCATGTACAGTGACAAGAAAGTAGATCAGGTCTCCTTGGGCTGGAGAATTGATTGCAAAGATGCCAGAGAAAACTTCCAGCAATGGAAATGTTCTAAGTCTTAACTGTGGTGGTATTTACATAGGTACATATATTTGTTAAAAGTGAAACTGTACAATTTAAATTGGCAAATTGTATTGCATGAAAACTATTCTTCAATAAAATTGACTTTTAAAAGGCAGTCTTCCCTGTTATCAGTGGGGACTTTCTTTTTCTAAAAGTTTATGGAAGGGTCTGTTTACATTCATAAGTATGAAAGATCACACTAACAGATATAAAGATGCTGGCTGCCCCTTATTTCTATTGACTATTTCTAGAATGCTTTCACAAGGCTAATATTTTAAACCAACACTTAAGATTGGGCTTAGCACAATGGATGGCCTTACCAAGTAAAGACACATTTATTACTAATGTACTTATTGATCTCTCCTGGTTGTTTATTTTCCAGAGTCCCATAAAACCATTGGTATGGCAAAAGACTATGTTGCTGAAGACACGGCAGAAATATTCAACACAAATATATTCCACTGCCTAAAATCTCCTGTTCCCCTGTGTATCTTCCCATCTGTGTCACCATGCAAACAACCTTTTCAACCTGCTCTGCAAAGAGGAATGACCTGGTATTCTGCTGCCAAATTCATCTCCAAAAACAGAAATATGGGTTGCATTTTTGGAAGCAAACAGTAATTCTCCTAATGCTGATGAATCACAATACAACACAGCCCAGCAGGGTCCTGAAGCTTGCCCAGGCAGCCATGTTCCCACCCCAGTCCCTGAAAGCTGATACATCTATAACTTCTAGTTTACCAAACCATGTATTGAAGCTTCTCAAGCTGGAAACTACATACCTCTAGCAGTGTCCTGCATCTTACCAGGGAGCACATTAAGCCACAAAATAACATGGTCTATATTTTCTGGAGCATCAATTTTATATGGATGTTTAGCAAGGATAAATGTTTTTATGTTAAAAATAGTCATTCTGATTATGGAAGAGAAAGCAATATTCATATGACTGGTTAAGATTTTAAAAAGACACTTCGAAGACATTTCCTACCTGCTATAGCTGCTTCAGATTAAACCCCAAAAATCTTCAAACCCTCTAGGGTACATAATCCCTTTTCTATGTTAAGGGTACATTCCAGAAAAACAAAAGGCTGCCAAAAAAAAAAAAAAACAGAATTATTATTGAAACCATTAAACTGATGAGAATCAGAAAACCCACATTTTGGCATGTTCCCAGTCTCCCACCAACTGGTTCTAACCCAGGGGTTCTGCAGAAGTCACATGCTAGACCCAACAACCACAGATTTAGCCCTGATTTAACCATATATCTATGATACCACTTCAGAAGAACTGCCATAGTTTTTACATCTATAAAATAGAGATGACAACAATACATAGTTTATAAAGTACTGTGTACTTAAATCACCTGGCCAAAATGAGTGATAAGTAAATGCTGGCTGCCTATCATCATTGCTGTTGTTTTATTATTGTTTTAATCTCTATATAGCATAGCATAACATCTTAAAATTTACAGCAATCCATTCAGTAATAGATTATTGACTATTCACTCCCAAATGCAGAGGGAAGTAATGAGAATTCTGGACATGTAATCTGAATGCTCAGCCTTTCAAGAATCCTTATTGAGACTGGTATACTCCCTGGGTATCAAGTGACATCTACGAAAGAAATAAGGGCTTTTTCTGGCTGAGCTTCAAAAAGTGACCCAAAGCAAGCTCTGGTCTTCGGTTATGCAGTACAGATGTGTTTAAGAAGTAACTCAGGCCTTCTTAACAAACAGAAGATCAATTTGTACCTGCAAGTGTCCAGGTATATATTCATACACAACAGGAATATCTATGACTAAGAGCCTGCCATCGACACAAGGAGGTCCCATCATCCTGAGTAGGAACTCCCAGAAGGCCACCACTGATCAGAAGTTTGCCTTGCAATGACAGAATGACAGCCAAGACAGTAGCATGTTTTCAAGGGATGTTTCTAACAATGTCAAACTGATGAGTTATTCTCCTATATTCCAGGGATATTTCTACTTAAATAATTTGGGGAATCTTCCCTGACAAAACACTGGAGAATTCTTATTACATGTCACCTAAATTTCCTCAAGCCTCATCAATACTTCTTTCCCCAGAGCCTTACCCCAACATGACATAAGACCTCAAGCTTCCAGATTTCTCATCCAGTTACTTCTTGGAATTCCCGGAAATAAAATACATAAGTTGATAAATAATCCTTCCCAGTATAGTTCCTCCTTTTTGATGTGTTTTACCTGAGCAATACCTCAAGAGCACTGCTATCCCTGCAAAGGGCACAGT
This sequence comes from Canis lupus dingo, assembly GCF_003254725.2. Classification (NCBI taxonomy): domain Eukaryota; kingdom Metazoa; phylum Chordata; class Mammalia; order Carnivora; family Canidae; genus Canis; species Canis lupus. The sequence continues at coordinate 24,499,909 of NC_064253.1, forward strand.
CTCTAAGAGCCCTTAAGACCAACGACACAGAAGGTGTACTATAATATTGCTGTGTGTGATAGAGTTAGTGGTCCATCAGATTCATATTCTCCTTTCCTAGACAAGAAGTGTTGCTAAGCAGTTGTCAAAACATGGACTTCATTCTCTATCCCCATTTGCATCTAGGTAGGACCATGTGACTAATCCTAACTAGTGAAGTAAAAGTAATGTACGCCCTTTCCAGTTTGAATGGCTAAAAGAAGTGGGTATGCATTCTCCATGCTGTTTCTTTCTCTATTTGCCAGTGGATACATGTTAAAACTAGCAAACTCTCTGAGTCCCTGAATGACTCTGGGAAGCAGAGATTTGGGGATTTGTCTCTTACAGCAGCCACCAACACCTTAACTATGATACTATGTTCACCACTGCAGTGTAGAAGACCCTGTGATGCTGGGGCCCCAAAGCAATATGGACTGTGCTCACAAGTCTTGCCAAAGACCCCATGAAAACAGGTGGCTTCTTTGGTTTACTCTAAAAGAAACAAATAGGCAGTGCCAGTGTTGGGAACAAGCCAAAGGATACAGATGAGAGCCAAGCCCTCCTTTGTGTCCCTTGTTTTCTCACAAAGGTCTGGCCAGAATTTCAGTGGTCATGGACTCCCCTATGAAGTAAGACATCCACCAGAACAAGGGGTCTCTGGACTATGGTCTCACTACTACCTCCAACAACCTTAGAATCCAGGAACTTAAACCACCATAAAAGGCAAAACTTGGACTATTAAGCAAGTCATATCATCCTGGGCAAAGTTCAGGTTCCATGCTCTAAATCACTGCTGTGCCAGGAGCCATCTCCCCCTACTTGTGTCTAACTAGAGAGCCCAGAAGTTTTCCATTTCTGTCAGTGAGATGGAAATGCCATGCCATGACCTGCCACAATCTGCCCCCCTAGGACCACAGCAACACATACTGACCTCTTTATTACCTTGGCCAGATTCACCTTACAAATGGGTTAGCATCTGCAGATGAGAGAGAAAGTGGAGAGGTAGTGACATAAGTGAAACTTGAGATAACAAAGAGTCATCAGAGAAGTTAAGCAAGAGGATTCTAAGACACAATCATATCTGTGATTCAGGAGAAAGTCATGTGGGGAAAATGTAAAGGCAGGGACTCTATCACAGCCAATCAGGAGAGATGACCACGTGGCATCCAGTCCCCAAACTGTCCTTACTCGCAACTGCCTCAGCTACTCCTGCATATACTTATGGTTTGCTGGGATGTATGGGATCTAAGATCCCTTTACTCTGACTGCATCATCTGTCCTCATTCTGCATCCTTCCATGAAAAATATGTAGGCTCTGTCCACTCACTAAATGGGAGTTTTGTGTCCTTCTTCAAACGCACTTTAACAGAGGAGTAATCCCTTCCTGTTAGATAAAGTCACCTCTTCACTGTCCTGCTACCAGCCTTCTGATTCCCCTTCTGGTTCTCCTGAGTGGTCCCTTACCCACCACCATCCATCCCCAATTAATGACCAATCAGAATTGTCAGAGCCGTCAACAACCTTTCTCCCCAATTCCCTCCACCTTGGGCTAAAACCCCAAATCCTACTGATTCTATTTCCTGAATATGTCTCAAGGTCTTCAACTGTCATTCTTCTACACTGATGCCACCTAATCCAAGCCAGTAGCAACCTTCTCAGAAGGACTAAATACCCCCCCCCCAATCCTGGAGGTGCCATATCTGTTCTTGTTCCCTCCAACCTAGTTTCCATACTGCAACCAAAATTATCTTTTGAACACTTAGATATGATCATGGAAAGCTTTGAGTGGTCTGCCTTTATTTTTAAAATAAAGACAAAGCTCCATGGGGTATTCACAACACAGTAATGATCTTGGTTCTCTGCCTACCTTTCTGGGAGTCTTTTTTGCTTTTCTTCTCCTTGATGTTTCCACAGATAGGCCTCCTTCTTTCATTTCCTGAAATGCCATAGGATTCTAACTCTCTCAGGGTGCTCTGTCTCTGGGAGTACATCTGCAATGATGTCACTTCATTTCCTATCCTCACTCCTACGTATACATCATCTTTGTTTCAGGCACAGCTTGCTCACTTAAGCCCTTTGAGCCTAACCCAATCTTCATGCCATTATATCAGATTTCTCATTACATACAATATACATTATATTGTGCTTTGAATATAATGTCCATAACTAGAGTATATAATGTAAGTAACCACATGTATGTGAAATATACTATATGTACGTGAAGTACCTATATGTAACTATATGTATGTGAAATACATATAATCCTATTACATAGTACTTTTCCTTTGTAGCATTCATCACAACTATAATTAAACATGTACTTGAGTTAGCTGTTTAACAGCTGTGTCCTCCTGTGGAATGTAAACTCCAGAAAGGCAGGAATGGGCTCCACTTGTTCAGTGCCACATCTTCAGTACCCATAACACCCCCAGCACACGGCAGGCATTTAGGAAGTCGGATGCGGTGTCATAAATCCAGTCTTCCGACATAAGAGGTGGGAAGGGGATCTTCTCAAGGTCTTGCCATCTTTGTCAGAGCCTCAGTTTAAACCCTGGACTTTCAACTAGGGGTGACGGAAGGGGAGGAGGGCAGGGGGTGGGGGTGAATGGGTGACGGGCACTGAGGGGGGCACTTGACGGGATGAGCACTGGGTGTTATTCTGTATGTTGGTAAATTGAACACCAATAAAAAATAAATTTATTATTAAAAAATAAAAAATAAATAAAAAGAATCCTAGGGAAAAAAATAATAAAAAAAAAATAAACCCTGGACTTTTAATTCACAGTTCAATCCCTGGCCCACACTGACACCTAAATCCCTTTGGCCCCCTAGAGATAAATCCATACCGTTATCCAAGGGAGACTGTAAAACTCAAAGATTCATGTTCAAATCCTGGATATGCCACTTAAAGCTTAGAAGGTCGTGGCAGAAATTAAACAAGGCGCTGTGATACTGTGATGGGCACAGGCTCAGCCACATATAATCTCTCCAGGGACATAGCTGTTCAGAGGACAACTTGGGAAGTCTGTTCAATTCCCATGCGTCAGCCTTGATCAGGCCACAATGGTCATATCCTTAGGAAGGCAGGAAAGCATTTCATGATGAGCAGTTACTGTCCCCTCACTCCAGGCAGCAACAAACAGTGTTTGATGAAGACGATAAACACGGGACACCAATCTTACCACACAGACATGTGTTCAACATCAGACACATGGAGCCAAGTGGCAGGTGATCCATCTTAAAAAGATGGCATTGCTAGCTACCTGATTTCTGCCAGCCATGTATTTATGAGGAATTTAAATTTTGATTTAAATGTACTGAAAGCATTATTATTGAATATACTAACGGCTCCATTCTAATGTGGGCAAAAGAGCCAAACCATCAGCCTCACTCAGACTTAGTCAATGCCCAGAAGCTTCGGCCTCATGCAGGAAAGTCCATGTCCTGGAAGCTTTTCATCATTGGCATACTGCAATGATGTTTCAGCCAATTCTGTAATCACCTATTTTTTTGCCCATGATGTGTTAGGCCCTTTGTGAGGCCCTGGGGACTCAGCAATGATGAGACACAGCCTCTGCTCCAGGAAGCTCACAGTCTAGTGAACTACACTTGTAAAGCACTTTACAACCTACTAGGTGATTTCTACTGAAACCTTTAGTCTATCTTTCCTGGTATTTTTATTATCATTGTATATGCCTTCCTTAGTCTGAGAAAAATTTAACGAAATTTGTTTCTAGTTAAAATTAGGCCAAATTGCTTAATTACCTACATTTTGGCTTTAGGATGATTCTAAGTGGGAGGAACAAATCCTGAATTTCTCTAGCAAACAATGTGGCAGACTGCTGAGTAGCTGCCCAAAAGCCACTGCAAAGCCCCTTTTTCCTTTCTGCCTCTCACAAAGACATGCACCAGCCTCTCTTCTTGTGAGGGGTCACCATACAACCTAGTGCCCAGCCCAACACACAATGTCTCTAGGAATCTGTTCCAGGGCTTAGAGGATAACCTTTGCTCTGATTTTAAAGAAAGACATTTCCAGCTGCCTTGGCTCTTATTCCTTCTCACTGTTTTCACATCACAGAGATGTAATGCTTGCAGCTGTGAGAGCCATCTTGCAAAGAGGAGGCAACTGAAGAAGTCTAAAGGGAAAGAACCAGAGTCACTTTTGTTGATAGTGCTGAGCCACTGAAACCATGATGGGCAGCTATATCCTTTCAGACCATTCGTTAAGAAAAACCAAGGTCTGGGTGTTTAAACCATTGTAGGAGAGACTTTCTATTACCAGCAGCCACACAGTCCTGGAATACATAGCTCAGACATGTGCCAAGTCATGCCTTGGAACTAGACACACTTGGGCTTACTACCCATTAAGGAGAAATTATTTAACCCCTCAGAGTTCAGTATTTTCCACCTTCTGGTAAAAAAAAAATACTACACCTGCTGGCAAGAATGCAGAAGGGGGAAGCACTATGGAAAACAATGGGGCAGTGCCTCAAAAAATTAAACACAAGGTCACCTTATGACACAGCAATCACTTTTGGGTATACAACCAGAAGAAACTAAAGCAGGGACTCATGAAAATACTTGTACATCTGTGCTGATGGCAGCATTACTCACAAAAGCCAGACGTGGAACCATCCAAGTGTCCACCAAAAGATAACTGGATAAACAAAATGTGATGTATGTACAATGGTATATTACTCAGCCCTAAAAAAGTAAAGAAATTCTGCGACACGCTACAACATGGATCACACCTGAAGACATTACACTAAGTGAAATGAGACCATCACAAAAGGACAAATACTATACGACTCTTTCCATACAAGGTACATTGTCAAACTCATCAAGACAGAAGGTCGAATGGTAATGGTCAGGGGCCAGGGGAGAGAGAAACAGTGCTTCCATTTTGCAGGATGAATAAAAGCTCGAGAGGTGGATGGTGGACGGTCTCTCTTAATGTGCATAGTTAGTGTCACTGAACTGCATACTTACAAACAGTTAAAAGAGTACTTTTATGTTAGATATATTTTACCATAATTTTTAAAAATAATGTTTTAATTAATAAAAAGATAAAAAAATAAAAATAGTTTTAGAAAGTTAATAAAATGAAAAAAAAATTGTTAGTGAATTCATAGCTTGTTAGACTACATGACCACCATAGCTTGTTGGGCTGACCACCATCCCCAGGTCAAGTCCTGTAGTAGTTGCCCAGTGTGGATTTGTCCCAGATCAACAAAATACTTCATCCACACAGCCAATAGGCACAATCTCTTATCTCTATTGGAAGTCCATGGTTTCCTGCCCTGAGAAAGGGAAAAAGATTTCCACAAATAACCACACTCAAGGAAAGAATGTAACACCTGTTCCAGAGAGTGAAAGAAAAAAAAAAAATGCAGTATCTTCAAGATTAGAGTCATTGCTCATGGCTTTGGAATCTGAGGAATGTTTCAAAGGAGAGATAGCATGGGAGCTAGACTTCAGGAATGAGCACATTTACCACAGAAACAGGGGTTTTAAAGATGCTCCCAGCTAGCAGCAACAGCAACGTGAACCAAGATGGCAGAGCATCCTATGTGGTTGGAGGATGAGCAGGAAAAATGAAAGCCAGATGAAGCCTGAAGTGCCAAGCAAGAAAGTCATAACTTTGTTTCACAGAGGAGGACAGGTGATAAAGATGTGTGTCTGTACCCACACCACTGAAGACCATTCTAAGCATACCCCGAGTTCTCAATAATTGTTAACTTATTCAGGGGCCAGCAGCATCTCCAGAAACCTGCCAAATGACTAGTGATGGTTTACTGAGGTCCCACTCAGCTGCCACAACCCCTGCCTGTAGACCACTATTGCCTGGACTACGTCCAAAGACAATGAGGAACCACAACGAACACTTCAAAAGGAGTTTGGTTACTGGATGGCCACTGCAGGCCACTCCTGGCACCCCAGGATCCCTTACGCATGCTCTCAGATGGGACCGCACCAGATAGAATAGGGCTATCTCCTTGAAGGAACACTGGCCCACCCTCCTCCCAGCTCAACTCCAAATCTGGGCATCTGGCTTCCTGAGTACATCTGCCCATGTCCTTCTCTATATTCAAGGCAAGTAAACTAGCCCAAATAATGAAGAATAAAAGCAGAAAAAATGGATAAGGAGATCCAATGTAAAAAAAAAATTATTCAATTGAGTCCAATTTTAAGAAATTATTTCAAAGTTCTAATCGCTATAAGTGATGAAACAATTCATGACAGAAATTGCAATTACGAAAGAAATGATCTGTTCTGCAACAGCAATTTTAGTGACATTTATAACACACAAGAAATCATGAAGCTTAATTATTTGAATTTACTGGGGCTACAGATGCCGTGTTGAAATCTAATTAAATAGATCCACCGAAACTGGCCAGCTGAAGAAATGGCAAAGTTGCTGAACCATGCATTGGTTTTTAAAAGCAGTTCGTGAACAGCCTCCAAATAGGCAGTGACTAATGATCTATCTTTCTCCCTCAACTGTCATTTGAAAAAAAAAGAGACATTTCTATATTGATCTTCAGTCCTTCACAATAGAATTTACTTCAACTCCTAAAACACATCCCTCATTCCAATGATCTTCAATAGATCTCCAGGATAAATGGAAACTCCCCCACTACTTACCTTTCAGGTCTTATATCCAAAGTCTATCAGGTCTCAAGGAAACAAGTACAAATCCTCAAGTGACTGAGAAAAAGATGTCCTTCCTCCATTTTTTAAGAATGTTAACAAATATTAGCAGCATTGAGAAGTTCTACAACTCCTGAAATATCAATGAACTGCCTGTTTAAATACTAAGTATTCCTTGCAGAGAAGACTCTGATTTATAAAAACTGACAAACGCTCAAAGAAGAAAACAGAGAAAACACCCAAATGTATGAAAAAAATTTAAACTGCCAACAATCCCAACCACATATAACCATTTCAGTCGCTTTCTTTCCAATGTATTTTCTAAGCATATCTATTTTTTATCACAACATGGCCACATTGTCTTTATCATCTTTACATCTCATTTTATTGTGAAACATTCTCTCGGGCACATTTAATGTGATTTCTTTAAACAATCCGTTATTTCTGGATTTACAGCTTCTTCCCATGTTTTACATTTTTATCAATAAACTGACTCACATCCACATATGCAAACCTGCATCTGCATCTCTAATTTCTGAAGAGGGATTCTCCAAAACTCACTCCTGGGACCCTGTTCACTGACTTTTTAAGGTTCCTAATAAGAGCAGCCAAATTGCTTTAAACTAAAAGTTATACCAATCTACATTTCCACCAATGGAGTCAATGAATAGCCCAAATTGAGAACTATTTTTTTTCTTTGCAAATGCGTTGTTCAACTTTCAGTGTATGCCTTGCCAGTTTCTTTCATATGTTTCTCTTTGTTTTACAAGTCATGCTGTTTTGCCCATCCCTAATTTGTCCCATTTTCCATTAACATTACAATTATCATTAGGGTCTTTAAGCTTCTTTTTAAAATATGATTCTCTTAATGAGCACATGTAGACCATCATATCAAATGTATTTCTTTATATACTTTTATAGGTTTTATTTACTTACTTGCTTATTTATTTATTTACTTACTTACTTACTTACTTACTTACTTGAGAGAGAGTGCATGCCCAAGAGAGCACAAACAGAGGTGGGGCAGAGGGAAAAGCAGACTCCCCACTGAACAGGGAACCCAATGTGGGGCTTGATCCCAGGACCCAAGATCATGAATCAAAGGCAGATGCTCAACCTACTGCACTACCCAGGTGCCCTTCAAATGTATTTCTTTTAAGAGAGAGGTATTGAATGGCTCACAAGTTTTTCATGTTTACCAGCAACTGGCATTTCCTCTTCTGTTAACTGCCAGCTTATATCCTTTGTCAATTTTTCTATGAGGGATTTAGTAGTGTTCCTATATATTTATATATTAACCAAATCCTTTGTTGCATGTTTTTCCAAGCTATTTTATCAGGATTTTTTTCTCTTGGGCAAGGTTTTTGACTTCTAGAAATGTTCATTTTATGTATAGTTATCAGTCATTTGCCTCCTTTGAAACCTTACTTTTGCTGACTCCCCCAGTATTAAAAGAGTCAACTACAATTTTTCCTAGTGTTATTTTTTTATGATGGCAACTTTTGTAGTTAATCCTTTAACAGAACTAAAGTTTGTGTTAGTATATTGTGTGAGGAAAGGCTATAATTCTATTTTTTTCCCAAGTGGTTAATTTAGAATTTGTTAAATAATTCATCCTTTACTTCATCATACACTAAACCCTCTTTCCTAATAGACTCTGTGTCTAGACTACTCTGTTCCAGTCAACAGTATGTTCCTGCACTAATTAAGTACATGGTCTTCATTAGCATATTTGGGTACATTTTATATCTGTAAATGCAAATCTCCTCCGACTATACATCATTTTCAAAATTTTCTGGCAATTCCAGCCAGCTTATCCTTTAAGAATTTGAGAATAATTTGACACATTCCAAAAAAAGAAGAAAGAAAACCCCAGCTGAGACGGTGATTGGAATAGGGTGAAATGACACATTATTTTGGAAAGAACTGACATCTTTATCACACTGAGAGAAACTGGCAGCACGCACCTCCATTTATTTGAGTCTTCTTTTATGTCAGTCAATAAATTTTTGTGATTCTCTTCATATGGATTCTGCAGCATTTCTTGTTATGTTATTCCTACATGTCTTATATATTTCTACTCCGTAAACTGCACCAAGCGGAGTCTGAAATGATATGCCTAAATTTCAACACCACAATGTGAAAGATATGCTTGTCTCTCCAGGGCCTGACAGAGAGGCTCAGCATTTCAGGAAGAAACGAACAGAATGAACAAACAAACGAATGAATGGGTGGATGAATGGATGGATGACAAACAGATCCAAAAGCCCTGGTGTCAGAGAAGAACTGGGTGAGCTACATACACTATGTAGCAGACTCGTCATGGTCTCCCATGCTCGATGCTCACTTGAGAGTTCCAAAGAAAAATAAATCATCTTAAAATATTTATACAACTACCCCTGGCAGTTCTGTTCCTTCTAGTACATTCTCCCATGATTCCTGATCTTGCACTCCATCCCAAGGGGTGGGCACAACCACGCCAAGGTCTTTCTTGGGAACTTGAGTTTTGAACAGAATGTCACCATCTTTGGAACTCAGTCAGGATGTTGTTAACCTTGGTGGATATTAAAAAGGTGATCTGAAGTAAAAGAGAGAACAATTTTACTGTGATATCATCCATACACCGTGCAGTTGATTCATTTAAAGTGTACAATTCTATGGTTTGTAGTATCAAGAGGTGTGTAACCATCACCATCCCCCCCCCCCAAAAAAAAATCCTTTAGTCATTTTAGGCTTTTTAAAAATTGTGGTAAAATATACCTAACATAAAATTTATCATCTTAACTATTTTCATAGTGCTACTTTTATTCACACTGTTCTGCAACTACTATCTAGAACTTTTTCATCTTGCAAAACTGAAACTCTGTATCCATTGAACACCACCACCCTATTCCCCACCCCCTTTTTAACCCCCTGGAAGCCACCATTCTACTTTCTGTTTCTATGAATTTGACTACCCTAGATATCTCATGTAAGTGGAATCACGCAGTGTTTGCATTTTGGGGACTGGCTTATTTCACTTAGCAAAATGTCCTCAAGGTTTATCCATGTTGTAGCATGTGTCAGGATTTCCTTCCTTTATGAGGCTAGGGGGCGAGGAGCAAGATGGCGGAAGAGTAGGGTCCCCAAATCACCTGTCTCCACCAAACTACCTAGAAAACCTTCAAATTATCCTGAAAATCTATGAATTCGGCCTGAGAATTAAAGAGAGACCAGCTGGAATGCTACAGTGAGAAGAGTTCGCGCTTCTATCAAGGTAGGAAGACGGGGAAAAAGAAATAAAGGAACAAAGGCCTCCAAGGGGGAGGGGCCCCGCGAGGAGCCGGGCTGAGGCTGGGGCGAGTGTCCCCAGGACAGGAGAGCCCCGTCCCGGAGACGCAGGAGCTGCACCGACCTTCCCGGGGGAAAGGGGCTCGCGGGGAGTTGGAGCAGGAACCAGGAGGGCGAGGATGCCCTCGGGTTCCCCGGGACACTAACAGAGCAACTGCGCGCCCAGGAGAGTGCGCCGAGCTCCCTAAGGGCTGCAGCGCGCACGGCGGGACCCGGCGGGACCCGGAGCAGCTCGGAGGGGCTCGGGCGGCGGCTCCGCGGAGGGGGCTGCGCGGCCCCGGGAGCAGCTCGGAGGGGCTCGGGCAGAGGAAGAGGCTCCGTGCGGAGGGGGCTGCGCGGTTCCAGGAGCAGCTCGGAGGGGCTCGGGCGGCGGCTCCACGGAGGGGGCTGCGCGGTTCCAGGAGCAGCTCGGAGGGGCTCGGGCGGCGGCTCCGCGGAGGGGGCTGCGCGGCCCGGGAGCGCGAATCCACCAGCGCAGGCTCCGGAGCACAGGGCGCCGGGACACAGCCCAGGATCCCGCCTCCCCCGGGACAGGCAGAGGCCGGGAGGGCCCAGGACAGCAAGGACGCTCCTGCCCCAGCTGAGCAGATCAGCGGCCCCGCCCCGGAGCCTCCAGGCCCTGCAGACGGAGTTCCTGCCGGAGCTGAATCCAGGTTTCCAGAGCTGCCCCGCCACTGGGGCTGTTCCTCCTGCGGCCTCACGGGGTAAACAACCCCCACCGAGCCCTGCACCAGGCAGGGGCACAGCAGCTCCCCCAAGTGCTAACACCTGAAAATCAGCACAACAGGCCCCTCCCCCAGAACACCAGCTAGACTGACAACTTCCAGGAGAAGCCAAGGGACTTAAAGTACACAGAATCAGAAGATACTCCCCGGTGGTTCTTTTTTTGTTTGTTTGTTTTTGTTTTTGTTTTGTTTTGCTTTTTGATTTGTTTCCTTCCCCCACCCCCTTTTTTTTCTCCTTTCTTTTTCTTTCTCTTTTTCTTCTTTTTTTTTTTTTTTCGTTTTTTTTTCTTTTTCTTCCCTTTTTTTTCTCTTTCTCTTTTCTTTCCTTCTTTCTCTCCTCTCTTTTTCTCTTTTTCCCAATACAACTTGCTTTTGGCCACTCTGCACTGAGCAAAATGACTAGAAGGAAAACCTCACCTCAAAAGAAAGAATCAGAAACAGTCCTCTCTCCCACAGAGTTACAAAATCTGGATTACAATTCAATGTCAGAAAGCCAATTCAGAAGCACAATTATACAGCTACTGGTGGCTCTAGAAAAAAGTATAAAGGACTCAAGAGACTTCATGACTGCAGAATTTAGAGCTAATCAGGCAGAAATTAAAAATCAATTGAATGAGATGCAATCCAAACTAGAAGTCCTAACGACGAGGGTTAACGAGGTGGAAGAACGAGTGAGTGACCTAGAAGACAAGTTGATAGCAAAGAGGGAAACTGAGGAAAAAAGAGACAGACAATTAAAAGACCATGAAGATAGATTAAGGGAAATAAACGACAGCCTGAGGAAGAAAAACCTACGTTTAATTGGGGTTCCCGAAGGCGCCGAAAGGGACAGAGGGCCAGAATATGTATTTGAACAAATTCTAGCTGAAAACTTTCCTAATCTGGGAAGGGAAACAGGCATTCAGATCCAGGAAATAGAGAGATCCCCCCCTAAAATCAATAAAAAACGTTCAACACCTCGACATTTAATTGTGAAGCTTGCAAATTCCAAAGATAAAGAGAAGATCCTTAAAGCAGCAAGAGACAAGAAATCCCTGACTTTTATGGGGAGGAGTATTAGGGTAACAGCAGACCTCTCCACAGAGACCTGGCAGGCCAGAAAGGGCTGGCAGGATATATTCAGGGTCCTAAATGAGAAGAACATGCAACCAAGAATACTTTATCCAGCAAGGCTCTCATTCAAAATGGAAGGAGAGATAAAGAGCTTCCAAGACAGGCAGCAACTAAAAGAATATGTGACCTCCAAACCAGCTCTGCAAGAAATTTTAAGGGGGCCTCTTAAAATTCCCCTTTAAGAAGAAGTTCAGTGGAACAGTCCACAAAAACAAAGACTGAATAGATATCATGATGACACTAAACTCATATCTCTCAATAGTAACTCTGAATGTGAACGGGCTTAATGACCCCATCAAAAGGCGCAGGGTTTCAGACTGGATAAAAAAGCAGGACCCATCTATTTGCTGTCTACAAGAGACTCATTTTAGACAGAAGGACACCTACAGCCTGAAAATAAAAGGTTGGAGAACCATTTACCATTCGAATGGTCCTCAAAAGAAAGCAGGGGTAGCCATCCTTATATCAGATAAACTAAAATTTACCCCAAAGACTGTAGTGAGAGATGAAGAGGGACACTATCTCATACTTAAAGGATCTATTCAACAAGAGGACTTAACAATCCTCAATATATATGCTCCGAATGTGGGAGCTGCCAAATATATAAATCAATTATTAACCAAAGTGAAGAAATACTTAGATAATAATACACTTATACTTGGTGACTTCAATCTAGCTCTTTCTATACTCGATAGGTCTTCTAAGCAAAACATCTCCAAAGAAACGAGAGCTTTAAATGATACACTGGACCAGATGGATTTCACAGATATCTACAGAACTTTACATCCAAACTCAACTGAATACACATTCTTCTCAAGCGCACATGGAACTTTCTCCAGAATAGACCACATATTGGGTCACAAATCGGGTCTGAACCGATACCAAAAGATTGGGATTGTCCCCTGCATATTCTCGGACCATAATGCCTTGAAATTAGAACTAAATCACAACAAGAAGTTTGGAAGGACCTCAAACACGTGGAGGTTAAGGACCATCCTGCTAAAAGATAAAAGGGTCAACCAGGAAATTAAGGAAGAATTAAAAAGATTCATGGAAACTAATGAGAATGAAGATACAACCGTTCAAAATCTTTGGGATGCAGCAAAAGCAGTCCTAAGGGGGAAATACATCGCAATACAAGCATCCATTCAAAAACTGGAAAGAACTCAAATACAAAAGCTAACCTTACACATAAAGGAGCTAGAGAAAAAACAGCAAATAGATCCTACACCCAAGAGAAGAAGGGAGCTAATAAAGATTCGAGCAGAACTCAACGAAATCGAGACCAGAAGAACTGTGGAACAGATCAACAGAACCAGGAGTTGGTTCTTTGAAAGAATTAATAAGATAGATAAACCATTAGCCAGCCTTATTAAAAAGAAGAGGGAGAAGACTCAAATTAATAAAATCATGAATGAGAAAGGAGAGATCACTACCAACACCAAGGAAATACAAACGATTTTAAAAACATATTATGAACAGCTATACGCCAATAAATTAGGCAATCTAGAAGAAATGGACGCATTCCTGGAAAGCCACAAACTACCAAAACTGGAACAGGAAGAAATAGAAAACCTGAACAGGCCAATAACCAGGGAGGAAATTGAAGCAGTCATCAAAAACCTCCCAAGACACAAGAGTCCAGGGCCAGATGGCTTCCCAGGAGAATTTTATCAAACGTTTAAAGAAGAAATCATACCTATTCTCCTAAAGCTGTTTGGAAAGATAGAAAGAGATGGAGTACTTCCTTTATGAGGCTAAATACATTATAAGCTCTTTTAAGAGAAAGAGAAGGAGGGAGGGAGAGGTAAAGAGAGAAAGAGCCAAGAAGGACAAAGACAAGCAGCAGGGAAGCTTTTGCACTGGTCCCAGCAGGAGATGACGATGGCCTGCCCTAGAGCAGTGATGGGGAGAATAGTAGACAAATTCAAGACATATTTTGGATTAATAAAATATACTTAAAAACTTGTTATTAGGTTCCTCTAGAGACATGGGCTCGGGGGCTAAAGTAAGAAGGATTAGCTGAAATTCTGATCAAGAAGCAATCAGGCCTCCAGATGCTATCTGCCACTCTATACCGCACCTTCTCTACCATGGCAAAACACCGGAGATTTATTCATAGGAGGGGGAAATGAGAGGGTTTCTTCACTGAAGGACCCCAGGCATAGGTCCAAGGCTAGCATGCCTCACATAAAATAAGGGCGATAAGCAAACAAAGGGGGATACCAAGACAACACCCCAACAGACACCCAGCCCTCTCATCCCCACTGGCTCCTAGTAGCACTCGCGGCCCCATCTTCACTTTCTAGGCAGAGAAGGCTATGAGTCTTCTCTGGACAGCATGAGCAACCCAAGAGGGAACACCTGAAGATACTGATACTAATTCTTTTTTTTAAAATTAATTTTTAATTTTATTTAAATTTAATTAACATATAATGTGTTGTTGGTTTCAGTGATTCATCAGTCTTATATAACACCCAGTGCCCATTACATCACATCCCTCCTTAATGTCCATCACCCAGTTACCCCATCCCCCTACCTCCCCTCCCCTCTAGCAACCCTCAGTTTGTTTATTATGATTAAGAGTCCCTTATGGTTTGTCTCCCTCTCTGATTTTGTCCTGTTTACTTAATCAAAGAGCCACGCAGATCACCCCACAGACTCAGTGTCAATGAGCCACACCTACACCCCAAAGCCTCCAGCTTTGTAGTCGCTATTACAGATGAACCAACAACTGAGTATCATCAAACACTGGAGGAAAACCATAAATATAAGAGACAAAGACCAAAACAAAAGGGGAAAGAAAAGTGATGAACTTGAAGGAAAAAAGACTACAGGGTGGGGTAAACAACTTAAAAATAATTACCATTAATATCCTCAGAAATATAGGTAAGGATACTCTCACCCTGAAATAAAAATAGTATAGTACAACAAAAGACTATCTGAAAAACAAAAAACAAAAACAAAAAACAAAAAACAAAAAAACAAACAAAAATCAAAAGCCAAAGGTGTTAGAAAGTTAAGTTTCTGTATGTGTGTGCACTCACAAAAAAGAAAACCAAACAGATAATTGGAAGAAGAACTCGAGAACATCTCCTGGAAAATAGAGCAAAAAGACAGAAAACAGAAGATAAAAGATAACATAATTAGAAATATAAGTTATTTTATATTAAGAGTTGCATAAAATAAGTGGAAAATGAAAATAATCCAAAACAATTCCAGAAAAAAACTCAAAACATTTCCCAGAGGAGAAATATAGGAATTTTCAGATTTAAAGGGCTCTCCAAGTACTCCCCCCAAAAAAATAAATAAATAAAAATTAGCACAAATTAAAGCACAGCAGCCCAAAATTTTAAAATACTTAGGGGTAAGTAACATCCTACAAATATAGAAAAAGGGAAAAGGAAATGAGCAACATAGAAAGCAGGAATCAGGCCTTGACTTCTCAGGAGCAACAGTGGACTCTAGAAGACAGTGGAGACTTGTCTTCAAAATTCTGAAAGAAAGGTATTTCCAACTTAGAACTGTGTATCTAACCAAGCTACCAATAAAGTATAAGGGTATGCTTACACTCATTCAAGATCTCAGTGCACCCCCTTTCTCAAGCAACTACTAGAAGATGTTCTCCACCAACAAGAAGAGGCAAATGAAAAAAAGATGTATTGCAGGAACCAAGAAAGCCAGAGCAGGAGACAAGTGAAGTGAATCCCCAGGTGAGGGTGCCAGAGGTCATGATGACAGCTCTGCACCAGGCCCAAAAGGAGAGCAGCCCAGAGTGGCAACAGGCCAAGGGCTCTAGAAAATGGAACTGACAGAAATCAAGATGCACCTATGAATATCTTCAGAGGTCATTTGCAACTTGCAACAGTTCAGAGGTTAAATTAGTGATAAATATACATAAAACCAAGCAAATCCAAAAGGCAATACAATCATTAATACCAGAGAAAGTAAAAAAAAATAAAAATAAAAAATACCAGAGAAAGTAACTTGAAAAGCAAAGAAAGTTCAATTAGTAATAAACATATATAAAACCAAGCAAATCCAAAAGGCGATAAATCATTAGTACAGAGAAAAATAACTATGGAGAAAAGAAAAGGGAAAACAGTTTGCTACATGGTTAAATTATAGTGTATTCCTAAAATGGGATACTATGCAACCACAAAAAAGAATGATGATGTTCTCCATCTGTTCAAATGGAAATCCAAGATACACTGAGAAGTGGAAAAAAAGCCAGACTAAACAGTATAATAACCTTTTTTTTTTTTTAAGTGGGGTCAGTAAAGATACAAAGCAAGTTTTGCTTTTCATTCTTCAACTTGGGAACTCTGGGAAGATGGAAACACATACGTAAATTCACAAGCTAATAGAAGTGGTTACCTGGGAAGTCAACAGTGGAAATGATGGATAGGGGATGGGGTAAAAAGAAAACTGTTCATTTAGACCTTTTTCAACAATGTGAATGTATTATCCATTTTTTTAATGGTGCCGAATTACCACGTGACACCTCATAGCCTGTGATTTAGCTGCATTATGGCTTCCACAGATTTTTGTAAGCCACCTATAAGGCAGCCATGCCTTCAAGCATTAATTCCAGGACAAATGCCTCCAAGCCTGTGTAACCATTCAACTATAAACAAACAACAAAACTTATACACATAAGTTCAAGCTGCCAGCATGAAATAAGAGGGAAAGAAGGAAGGAAATAAGGAAAAAGAAATGGAAGAAAAAAGGATTAGTCAGCTTGGGCTGTCACAGCATAGTACAACAGTCTGGAGGCACCTCGCTGCTCAGCTGGTACAGCCTGCAACTCTTAAGCTTGGTGTTATGAGCCTGAGCCCCACACTGGTAGCAGAGATTACTTTTTTAAAAAAAACATTTAGGGGCACCTGAGTGGCTCAGTCATTTGAGCATCCAACTCTTGATTTCAACTGGGGTCTTGATGTCAGGGTTGTAGGTCTGAGCCACACGTTGAGCTCCACACTGGGTGTGGAGCCTACTTTAAAAAATATTTTTTAATATTTTAAAAATACTAAAAAACATTTTAATAGCCTAGATGGCTTAAGAAATATAAATTTATCAGAGAAGGACAAACATTATGTGTGGTCTCATTCATTTGGGGAATATAAATAATAGTGAAAGGGAATAAAGGGGAAAGGAGAAAAAATGAGTGGGAAATATCAGAAAGGCAGACAGAACATGAAAGACTCCTAACTGTGGGAAACGAACTGGGTGACGGGCACTGAGGTGGGCACTTGACGGGATGAGCACTGGGTGTTATTCTATATGTTGGCAAATTGAACACCAATAAAAAATAAATTTATAAAAGAAAAAAAAGAAATATAAATTTATTTTCTCATGGTTCTGAAGGCTTGGAAGTCTGAGTTTAGGGTGCCAGTATGGGCAGGTTTGGGTGAGACCCTTTTCTTGTCTTGCAGATAGCTGCCTTCTTGCTATGCACTAATGGGGCAAAGAGAAAGAGAGGGATTTGTCTTCCTCTTTTTCTAAGACCATCAATGCTACTAAATTAGTATTCTATCCTTATGGCCTCATATAACTTTCATCACCTTCTAAAAGCCTTTCTCTAAATACCTCAACATCTAAATTTCGGGGAGACACAATTCAGTTTGTGTAGAAAAAAAGGGAATGAGTTTACATGGCCTGAGGATGTAACCATAGGGTATAATATGTACACCCAGCTTTGGAATCATATTCATCAAAAAGCAAAATAAGGATCAATAGGAATGGTCAGGTAAGGGGGGCTTGGAAACATAGAATCTTCTGATTATGGCAGACATTAACCTCTACCACTTGCTGTTCACCATCTTTCTCAAATGCCCACTCCACCCTCCCTGAGTACCATCCATAAGGCCTAACTGCACCTTTCCTTATGAGCAATCATCTTACAAAACTCAGAATTGAATCGTGAATCTAAACCTCATCACAGTAAAGTGCTGATATAAATGGAAATGGTACAGCACTTTGGTTTCCTGGAAGTTACATTTTACTTTTGGTACCTAAATTTGATTCCAGCTTTATTCTTAAAATCTTCCAGTTTTATTTTTTTCCAAAAGCCTATTGCCCCAAAAGCAAATTCCAGGAAAAAAAAAAGACTCTCTAATATGGAAAAAGAAAGATAAACGACTTATGAAAATGACGTCTATTGACCCAGATCCCGCTGAGCAAGCGGGAGAATCCTTGGGTGTAAATGAGGCACTTATTACTGCTATTCAAGCCTCAGGAGGCTTAATTTATTATATGCCTGTCAGAGGTACTAATAGTTCTTTAATAACCTGAAGAGCAAGGGAGTTTCCTAACATGACAACTCATCTTCATGCATTGGGCTGTAAATGACCGAGCAGTCATCAAACTATCTATGTGGTTCTGGAAAGAAGTAAGAGAGAAAATCAAATGTTCAACATCAGCATCTAAGAAGGAGCCCACCCAACGTCCACAGGAAGACTCAAGAGGTTTCGCCAATCTCTTCATCCTCTTCTTTTCCAATTTTATCAGGCAACAAGACCAGCCTTAGAAGCATCTTCCAGTGAGATATTTGAAGTGCTTAGCCCCAAAAATCAGAGGTACAAGGTGGAGGGCTGTCTTGGCATTCCATATCAAGACACAGCCAAGGAAATAACCTCCTTTCTCTAGCCTTTGTGTTCTCCTTGCTAGTTAAGGGGATTGGACCAAGGTTCTTTTCAGCTCCCAATGGCTACAATTCCAACTTTCATCAAATCACACTACTTAGTAAGATAAATCCAATCAGCAATCTTAGCCGCCTGCCGAGCTTAAACCACTGCTCACCACAGGCCAGTGAGCAAATGCGTATTTGCAGGACTACCCGCGTACAGGAAGGAAATGGGGAAATGGCTAATGGTACAGTTTGTAATCACCTCTGAGGCTCTGACCTCAGGCTCTGGTCACACAGGATGGGCAGCTGTGTCTTATGCTGCATCGATGGCAAATACCAATCCACTGTGCATGGATCATTGACTCCTGGATAATTCATTAGCAAGAGAGCACAGAACCACCCAGTGACAAAGGAAAATCCATAAACAGGACTTCACAAACAAAGAAAATGTTTCCAAGGGTTAAGACGTTGGCTATTAGTAGGACACTCTCTCCAGATCTCTGGGGACGAGCAGTTACCTATTCACCACTGGGCAGGGGCAGAACTCCCAGCAGAGCCAGAGAGTAGGCTCCCTGCATAAATCAGTACCCATGAATGAGTAGCCAGATCACAACAAATGGGAAAAGATGTACAGAATAACTGGAGAAGGTCAGTGTGAGGCGGGTTCAAATCCCCAGTCTGCCACTTCCTATCCGTGGGATCCTGGGCAACCTGTTCACTTTCCTCAATATAGCTTTTCCACCAGAAAAACGAAGATGGTAATAATTACCTAACTCACGGGGCTGTGCCAAGAGGTAAATAAAAGAATACATGTACAACACTCAAGTACATTACCTTGTACTCCATATGTGCTCACTGAATGTCAGACGCGGCCGTGTGCGCAGTCATACAAACTGCGGACCCACACACGCACTTCATAACGCCGCAAGATAATTCTAACACCAGGACCTTAGATGAAAGCTGATCCATCATGTGCACTCAAGGAATAAAAAATAAATAAAGAGGCACTTGCCAACAAGAGAAAAAAAACAGAACTAATTATAGTAGGTCCTCTGTGTCTTGTGCCCAACAGAAAATGAGTTTGTTGCTAGGCTCCTTTTCTGGCCACAATTCATGATGCAATTAAAGCACTGGCATTGTTTCCCATGTTCCATTTTAAACAGCCTCCTTGTCCAGGTCTCCTTGAAGGGGCCTGCTTTCTGGGGCCAGGTTAGGAAAAAGGCAACAGCCCCCCTTAGCTGTGCACCTGCAATGGTCAAGTTCCCCACACCGGATGTCTGCTCGGGTTGCTGAGGTCACCTGAAGGAGGAGGGTTTTATGGACTCTGGCGCCTCCATCCCTGCTGCAACCACCAGTTCTTTTCTGGGGCGGGAAAGAACACTGGCTTTGAAAAATGACAAGTCTGCCAAGAGGTCTGTTGTTGCAGGTTTAAAGAGATGCGAGAAGCTTCCAGAATGGTGTCTGAATCATACTAGACCTTCAATTAAAGGTAACAGCTGCTCTGGCCATGCCCTTGGATTCCCTCCTACCTCTCCTGTGTGTCCTTCTTAGTGCTCTTTGGTTCTTTGTAGACTCGAGGTTTTTTGTTTTGGGGGGGGTTTCTTTTTTTTTTTTTTCTTGCCTTCCCCCTAAACACAGGCAGCCCTAAAGTGTAGTCTTTGATTTCCTCTTCTTTTTATTTTTCCCCTCTTCAACATACTCTCTTCCTGGACAGTCACATCCATGCTGATGGTGGCGATGATCACCCACAGCCTAATGACTCCCGAATGGCTATCTGCAGCTCAGTCTTCTCTTCTGGACCTCAACCCAGCATTTCCAGCTCCATACTTGACTTCTTTTCTGGCTTCCCCATGGCCCCTAAACCATAAGTCTAAACACACCCCACTAAGCCTGCTCTACTCAGTTACCCCTAGCCCCCTCGATAGAAAGCCATTGGTTCACCAAATGCCATGGTCTGTACATTGGGGATGCTTTTGCCATTAGTGCTCTCTTCCCCGACTCCATGACCACTGCTCACTGCAGGCTATCACCACTACTCCTGCCTTCCAACCTCTCTACCACCTCCTGAATCATCTACCCAACTCAAAATTTCACCCTGTCGCTATGATGTTTAGAATCCTACAGTGGGTTCCAATACCTATGAGCAAGATAAATGTATCAACACGTCACTTATTAACAAACCTAACCCTTTGTAGGGGTGAAAAGGGGACACTGCTCATAATTGTACCAAGTTAATAGGCATAAACTGGGACTATCCCAGGAAATTGAGGACAGTCACCCTTGGCTAGGCTTGCAAGGCCCTTCATGATCTAGCTCCTGCCTGTGATAACAACCTTGCCTCCCATTTTCTCTCAAACACCACTGCTCTGGCTTTATACACTTGCCTCATCTCTTCCCAAGAGTCATTCTTTCGCTGACCTGGCATGCCCTGTTACCTCTGTCCCCCGTCCATTACACAAGGTCCTGCACTGCCCCTCCCATGGTATCTCCTCTGTGATGTCCTCCCTGCTCCCCTAGCACACTGGGGCCTTCCCATCCCCTCTCCAGTGCCTGACACACATCTCTATCTGAGCCCTCATCACACGGGCTCTACCTGCATGTTCCTGTCAGACTCTAGCTATGTGTGACAGCAATGTCTGGTGCAGATACATGTAGATCTACCCAACAAATATGCAACCAATGATCTCCTACCTCGGTTCTGAGTCCAGATGAGATGAGGGCACTGAGTCACAGCAGAGATGATGAACTGACCCAGGCACACAAGGACCAAGCCACTGAGCTGGCCTCCAAGGAGATCAAATCCAGACCTCCCCAACAAGCTTATGATATAGACCCAAAACTCTAGCTCTTCTCCTGGAGGCTCTATTCCTAAACACCGTTTTTAGAAATAACAGAGCCAGCCTCACTCCAGCTCAGAGGTGAGCTAAAGAGAAAAGGATTATCTACAATGCAAGCATAGGAATGCTGAAGGGGCTGTGCCCAAAGGGCTGTGGCCAGGCCCGAGGACAGGGCTGGGTCCCAGCAAGTGGAAAGTCATCCTACTTATTCTCAAGGCTCTTCTCTCCCTCTGCTAATGATTCTCGTCCACTTTCTCTGACCACTGGGCAGGTACCAGCTGTCCAGCTACCATGACACAAATTCCTTTCCCAGTTCCTAGTCCAAATCCCAAAAAAGTGACTCGAGTGGCACCGCTTGGGTCCAGGCAGGGCTCATCTCTAGCTCAGTTAACTACAAATACCACATAGCAGGCTTCCAGACAACAGTCCCTGACAGTCCCACTCCTATAAGTAGTGGTAAGTGATGGGGAGGGGAGAGCGTCACTGTGAACTCTACAAACATCCCAAAAGGAAACTCAACCACCTATCTCCATCCTGGCTAATTTGCCTTTCCCTCCTTTCTCTATATTCCCATCCCCCTATGTATGCCATTTTTCCTGTGCTAGATTCATCTTCATCAATTTTCTGCCAATTTTTCAGAACTCAGACCAAACTTCACCTCATCCAGGAAGCCCTTTAGGGTTAATTCTATCTAGTTACAAAACACTATTCACAATGCTTAAGGAAGCTATGTTTTATCCATCATCATAACTTTTCCTCAACCCTGTGAACTACTAAAATTTACTATGACTAAACATTAAGGGCCCCTCCTGTGTGCTGGGCATGAGCTAAAGGCCTCAACCCAGTCTCAGGAAGCTTATCGACTCCTAAGAAGAGACTGACGAGGTCCCTGAACAACATTATACATGTTGGAGTATAAAGTAAAGGTAAGAAGGGGTCAAAGGTGAATGCAATCATTATCTCCTGAGAAAGGTTAATTCAAGGGCAAATTTTTTCAGGTTATGCAAGTTTCCTATTTTCAAAATGATTTAATGCAGCCATCGTCTAAGAGCTGGTCCATTAGGGGGATCAAGTTCAAATGCTGACTTTTGCACCTGGCATGTGAAGTACCTGTCTTGGGTAGAGGAAGGGCAGCCCACACAGGACATGAGACATGGTAATGACCATTTCTCATCACGGACAGACTCAGCACGCAATCATGCCGAGCTAATAGAAATATGCTGTGAAATGAGTGGCTTTTAGATACCTGGCCCTAAATACAGTTTTATAAATTCCAAGAGGGTGCCCCAAGGAAGAAAAGTAGCTGATGATACAAACTGGGACTGAGATCTTGTTCTGGCTCCACCATTACTGTTTCCCTAATAAGGACCCCACATTCCTCCTTTATCAAATGAGAAAACTGAAATAAAAACTCTCAGAGATCCCTGCCAGCACTAAAATTCTATGTTCTACATTAAATTATGTATACACAGGCTTCACAATATCCCTTTGGACTTAAATATCACACTAAAAAGCAGTCCAGGCATTTATTAGCAGTAAAAAAATTCAAATGATGCAGGGAAAAAAAACATTTTATCTGTTGGGGACACGGAAGTACTCAAAGACCTTCTTCCTGCTGTACTTTGTATAAATTTGTTAACAGCAGAGTGACTGCAATTAAACCAAAACAATGATACAACTCATCAATGCAGCTGCAGAGAACAACACAATGTTTGGATCTCCAGAGGGCAGCTGGGCTGGGAAGGAAACAGATCACAGATCACCCAGCGAGGAAGAGCAGCAACCAGCTCAGGAGAGCCCAGAAGGGAAGGTAGCATCTGCTTTGGCCTCTGTAGGATGCACGGGTAAGTGATCCCAAAGTAAGTCTAACCTGGATTCTGAGGAATCCCCAAAGGAGGAAGGTATGGGAGGTACAAGGTACACACAGAAGAGAAAATTGGGACCGTGCCCACACCAGGGGCAAGATGAAAGATCCACACAAGTCAACGTGGCTTAGAGACTTGAAAATGTTATTTTTTAATAATTGTGGTAAAAAAAAAAAAAAAAAAAAAGAGAGAGAGAGAACATACAATCACCATCTTCACCATTTTTAAGCGTATAGTTCCCTAGTATGAAGTCCATTAATTTTTTGTGCAACA
Source organism: Canis lupus dingo (assembly GCF_003254725.2). Taxonomy (NCBI): domain Eukaryota; kingdom Metazoa; phylum Chordata; class Mammalia; order Carnivora; family Canidae; genus Canis; species Canis lupus. The sequence continues at coordinate 24,523,349 of NC_064253.1, forward strand.
ATCTCTGGAAACTTTTCTTTTTTTTTTTTTTTTTTTTTTTCTGGAAACTTTTCAATGCAAAACTGAAACTACACCTATTAAACAACTGGTCCCCATTTCTCATACCCCCAGATCCTGGCAACTGCTATTCTACTTCCTGTCTCCATGCGTTTGTCTCCTCTTGGAGACACTTCACTTAAGCACAATCATACTGTACTTGTCTTTTCTGTGACTGGCATTTTTTTTTTTTTCTTAGCAAAATGTCCTCACCATCCATCCATGTTGCAGCCTATACCAGAATTTCCTTCCTTTCTAAGGCTGAATAATATTCCATTGTGTGTATATGCCACATTTTTTAAATCCATTCACTTATCAGTAAACACCAGGGTCACTTCCACCTCTTGATAACTGTGAATAATGCTGCCATTAACATGGGTGTTTAAGTGTGGTGATGATTCTCGTAAGAGTCTCATCAACTGTTCTGAACCAAAAAGTCAGTTTAAAAACTCATTTACTATTTTCTAATATAAACTATCACTCCTTCTCATCTACAGTGGAGAAAATGAGGGCAGGATCTGAGAAAACCCTTCATCAGCAAGAAGAAGACAGTCTGAACTGAGGGGATGTCATGGTGCTACCAGAAACTTACCATCCATGGGCCAGCCACAACCCAGTGGCAGGGGCAACGGCTCCTCCCTAAACCAGCAGTCCCCCACCTGGTATCTGTTTGTATAAGGAGACTTCTTTAAACAAGAACAACAACAAAATCTACAAAAGAATAGAGTGACAAAAAAGCTACTAGTAATGCAGAGTTGTTTTAAAATAAATTGGTGTTGGGATGCCTGGGTGGCTCAGTGGTTGAGCATCTGTCTTTGGCTCAGATCATGATCCTGGGGTCCTGGGATGTAGTCCTGCATCAGGTTCCCAGAAGGGAGCCTGCCTCTCCCTCTGCCTGTGTCTCTGCCTCTCTCTCTCTCCGTGTCTTTCATGAATAAATAAATAAAATTTTTAAAAATAAATAAAAATAAAATAAATTGGTGTTTCATTACATCAACTCTATCCACTAATATATATAAATAATACAAGCAAAGCCTGACAGGTATATACCATTGCAGAAATCACCCCATAGATGACACATACCACCTCCACCCCAGCCACCACCTCATGCAGGGCTCTAAGATCCAGAGGTGGGAATGGCTCCCTATGCCAACCCTACTCGCCTGTTCAGGCCTATCACCCATACCTGGATGACAAGACAAAAATTGGGAGAAATGACAAAAATTTTATCTATGCCTGCAAGAAAAGTCCTAAATAAACTTAACACACCTCTGTAAAGCCGACGGCAACATTAAGAACTCCAAGGTATGTGACACAATTTGGATAGGCTCAAAGCCCAGGGGCTTGATGCCTGGTTTTTCCTACTATTCACATTGAGTCTCTAATATCAAGTAGACGTTAAGCGTAGGTATTTAAAAAAACAAGCACAAGTTTACAAGTACCTGAAAAAGAACCACCCTTGACCTCACATGAGTGTTACAGAGAGGCGGTTGCTCTGAAAGCAGGCAGCATTCACCCCTTTTTCCTAGCATCATGTGATTAGAAACCAGGTAGTTTCAGCAGATGCCCCCAGGGTGAGGAAAAGTAGACAAAAGAATCCTACTGTGAAATGCAAACCGTGAGCTCCCCAACACCTACAGGGATCAACTGAGCCACTCTTGGCCCTTGGCCAGGAAGCCAGGACCAGAAGACCCCTTCCTATAAGCCAGAGCCACTAAGTGTTGTTTGAATAGAGCTAAGTTCATGTGGGAGTGAAAAAAAATCAGACCTGTTTTGAAATTTGACAACTAAGAGTTTGAATTTCCAGTGTTTAAACAGCAATATCCTGAAGGGCATATTTTTCCCATCAGTCAATGTGAACCACTAATTTAGAATTAATTCAATGATAGATTTCAGATTCCAAAACAAGCAGATTCTCTGTTGTTCTGACATCATGGGCTTAGCAGACACCTTGTAGAAACACAGCCTGCATTTGGCAGGGGCTTGCCTTGCCAGCCCCACCTCATGGTCCTCCTTCAGATGGAGCAGAGCTCTGATTCAGAAAAGCAGCGGCCTGGAGGGGCTGGGCAGGGCTGGGCAGGGAGGTGTGATGTGCAGCTGGAGCTTGGCCTGAGACTTTGTTTCCACTGACTTGGCAGCTGGGTGCCCGGGGAGAGGAGACAGCCCTTTCCCCTCAGGGGCCAACTTCCCTTCCATAACCTCCCAATCATCTCCCTCCCTCAGGCCCTGCTCCAGGGCACCGGCACACCCAGGAAGCCAGGGAGAAGCTTGGCTTTGGTCCCCAGGACATCTGGATAACCAGGCGCACCCCCCCCCCCCCCCCCCCCGGTCTGCTGACTGATCACAAACCACACAGTGGAAAGATGATTTCTCCTTAACCAACCCAAAGGCTCAAACCTTGTGCCCAGTCAGACAAAAAAAAAAAAAAAAGAGCCTGTCTCCTCCAGTAGACCACAGGCCCCCCTGGGCCAGTTCATCAGAGATGGGTAACACCTGACCATGTTTTTCAACCTTGGAAAGTTCTCAGCCTCTCCTCTTGACCCTGTGTCCAAAAACTAGTCAGTTCCCTCAGAAGATAGCTTTTACTTGAGTTCCACCACAACTTCTAAACAAATCTTGAGCAGTTTGTGTTTTTCGATGGCCAAGAACAAAGGGCAGCAACACACAGAGAAATGGGCTCTGCTGACCACTGGCTATGGGGTTTTAATGGATTGCCTCTCTATGCCTCAGTCTTCCTCCCTGCAAAATGAAGTAATAATGCTCATATCAAAGGATCCAATACGGTAGCATTCATGTACACACTCTAAAAGCAGTGAGTCTAACAGAAGCATAGTAGACTCTCAAAAAAAAAAAAAAAAAATGTTAGTATCTGCTTCCCAGGTCAGAATGCCCAGGGAATCATCAATCATCCACCTGGGAAGCAAGAGGTTCATGGGGGAATGAGAGCAAAGACACTAGGCATCTTCTAAAATCCACTTCAATAGTTTTCATTCAAATTTCAACTAAGGCAGGGGGTAGCTCTGGGGTTGAACATCTGCCTTTGGCCCAGGGTATGATCCTGGGGTCCTGGGATTGAGTCCCATATCAGGGCTACCCACAGGAAACCTGCCTCTCCCTCTGCCTGTGTCTCTGCCCCTCTCTTTCTGTGTCTCTCATGAATAAATAAATAACATCTTTAAAAATCTTTCTTTCAACTGAGGCAAACTTATGGGAGGGCCACAGATTCCTCCCCTATTCTGAGGAATTAATCACATTTGAAAATGAGATTATCACTAACAATGGGACAGAAAGGATTCATTTCTACTCAGATTACTGTGGTTCTTGTCCCTCAGCCTTGGCCCTGACCCTGTGGCATTCTGCACCACTGCATGCTGGCCTGCACTGTTCCTTTTTTCAAGCTTTTCCGGGCATGGAGGCAGATACTCAGGAAGGGTGTGGGGGGCATACACCCTTTCGCACCTCTGATTCAATCAAGGCAGACCTCATGGTTAGTGACCGGTACATTCATACAGGGCACCAGGCTTAGAAGGATCGTACTCTGTTGTCACCATCTTTAAATTCTTCTTAATTTTTGAACAGGCCTGGAGTTTTAATTTTTCACCAGGCACTGCAAATCACATATGCAGTCCTGAGTTCCACATTTCCTGACTTCCTGCTTTTCTCCCAAACCAGTTCGTCCTGTTCCTGATAATGGCCTCAGTATCTTCCCTATTACCTGAGCCTGGAATCAAAGACCCTCTTGCTCATGAGCCCCTCAAACTGAAACGTGCCAGGCACTTTCAGTTCTATTTAGATCTTACATCCATATCTCCCTCTCCATCCCCACTGTGGCTGTACTACCTCTCTCTCTCACACCTGGGCTAATAAAATACCCCACCCCGCAAGCTAGTCTTCCCTTCTTCAGGCCCTTCTATCAGTCATCTACCCTGCCTGCCCATGCCAAATTAATCCCACCAAGGCAAGGATAATCGGAGCCCCTCAAAGTACCTCACTCTCTCCCAATGCAGCAGCTCTGTTGCTCTGAAGCTGCTGATAAGTCTCCACCTTGGACCAGTGTAGGAAGAGACTCACTCTGCCCAGGACTGTTAAATCTTATAGGAAAACCACAGGCCAGGGGCCAGGGGCCTCTCCCTCCTTCACTCTTATTCTACAACAAAACACCAACCTCTTCCTGATTTACGTATTATCCTTATTATACTGCATGTTCCCTGCAGTCAGAATCCATGCTTGATCCATTCCAGCTCTGCTCACCCCAAGCACTCCAGCACAAGGAGGAATTTTTTTAAGTGACTTCTCATAATGCGCATTTTCAGTGTTGCCCCAAGCTCATGTTACAGCCTTCATGGGGGCGAACTCAACACTATCATGGTACTTTTTACAACATATTCAATTTTGCAGGACATCTGTCACCTCCTTTTCTCCTTCCTTTTTTAGTGACAATAAACACAGAGGAATTTCATTAAGCATAAACAGACTCTTGAAATCTACCTTGGCATAATATGAAAAATCTTTACTAATCCAGCTAATGTGCTTTCCCTCCAACACCCGCTGAGATCTGGTTCTCATTTGAATATTTAACAAGCATCATCTTGGTAAACCTCTTTCCCTTGATCTATGTAGAAATAAAAAAATGGATTTAGCCCATTCAGACTGTGTTTGGTCTTGCACATACATTTTATGCCTCCATTCGATGTCTTAATCCTATCGCAGCACATTAATTCTGGTTTGTATGAAATGGTGCCAGCAGAATCCAGTCTTTTGCTTCATCCATTTATATTAGTTTCCTTCAGTGAGCCTTGTAATGTTTTAGCTCAGTAAATACACATGTATGTTTTCTACCTCTACAGATTAGGATAATTTCAAATACAGTAATAATTGTCTATTTTAGACCATGAACCAACAGAGAACTTAAAAATGTGTTTTATAAAATAAATCAAGATCTAATAATCTATATTTGTAGTACATATCTTACCATCATGTGCTGTGTTTTTATCACAACAATAGTACTGTGATTGATTAAAAGAGCTTTTCACCAAGAAAAAAATATTTTTGTATCAATTCTGAAGGCTTACTGTTACACAGTGAAATAAATAAAAATAGTGTGTTTTGCTAAGTTATTATGAAACCATCATTTTGAAAGGGTGGTTCTCATTGAATCCCAAGTGATTTAGTAATCCTTTCTCCCATTAGAGTTGGCTATTGTGTACTGCCATTTGGAAAACATAATAAACATGGATTTGAGTCAAGGTTTTTAACAATAATTTTGGAAGAATTCCCCTCTTTTAATTGGTATCTAGCAGATATCCTAATAACTGCTACTGTAATGTGTATAGCTAGCATGCCCCATTCAATACTCATATAATAATTCATTGTGGAAAAATAACAACAAATTCCCTGGATATACTTCTGGCAGTGGCATTTGTATTGTTATGACTAGCATTTCAGATGCAAATACAAAGCATCACTCTCTGCTTACATGGTATCCTTACTACATGGGCAATTATTTATCCTATGTCTGTTTTTCCACTGCTGTTAGCTCTATGAAGGCCCAGCCATAAGTCATATATATAATTATTATATATAGGTATATACTCAATTATTTATACCACTTTTTATCCTAGTGCTGCTATCAAAGTGCTACCGGTATGTGAGTGAAAAAGAAGCTTTCCCTTGTTTTCTGACAATCTTCTAGGGCACTAGTAGCCTATGAATCCAGGACACTTTCAAGCCCATGAATTTGAGTTTTAGAAAAAGAGAAGATGGAGGTTATTTGACTTTTTAAGTCCCTTTCCACCTTACTGTGTTCTTCACCTTCTTTCAAACCAAAGACAAATATTAAAGGGCCCCTTTTTGCCTCAAATGTCACAAGTAGCTGTTTTGCTTAGCAAAATAAGGCATGCTTCTGAAATAAAACTCAAAACCAGAGCCCGTTTGGTTCTACCAGAAAGTGATTATAGAATTCACTGTCAATGCAAACAGCTCCAGAAATACATCCCCAAGCCCCCTGATTCCACTAAAAAGCAGTGCAGGGAATTCAGAATGAGAGGCTGCTTCACATACACCTCTCATTAAAAATAATTGTCAATTCCCTGTGTGCTCTCTGTGATCCTCTGGGGTAGCTACAAGAAAGGAAAAATGAAAACATGAACTGTATATACCAAAAACAGCCCACAAGTGAGAAACTCTCCCAATATCTAAGACCAAGAGAACTTGGGCCCAAAATATCAATGTACTGAAAGCTAAAACCATTATTTTGACTCAAACCAGTAAAGTAATTATCTTCAATTCTCTACTTCATTCAGTATGACAAAGCCTAGCCACCAAAATCTAAAGCTTTAAGCTTAGGAAGCAAAAAGTTTCATTCCATTTGAAGCTGTGTTCTTGCTCAAGATTATAGTACATTTATCAGCAGCACCATGGACAGTTCAGAGCAGCTTTACAGAGGAATGTTGCTACTGAACCAGAAACCTCTACATCACAACAATGATGTAATTGGGGAGTAGAGAGGGAATCGAGATGTCATTGTGTGTTTTATTTTGCCCTGTTGTGTTGGGAGACAATGTGGGATGAAGGGTGGAGAGACCACAGAAAGTTAACAAAAAAATCAAGGTCTTAGAAATCTATTATGACTGTGGTGACATCTCTTACCCTCTGGATTTCACTTTTCCAAACTAAATTTAGCTGTCAGTGCATGGATTAACACAAACATATACCATGCTCCCCAATGATAAATATTATAATGCATGAAGATGTCAAAAGCATGAAGAGAAGAAAAACATTAACCGGGATAAAGGGCAGAAAATGTAAGAAACAAAAATCTCTGCATCCATCCACCATACTCAAGGAAAGAGTAGGTGAGATAAATCTTCACAGAACAAAAATAGGATCATTTTGTCTCTATCAGTGTGGTCCAGTCTGCACAACTTAAGACGGGCTTATCTGACAAGCATAACTTTGGGCTAAATGAGTGTTGATGACAATTTAGCAATAGACAAAAAGCCAGGTTTAAGAGGGCAGTTGTTCCTAGCCTAGCTCTGGCACCAGTAGAATAGATTCTGAGTCAATTAGAAAAGACCCTCCAAAATATCCAAGAGAGTGGAAAAACATACTCAGAGGATCATTGAGCCGCTGCTTAGATGTAGTTCAATACTAATCACATGAAGGAGTGTTGAAAATCTCTTTAATATGACTGGAATGCCTCACTGGCTCAGTCAGTAGAGCATATGACTCTTAATCTCAAGGTCATGAGTTCAAGCCCCAGATTGGGCATGGAGCTTAGTTAAAAAAAAATTCATCTCTTTTGAATGACCAACAGACTCTGAAGAAAATTTCAGAACCCCATAAATCCACACAAGCACCTCAAAAGCCTGCTGATGTGGGAGTGGGAGAGAGATTTAACTTTCTGGGGTAATGAAGTGAGTCCACTAGAAAAATTCAAAATGATTTCTCCCAGCAATGTTTGAGAGGGGTTCACAGTGATTAGTACTCTCAATGAAAAGTGGATATTGATCCCTCCATGAAAGCATTAATAAACATGAAAGTTACATGATTTGCATGATGAGAATGCTGTTTCCCCTTAATTTTGTTTTGGCAAAGTACAATGAAGGCCCTTGGACAATTAATCACAGTTGCTGAATTATAGCAATAAATGACAGATCTTCTCAACCCCAGGCCAAGAATGCTGTCAAATCATATATAGGCAGAGTGTATTTTTTTGCCTTTAGATACGAGCTTTTTGAAAAGCTGTCACACATAATTTGGAACATTTGAAGATAAAGCAGATATCTATCTGTTCCTCTTTTTTAACTCAGAGAAAATAATATATGAGAAAATGACTCCTTTTTCCAAATTAAATTTAACACCAAACCAGACATACATTGTCTTAAGGGGCTTCTTTGAATGCACGTTCAACTCTCAAATCCTTGTACAGTGAGTTCATTCAACTAGGAACTGAGAATCAATGAAGGCAAGTCTTGAAGCATTAACAATGGACTCTGCATCTTACACAAGAGAATGTACCCATTTTTCAACATCATAACACTGCTTCATTTTCATCTTCCAGAGCATCTTTCCTTGAAAGATCTGAGTCTACTGACAGATATCACTTTAAGGACAATGAAGAAGTTATTTTCTTCAAATGAGAGGGCTATAATACTAAAAGAGGTGAAGAGACTTGCCCAGAGTCCCAAAGTAATTCATCAAGAAGGAAAGATCCTTCTTCACAGATGGTTTTGTTTCCAGGGCAGCACCACAAACATGAGGCAGCCTGAATCAAGTCAAGCTAGCTGCTCTCAGAATATCCAGCATGTCTCCTAGGAGACAGGGGCCATGCTGACCTAATGGGGTGTATGGGAAGTAGAGATGCTTTATGGAACCTAAAGATAGTACTAAAAATATGGCAGCCAAAGTCATAGTCCTGAGATGTTCTGAATGGTAGAAACCATTTTTCCATGGGTGTGTATGTTGATGTGGTCCACAACAGGTTGCTCCTTGTCTCTTGGACCTGCAGACTCAAAATCTGAGAAGCTTCAGGATCTTTACTTAAAATGGGATCATTCCTGATCCCAGGTAGCTCAGTCAGTTAGGCCTGTGCCTCTGGATTTAGGCTCATGGTCATGAGAACAAGCCCCACTTCAGGCTTCATATTTGGCATGAAACCTGCTTAGGATTTTCTCTCTCTCCCTCTCCTTCTGCCCCTCCCTACCCCCCTCTAAAATAAATAAGTAAATAAATAAATAATAAAATTGTTTTGCCAGCCAGAAAGCCAACTTTCTTCACAGCTTAGAATTCAGATACTAATGTATTTTTCCAGTGTGATTTAATACACCATACCGGTCACACAAGAGATCAGAGGCTGAGCCTGAGATATCTTGGTAGCTATGCATGGTCCTTGATCATCACTGCTCCCCGGTACTCAGCTGCTTCCCCTAATCTTCAGATGCTCTTACCGCTTATCAGGAGACAGGACTGGCATAAAACTAACATAATCAAATAATTCATGCATCACAATTTATGTAGCTGCTTACACACCTTTCAATATTTACTAACAATGATTTCTTCTCCCCTTTTGGTAAATTGAGATGCAATGTGTCCCTTATACCTTCCCTATGATTCTCCAGCTATATGAAATGCTAAAGAACCTCAATAACCCCTGACCCCAGATAGCAACTTCATATCCAGTCCACCCATGTTCTGATCAGCTTAAGACTTTTGATAAACTTATGCAATCAACAAACACTCACTGAAGAGAAATTATGTTCTGGCATAATTATCACCACTGGGAGTGATATGAAGAGACTGTTTTGTCCTCAAGGAGCTAATAATAAATGATGGCAGCAAAAATCTGTAACCAGTAAGATGATGATCCATAGGAGCTGAAACAGAAGTCTGTAATGGATACCATGGTAGATCCAAACAATAACTGGCCATTTAAATACAATGGGAAATTTATATAAATTTTAACGGAGACTATAATAATGATACCAAACATGTTACTTCAATATAATACAGCTTAACATCTACAGAAGAAACTGATCGTTAACACACACTACCAACTACTGCACATCTTCTAGTGTATATTAACCTGTGTTTCAAGAGACTATTCAATAAATATGAAACAAGTCTGCAAGTAGTTTGGTCACAGTGTCTTCCAGTACTCATCCCACTTAATGGTCTAGGGCTTCTCAGTTTAGCTTGATATCCAGGAGAGAGGAAATTGAAATTGGAGAGCAACTCATCGACGGGGAAATCACTAGGTAAGATGAGGCTTCACTATCAAGGAGGAGTTTCACATATGGCTGATTCTGAACAAAAACCTACATATGAGCAGATACCTGCAGAGGTCCTCATGAATTTTTCAGAGGAAGATCAAAGAGAAAATAGACATGAATGGGTTGGAGCAGAATGATATGAAGTGGAAACAGTGCTGGTATGGATTGGAATTTAGATAAAGTCTATCCATGCAGGATGAGCTTAAGCAGAATACAACATCTCTAAGGAGACAAATGAGTCATGTCAGTGCGGGACGCTGGGAGAGTATGAGCAGCTCCCAGCATTCAACTCAACACCATTAAGAGACTGTTAAAAAATACCAAGAATCAAAATGCTACTCAAATCTCATATCCTGGAATGACTATTCCTTCTAGACAAAGTTGCCATAGCCACTCTAGTGGGATGGTGCATGTGAAAAGTGTCTCCGGAATTACGCAGTGATGAAAGCCCTATTTCAAGGAAATTAACCAGTAACTTTGTGTGAGCATTTAATTCAGAAATTTAATGAGCCAAGTTTTGAGTGTGAGTACCTACTATGTGCTAAATAGTGTGGAAGAACCTGAGATGCAAATTAAAAGCACACACTCAGAATTACCACATCCCTTTTATTTCAACAGAAATAACCAGAAATGTGTTGGCTTTTCTAATTATCTTGGAGAAACAAAAGGAGGAATTTGTTCCTCAAACAACATAAATCTCCTTCAGTTCTAAACCAAGTGGGAGCTCCATGTGGGGGCTAAAGCAAAAGACACAGGATGAGAAAATCCACAGAAATGACTCACTTCTGTTCAGTGGTTACTGAAAATAAAGAAAACAGTGGCAATCTATACATTGCTAAGAAATATAGGCAGGTACTCAGAGAAATGCTGACATGGCTTCTAAGGAGAGATTGTTTCTTTGGGGACCAAACATCATCATTCCAATGATAGACAGGGCTCACTGTTGGTCAGGGCAGTACATTTCAGAAGGAACAAGCCATGGGTGACTCATATCTGGCAAAGTCCTTATATATACAGGCATATTTTACTGTAGGTTTGAGGCATATGCACTGGGCCAGCAAAACATTCCTCAAGAAGCCATATCTTTAGTCGCCATTTCCAAAAATGGCTCCCAAATCACATTCTCCTGATCAGTCTGGAAGAGACTTGGTGGGGGGGGCGGGGATTTGTCTGTACTTCCTAAATTTCCCCAAACAAATATATATTACTTTGTAACAAGAGAAATCATTAAAAAAAAACAGAAAACATTATGTATTGCCTGGGGCAACATCTTTGGCCCTCAAAGCCCTAGCTTTGCAAAATAAGCCATTCTTGAAAAAGTCAGTGAATTTGGCCTTCAGTCAAGTTTTTATGGTAAGAATTTGTGTTGTGAAATTCAGGAAACATTTCTGTTCTTCAAATATCTTATTTTTTTCCATCTAAATTTCTCCTGGGGTGAGAGGAGAATCTCCTTTCTTGATTCTTAGCTTTTATCAATAAAAACAAGAAAACATCAAGCATTCTTGAATACATCATATTGTCCCTTGGAGAAAACACATGTGACCTGTGGATACAAGGGAAGCACTTGACCACCAAACAAAATACACCAATTAGCCCCCTGCTATAGGAACACATGCCAAAATGAGTAGGAGAGGAAGCTGATTTGGATGGCTTTACCATCTTTTGACACCCTAAAGGTAGACCACCATCTTGGTTGTGCTTATGTGAAATGACATTTACCCATAGGGAAACATAAAACACACAAGTGGAAAGAGTATATATCCCCTCATGGTTTTCTCAGTGAAGTTGCACACAGTTAAGAGTGGGCAAGCAGCTCTGTGTACAAAAGCCCTGTGTTGAATGAGCCTCTTGGCCACCACCTTTCGAACAAGCACAACCCACCTCTTACTCAAGGGTAGTGGGTGTGGATGTATGAGTCATACAGTTTCCTAGGAGCTTAAACAAAACTCATTACTGAATTCAAGGGCAAGGGAATCTCCTTGAGGTCCGAGACAACATTTTTCAAATAAATGCCCGAAGCAACAAGACTGTCCCTGTGACCAGGCCCAACCATCCCTAGACCTGACTTCCCTTCTCAGATTAAAAAAAAAAAAAAAAAAGGGCACTTCCAACTCCAAAGCCCTGGGCAGGGGGCAGGGGAGGTCTCATTGGTGAAGAGGTGGTCCCAAGGACAAGACATCCTTGTACTCAACACAGAGATAGAAGCTAATACAAGGCAATAGGTAAAATAAACCATCATTCCTCACAGCTAGAGTTCTGAGGAGACATGTCAGCAAGGGATTCCTTTTAGAAACTCTCTACAGAGCTGACCAAGACTGCCTGTAAATTTAAATGATGCTGCCCCCTCTTTCTGGACTATTCCATCTAGAATATACTTCCACTCTGACCTGAAGTGTGTGGTTTCCAGCTTATTCAGATTCTTATCATCCCTGAAGGTTTTATCAACATCAACAATAAAACACCTGCTTCCTTCAAGAGCTGATGGTACACTGGGAAAGACACAAAGGAAAAATAACCACCACCTGGAGAGTTATTACAAGGTAAAACTGTAAGCACTTGCACCATTCATAAGTATGCAAAATACCTTGGGGAATTAAAGCCATCAAGAAAGACTTCCTGGAGGAGTGGGTTTGAAAGTAGAAGTTCAAGGTGCACCTGGGATGTTAGGACAACAGAAAAGTGTGCTACAAGAGGGGCTTGGCAAGCATGAATGCAGGAGGGCAGGAAGTACAAGTATTTAGAGACTGCACGTAAGTAAGTCTGGTAAGGAAGAGAATCTGCATAGGAGCATGAGAAGGATGAGTCAGTAGGATTAAATTGTAAAGGGTCTTGAAGGTCAAGCTAAGAAGTGTGGGTTTAGTTCATCAGCAATGGGCAATCTTTGAAAGCACCCAAGTGGGTACACTTAAAGACAATATAGAAGATAAATATGGAGAGTCTGCCAGATGGTCTGGAGTAGAGGAAGCCTACACTGGAGAATGGGCGAGGAAGGCTCCTGAAGTCCGAGATGCCTGGCTCCTACATCTGCAAGGCTGAGAAGGTTATAGACTAGGATTCTTATGAACCTCCTGCCTTATCTGCTTAATGATGCTCCTATAAGGGGAGCCAGCCCCTAGGAGACAAAGCCCCTAGAGAGACTCTTCCAGGTCAAGGACAAGTCAAGGATCAACCCGTCCACTACACTTAGCAGACAGAGAGGAGCAGAAAAAAATAGATCTCTGAAGCTACTCCCAGCCCCTCCCCCAAGTGCCCCAGTACTACAGAAAACAAAGGCACTTTGTCCATTCAGCCAGCTGACTAAAGGTCCAGGCAGATCCTGCACATGTGGGGAGGACAATAATGATGGTGTCCAACACAGAGGCAGGCAATACAAGGTCATAAAGACTCTCTAGGCAAATTCACTCTGGGTTTCTACCTGTTCCACTTGAACTTGAGGCAAGAGTCATCTCTAAGTTCTAATAAAATTCAGTTCCTGGGATGCCTGAAGTGTTGAGCATCCGCCTTCAGCTCAGAGTGTGATCCCGGGATCCGGGATCGAGTCCTGCATCAAGCTCCCTGCGGGGAGCCTGCTTCTCCTTCTGCCTGTGTCTCTGCCTCTCTCTCTGTGTCTCTCATGAATAAATAAATAACATCTTTTTAAAAAATGAATTTCCGACACTGGCTAAGAGGTCCTACACAATCTGCAAAGCCTTGCGTGGCAATTTCACCACACTTCTGCCCCCTTAATATACTCCAGACATACGTCTTTTCATTCTTCCACTGTGCCACATTTATTCCCATCTCTGGGCCTCCACACTTGCCACTCCCTCCACCTAAGCATGCCTTTCCCCACATTTTAACTCAGCTGCCTCCACTCGGCTTTCATCCCTATTACTAAGACCTTCCTGACCAAAGTTTTACGCCCACAAAAGATGCACATGTCACCTGCGCACCTACCACATCACCCTGTCATGCCATCTTTTATTATGGAAGTGCAGTTGCCAACATTCTATTAGTTTCAGGTGCACAACACAGTGATTTGACATTAATATACATCCTGAAACGCTTGCCACGGGAAGTGTAGTTGCCATCTGTCACCCATGCGTCATTATTACAATATTATTGACTACATTCCCTGTGCTGTACTTCTCATTCCCATAACTTATTTACCCTATAACTGGAGTTTGCACCTCTTAATCCACTTCACGTATGTCACTCCTCTGCCACTCCACTGCCCCCCATCTTCTTATTCACACTTAGCCCTATCAGAAACGTAAGTTAGCTAAGTGTTTGCTTTGTGCTCTGTCCCTATGACGATGTAAAATACAGAGAAGGGATCCCTGGGTGGCGCAGTGGTTTGGCGCCTGCCTTTGGCCCAGGCGCGATCCTGGAGACTCGGGATCGAATCCCACGTCGGGCTCCCTGCATGGAGCCTGCTTCTCCCTCTGCCTGTGTCTCTGCCTCTCTCTCTCTCTCTGTGACTATCATGAACAAATAAATAAAATCTTAAAAAAAAATAAAAAATAAAATAAAATAAAATACAGAGAAGCAGGGACTTTCTCAAGGCTTGCTCATTTCTGTCTCTCCCGTGTCTATAAAAGTGTCTGGCACATGACAGTGCACAATAAATATTTGTCAAGTAAGTAAAATAAATAACCAATTAATCCATGCCTTGAGGATCCATGAATTTCTACCTCCCTGAGTAGAAAACCTGTTTAAGACTGTGATGCAGATCTTAAAGAGACTAGAGCCATACAGTTTCTAGTTTCTTTTAAACCATCTGCATCTAAAATGTTGGCAGCTGGGCATTGTATGTATTCACGTCAAACAGGGAAAAGCAGTAGGGAACTTGCTAAATACACAGTCAGTGAGAAATGAAACTTCCAGAAATGCCTTCATTAACAAAGTGACTTTTTGGGGACAGCCCCTTGAAATACCACCTCTCTGGTAATACAACTCCCCTCACTGTGGAGTTAAAGCCAAGCGAGAGAGGGATAAGATCTCAGGCAAACCCTTGCAACAGAAGTTAAGAGAGCCTAGAAAGCCAGGCTGAAGTCATGCAAGTCACAGCAAGCTCGCGGGCCTGCGTCTTTGTTCTGCCCCGGTGTCTGGGCTCTAATGAGGCTTTAGGAAAAGCAGAACTGCCTTTTAAGAAAATTTCATCCTAACCTGGAAAGAGCAAAATGGAGCCAAGGCTCACTTACTGGGACTAACAAGGTGGAGAGACAATAAATGAAACCTTCAGATAATTCAGAAACATCTTCCGGCAAACCTGTCTGTGATCTAATAATAACAATCACTACCATTTCTATGGCACTTGATCATACACAAAGCACTTTCATATCCTACTGTCTCCCAGGATTCTCACACTACCCATGAGGCCGGTGTTGGCATCATCAGCATTTTGCGGACTAAGGAACTGAGCCTCAGAAAAATGGGGGCAGAATGGGAAGCAAGACCTTGGCCCACTGAGACAAGGAAACCCTGCCAGGGTGAGCTCTTCCTCACTTGGGGCAGCTATGAGAGGACAGGATGTGGGAAGGTCCTATAGGGCCCCATGCTCAGCATGTACCAACCTCCCTGGCCCCCATCCTGAGGCACTGTGAGCCTCTCACCTACACTAGCCCTGAGCACTCACAGAGACACCTTTAGTTTCCCTTACTTTTAGCTGGTGGACTTTGTTGTTTTAAAACTTCCTCCAGGGGTTGTTTCTTCCAATGGCTCACTTCTCCTCAACAACCAGGATGCAGAAAGGCCCAGAAGACAGCAGCTACATCCACTGGGCCTCCTCTTGCTCCAGTAGCAGTCAGACGCTGGCATCTCCAGCCAGGGAGGCTGTCAGGGCCTCTGTGGCTGGATGCAGACAAACCTGTAGCTCTCACACTCAGGGGACAGAGGCCTCCTCAGGTCGGACCCTTTCCTGTGAGCCATCAGCACTGGGATGCTGCAGGGTCAAGGGGCAGATCCGTGGTCCAAACATCTGGCTCAGAACCCCAGCTCAGCCACTTCCCAGCTGTATGACCCAGGGCAAGTCACTTAGGCTGAGACTCAGTTTCCTCCTCTCAAAAATAAGGATTCCCATGGTGTTGACCTCATGGGGCTAATGTATTAAATGAGCAAATGCTGCAGAGTACTTACAACAGTGTCTACCACTGTAAAGCAGGTGCTTAATACATGGTAGCAGCTGCCATTAACTGGTCTCACTTCAGACACAGGATTCTTGAAAGTTAAGAGAGTCTGCAAAGGAGGAGGATGGGAGGAAACATGCCCGTGTGTAAGTGACAAGGCAGTGTGCTTCATAATATTTCAGAGAGATGAACCAAGCTGACTGAGAGCCAAATGTGAAGCCAGAAACTCACCAAAGAAGGAGAGAAAACCTCACTAAGAACACAAAGTCTGTTCCTGCTTCAAGGCCTATGTGTACACTATTCCTTTGGCTTGGCAAGGTCTGTACCCACATCCCCCCATGGCTGGCTCCAATGTCCTTTTCTCAAAGGGCTTCCCTGACCACCCACCTAATGAGACTTCCTCCCCCCTCTCCTGTCAGTAGTCATCATTCTCTGAAAGGATCTGACGTGTCTACTTGCTTACTGCCTACTCCTCTGCCAGAATATTAGCTATATGTAGCCAAAAGCATGGCCTGTTTTGTTCACTACTGCTTCCCCAGAGCCTAAAACAGGGCCTAACACAGAGCAGATGCATAAAAAATTGGCTGATTCTATAACTGGACACTGAACTGAGCCATGAAGAATAGGTGGGAATTATCCAGGTTGAGAAAAGATTTTCCCATGAAGGCAAATGTGTGTCTGGCCTGAAGTTAGATGATTTCCCATGATATGTAGCTCCACAGTGTGGTAAAAACCCTACTTAAACTCTGAATCTCCACTCAATCTTTCTAGAGCCGAGCATTCCAGTAGTTCAGCCAGGCAACTAACAACTCTCTTACCTGATAGTCTCATCAAAGCAGGGGACAGGGGCTCTCCAGCCTCCAGGGGAAATCTGTCATGTGAGATGGAAAGACTCATGGGAGGATATTCAAATATGATTGAAGTGGTGACATAAAACATTGCAATGGGAAAAAATACATTTGAAAATTAAAAATAATATCAGCAGATAATTTTGTTATATATAATTATAAATTACATTAAAGATTATATATTAATGGCAATAGCTAACATTTATGAAGCTTCTGCTTAATAGAGCTAGCATTTTGTTGATTCTTGCATCAGTGGAGAACTGAATTTATAACATAAAATTATATGCAAATGGAATCATTCATTCATTCAACCAAACATTCATCCACATCCTAATTTGTGCCAGGCCCTGAGATGTAGTAATGAACAAGTCACAGATCATTTCCTCAAGGTGCTCATAGTTCTAGGTGTGACAGAGGAAGAAATGATCAACTTTGCTTGGGTGGGTAAAAAACAATAAAAAAATTTTAAAAGATCACATAATAATGATGATGATATCAGCAAGTAACATTTATTGAGCAATTATCATGTCCCATACACTGTTCTAACATACACTTCACCCACTTAATCCTCACAACATAGATATGAGGTATAAATACTATTACTTGCATTTTACAGATGAGGAAAGTGAGAAAGAAGTTAGGTCACTTGCCCAAGGTCATAGAGCTAGTCAAAGCCTTAAGAGGTTGACTGTGCTTGACCTGGAACAAAGTAGAAAGAGTTTATCAAGTGGTTTGGTCATGTTTCTCAACTTCAGCATTCTTGACATTCGGGGCCAGATAATTCACTATGGGGCTTGTCTATGCTTTGCGGGAAGTTTAGCAGTATCCCTGGTGTCCACCCACTAGATGCCAGTAGCAACTGCCTCCTGTTGTGATAACCAAAAATGACTTCAGACACCAACAAATGTCTCCTGGAGGGAAGAAGCTGAAAACCACTAGGTTAAACTTCACTAGGGAAAGCAAGTTCAAGGCACTCTGGCAAGGAATGGCACATCAGGTCTAGGAAACTCTGATGTGCAATACGATTCAGGGAATGACAAAGGATGACGTTAAAGGGGTGAGCAAGACCCAAATCACGGAGAAGCCTCATGGCCCACAGCAAGAATCTTGGCTTGATCTTGAGGACAATATGGAGCCACTGAAGCATTTTAAGGAGGGACGTGACAAGACCCAGATTTAGGTTTCAGAAATATGGAGCTAGAAGCAAGACAGAAGGTAGTTCAAAGATCTTATGGAAAGAAATTAGGGAATAGGGGGCTAAATTAAGATACTGACAGTCAACTAGGGAAGAAAAGATGTCTTGAGAGCATAAGAGGTAATGACAGGAAGGCTCAGGTATGGGGTGAGGAATAATACAACCAGCCCATAGGCTGCTGAATGAATAGCAATACCACTCACAATGACAAGAAGCAGAAGGAAAAGGAGCTCCATTTTACACCGACAGAGAATAAACTGCATCAGAGAGAGACTATCCCAGTGGAGACATCACTATACAACGAGATCATCAGTGTCTTGAACCTCTGACCTGGGCTGGAGACAGATAGTCAGAGTGTGAAGTATATGTGGTTGTGAAGCCTTCCCTGGTGAATGAAATTTTCCAGAAGAGATCAGCAAATGGAGAACAAGCCCGAGGACAAATCTGAGGAATCATCAATATTAAAAAGCTGGGAGGAAGAGCAGGACCTAGACAAAAAATAAAGCCAGAGATAATCAGGGAGGCTGTGTCAGAAAACCATGAGAGAACAGTGCTTTGGCTTCCAGAGAAAAAGGGAGATAAAGAGGAAAAAGGGAGATACCAGGTAACACCAAAATCTAAGATTCATGCCTGAATGAGGAGGTTTAACTAATAAGCACCCAGACCATCAATTTGATTACATTCATAAAATACTACCATGAGGAAAATGTAAGTTACAAATATAAATAAACATGTTCTCCAAATTTATATAGTTGAAGAGACTACCCAATTAAATACACTTACTTAATTCACTTGTGATCTCACTGAGAACAAAAAGCAATCCCAACGTCAAAAGGCTGCCAAAATCATGACAGCTGAAAAGAGATTCAAATCATGACAGCTGAATACTGCGGGCAAAGCAGAGCCTTGGAATATAAAATCCAAGTTCCATCCAAATTCTTTTTCATAACAACATGAAGACGGACATACTAGTTTATACTTTTGACAAATTGTAAAATGATCTTTTCATAAAAACCCAAACTTGATTCTTGTTTATCTGGAAAAGTTCTGTGACCTCTCAGAGGTTTTTACTTAAAGACAAACAGGTATGTTTCCAGAATTTAAGGTCTTATTCAAAGCAACACTTCAAATAGTAACATACCTAGTCTACGTGTTATACCCAACACTTACCTGAAGTATGTGCATGCCTGGTTATTTGTGCATCATTCAAAGAGAATCTCTTTGACTTAGTAATTATGACGCAACTTCACAGTACTCAAGAAGTTGGCAAAGATCTATCCTGAGGCAGGAGATACACAAGCACACCAGAGAACCAAAAAAACACACAACAATGGACTCCCAATCTTCAAATTTCTCTGGAAGAACATAAACTCCAGAATTCAGGGTTTAGAGTCATTCTGCCCTCAAAAATTAGCTCCCAACACAAGGCCTTGGAACTTTAGAGCCTGCATCCATAGTTACCTTATACAACAGTAGCCTTTTCTTTTAGACAACTTGCATTCTGTTCTGTTGTATTTTTAGATCTATAGATAAATAAAATGGAGCATAATTTAAAAGACTTTATTACTGGTTAAAATATTCACAATGCCACAATCTGCCACAGACAGAGTCATGTGGTTAAATGTGCAAACAATTACTCAATTTAATTTCATCTCGCAGAAGTTGAAAAACAAGCTGTAATCACAGTGGACGCTGTTCATTTTATTCCAAAGCCACCATCTTTTATGTTCTTGATTGGATTTTATTCTTGGACACAAGAGGAGTGGGCTTCCACACTAAGGATGCTAATTCACAGGGCATTAAGAGGGCATGCCTAAATAAAGCGACAGCTGGATCCCTCTTAAAGGGGCTTGATTCCAGTTCCTTAAAGAGACAGGGTCCAAGATGAAGCATTGCCCAAGTCCTTATACTAAACAGTCTCATACCCCACTGCACTGAGTCCTGGAAACCCACACAGCCCGCACTCCTGGCCTTTAGGTGAGGAAGGAGCCCAAAGCCACTCCAGGCTGTACTCTACCTATAGCACAGGCTCCAGGATTACACAGTACCACTGTATTCTGCCAAGACCTTCTGCCAAGTTACTCAACCTCTCTTAGCCTCACTTGTCTCATCTGGAAACTGGAGATAATAATAGAACCTACACCACAGACTTAATGTGAGAAGCAGATAAGAGTGCACATGTTAAGTATTTAGCACAAGATCTGACATGTATTAAGTTCCCATTATTATCACTAATATTATCTAATAAGCTAATAGAGAAAAATTCACACATTCATTATCTATGACTGTATAACAAATTACCCCAAAACTTAGTGCCTAAAAAAAAAAAAAAAAAAAGAAGCATGTATGAGCTCACAGCTTCTGTAAGTCAGGAATCCAAGCATGGTTCAGTTCAGTACATCTGCCTCAAGATGTCTCACAGGCTGCAGACAAGTTATTGGCTGGTGTCTCATCTGAAGGCTCAACTGAGAAATGATCCCCTTTCCAAATCACTCAGATGTTGGTTGTCAGGAACCAGTTCCTCACAGGCAACTGGACTGAGGGACTCTGTTCCTCACCAGCTGGCAACGAGAAACCTCCCTCAGTTGCTCACCACATGGCCTGTGCCTCTCAGTAGGCAGCTTTTAACATGGCAGCTGGGTTCCACCAGAGCAAGCAAACAGAACAAGAGAGGGCACACATGACAGAAGCTACATTCTCTTTGTAACCTTATTTCAGAAGTGGCAGCCTATACCTTTGCAATATTCTATTTGTCCAAAATGAGTCTCTAGGTCTAGCGTACACTCAAGGGTAGGGAATTATACATGGGCATGAAAACCAAGAGGTGGGATTATTAAAGGCCATTTTAGGATCTAATACAATCTGAAAAGGCAAAATCTTCACAATGAGATGGCAACTCTTTTTTTTTTTTTACTTCTTTCAACAAATATTTCAGTATTTATTCTATGTTAAGCACTGCACAAAGGCCCTAAGAATATGTTAAAAAACAGAGACATGCCTTTGCTCTCATGAAGCTGATAATCTAGCAGGGCAAACAGACATTAAATAAATAAATTATGATTGAATTAAAGTTGTGACAAGTGCCACGAAGAGAAAGTACACTGTGTAAAATTGCAGGAAGAATGTGATCCACTAATGTAGAGCTTCCCCGAGGAAGAGAGCCAGGCTGAGACAAAAAGGATGGCCAAGACATAACCAGGCAAAAGACAGGGCCAGGCAAGAGAACAGATGTCCAGACACAAAGGAATGGACCATAGGAAGGTTGCAAGGTCAGATCTATCTTGCACATGCTGGGTTTCAATAAATGGGAGTGGTGGAGGCAGAATGGTGTCCAAGTAGCATTAAACAGGTAAGTCTCTAACTGACCCCTATTCTCAACTAAATTAAATTCACAAAACACAATTCAGATATATTAGTTTGAGTTAGATCCACAACCTATCGCATAAACAGTTAATAAAACCCAAGTAGGTCTCAATCCTCCAGACCTCCAAACCTGCAGTTACTGGGGGCTTGGGGTTATTTTAATAATTTGTCCATGAAGACAGGCTTCCATAGTAAGACACACTATCCCTAACCAAAATCAGATCTCATTCCGATGAAATATTTGCTAACCAAAAAGCACTCAGGACAATGAAGACTCCTCATTCCATTTCATTAATCAATTTTTCCATAAATAATGCTGCTAAATGACTCCTGGAGTTAAAGAGAACACAGAAATGCTGATCCATGTAGGAGATGGACTGAAACACTCAAAATAAATATACTTTTCTCTTGATTTCCCAAGGTTAGAGAACAGACCCAGAAACAGATGCAGCCCAGTGGGGGTTTAAGTAAAGGACTTTCCTCCAAGGCATTCAAATTCTGCTCGATGCCCTCTCTTGCTTATTAGCAAGCTGCAAGTTCAAGTGTCAAACAGCCACAAAAGGACACATTTCAATAAGTCTGAAATCTAACACATTTGTATAGGAAACTAATTACTTTAGTAGATCTTCATTGTATGTATGTTAACCTGGGCTGAGATACTTATGATAAATAGCCTACCTTGTAATCCTATTGACAAAAGGCCATCTTTCCTATCGATGCTGTGAAAACCCCTCGTTCACTGCCATAGTCAATCTATACATAATAACGTAATTAAGGTTTGGGAGTAGGTGACACATGTTTATTGCACTCAAAAGTTGAATGCCAACTGTTAGCCAGCCCTGGTAACAGCATGCTTCCAGCCCCACTCCCCACAGACTTAACACCTGGATGGAATTCCCAAAGTCCAGAGGCATAGAACAAAGTAGAGGTGATCAAAATCACATGTTCTCCTGGAGCAATGAAGTGTAGGGTTGCGCGTGTGTGCGCGCATACACACACACACACACACACACACACACACACAATCTCCAGCTGGTTATCTGGTCACCCATGTCATCACAGCTTCATCTGTGATAATGTGGAGAAAGAGAGTCAAGAAGGATGGACCAGGAGAAAATAAGGTAATGAAAGAGTTGAGTAAGGTTTAAGGTAGCTTTCATAAACAGCAGGAGACTGGAGGACCCTACATTTGAGTTTGTTGGCTGGCAAAACAAGTCTTTAGCTGGAAATTTAAAGTATTGTATTCTAGCTTCAACTAATTAACTCTTTGGCATTTAGCAAACATCTTCAATCAAGTAATTAGCAAGTAATTATTGAGTGGCTACTATGTGGTCAGTGTTCAGCTAGCTGTGGAGTTGACACACAGGAGATTAAAGTTCCAATGCTGCCCTCAAGGAGCTTAACATTTTAACTCGAGACTAGAAACAAGTATGTACTAAAACTTCAGTTTTTCAGAACCTGCTGGGAAAAACTCCTTGTTACCAAGTCCTTGCAGAGCTGGAAGCTAAAATTTTAAGCACAAGAGCTCTTCATAGCTAAGTGCTTTTAAGATGGAAATCTTTCATAATTATATGATCTTAGCATTTCCAAAGATTTTTTTTAAAAAACCCCACAAACTCTGGTTCTGCTGGATATTAATAAGATTATGCCAGGGGCACCTGGGTGGCTCAGTTGCTTAAGCGTCTGCCTTCTGCTCAGGTCATGATCCTGGGGTCCTGGGATGGAGCCCTGAGTCAGCCCTCCCTGCTCAGTGGGGAGTCTGCTTCTCTCTCTGCCTACTCCCCTTCCCTGCTTGTTCTCTCTCTCTCTCTCTCTCTCTCTCCTCTCTCAAGTAAATAACATTTTTTAAAAAAGAATTACGCCCAAAGAGAAAAATGTTGGAGGGTCTCAAGGTCAATAAGTTTGGGAAACAATGGGTTGAAAAATTTGTGAATTGTAAGCATCTAAAGGGAGGATATGATATACTTCCCCATGAAATCATTTTTCTCCTTGATTAAGGTTCTGTGCCATGTACTTTGGAAAGACTATGCTATACACTTCCTATTCTCCTCAAGTAAATGGTCTCACTGGCTCAGAATTGTCTTATCACGGGGCTGAGTCACTGCCATGGGCCGCTGATGAGGAAAACTACTGCGCTGAAAATGCCTGCCCCCCAAGGGCCACCCTTGGCACAACGAGCTATGTCATGGTGGCAGCACTGAACACCCCAATCACACAGCACACCTGACTGTGCCACTGCCGGGGGCTTTCACAGGAGCACAACTATAACAATCAACCTGACACCCAGAGGCTGGCTGGGAGGACCTAGAATGCTCCACCTCCATATGCTGCTTCACTGCAAGTTATCCGCACTCTTGAAAATCCCACTTCCTTTAAGAAGATTCCAGACCACCCTGACCTTTCCCTGATCCACTCTGAGCACAAACAGCCTGCAAGATGTTCTTGGCACCTACCTGGGCACTGCCTTCCAACACTCCTCGTGGTTCCCTTTATGACTATTGTCCTGTTTGGGCATTTCTTTGTGGAAGGATTTGTGGGCACATCTTCAACTAAACAATGCATTCCACAAAGGCTGTATCTCCCTGGGGCACCAAGGATATGGGCTTTTAAACTTTTGCTGATTGACCAAAGAAAATTTAGAGAAAAATGCAAGGTATTGTTCTCAAAAGAGGTCAACCAAACTTGGTCAGCCAGCCCCACACTGGCCTACCTGAGATAAGGGCTAGGCTGTCTGTCTTATTTACGGGCACAGTATGGGAGAGAGGGTGTCCCCCGGCTGTGACAGTGCTGTCAGTAGGAAGGCCAGACTCCAAAGAGACAGAAGAAGCCACAAGCATATCTGGAAAACCTTCTGAAGTACAGCTTCTGAGTATGGAGCCCACAAGACCCCAGCAGGCCCTGACAGGGAATCAGCCATCCCCAAATCCAGTCTGGGAGCTCCCGCTGCCCAAGAGCCATGCCATCTGCACCATCTGGAGACCACCCTGGTCATGAGGCTCACCGGAGGCAGAAAGGAAATCTGCCTTATAAAAGCCACTGGTCTGGTCAATCAGCAACATGAACAGCAACACATCCTGCCTTCTTTCCCACCAATAACCAAAGAGAGGATCTGCCTGGAGGAAGTACCCAGATGCCTGGTGGAGTTCTCCAGCCTCATGGGAGGTGGTGCTGCATGATAGCTAAGGGCACAGGTGTCTGCAGACAGACAACCCAGGCCTGAATAATGGCATCATGGTGAGGAGCCATCTCTCCTTGGGCAACTCGGTTGATATTCTGAGCTTCAGTCTCTTCATGTGTGTAAATTGGAGTGAAATAGTACCTTTTCCATTAGAATGCTGTGAGAGTGTATGCGATGAGCGCACACAGGGGTCACCCCAACATTGGGTACAAAGTAAATGCTCACTGAACACTTGCTGTGGTTACTAAAGCCCTACCTCCCCTAGCCACACTCAGCTTTGTGCAAGGCTTAGTTCTGCCCAAATCTCCAGCGCAGGTTGAGGTCCACACAGCCACATAGGGTGATCCTACGCCAATCTATTGACATAATATAAGCTCAAGAAATGAGAAGTATGTTTTGCATAATCAGAATTGGAGATTTTGCTGTGTTCTACACCAAACTAGAATATTCCCCCAAGTCAAATCACATGTGTACTTTCTTGCTTCTTTACCTAATAGCTGTGAGGGCATGGGCCACTTCCTCATCTATAAAGATGCAGATGTTCATAGCACCTACTTTGTTCCATCACTGAAAAGCTGGAGATCAGTAGATCTGATGGCAGGGCAAACCGTGAGAGGAAGGGAGTTGAGGCAAGGTTGGCAGCAGCATGTAAAGGGGCACCTCCTTAGAGAGGGAGGGGCCTCAGTAGTCTCCCCACCTCTGAGTGGACACACAACAGGCTGGAAACTCTGCAGCAGAGCAATCAGCACGTAATCACACGTCCATAGGCCCTGAGGGCATGGAAAGTAATGGGGCAGAGTGAGTCAGCCCAGGTAGATTGGGCAGGACAGGGGGAGCCAGTAACTGATGGGGATGAGCACAGAGGAGAGATGAAAACATCCCTCCACTTGCTAGCTGCAGCCCTGAGGAATTCAGCTGGAGAGCAGCAGATGAAGGACCCAGTGCCATGAATTCACGGGAGGACATGACATCCGGGGGCTAAGCGCAAGCACTGCCAGGAGACCATGTGCACGTTTGGAGTGGACCTTAGGAATGGGGCCACCTTGGGAATGGCTTAGTGTGCCAACTCCCAGAAGCAGAATTCCTGGTCAGACAGGCAGTGGGGCCCTGTCATGCAGTCTTCCCTTTGAACATCCCTATGATATTACCTGGCCAGGAAGAAGGGAGATCTGCCAGGAAAAAAAGGGGGGCCCAAACCTTAAAAGAATATTGTAGGAGACCATAATGTAGAAAAACAAATATCTCAAGTATAGGAGAAATGCTCAGTGCAAATCAACACTTCACTGAGATGGCATGTGTCACTAGCAGGACAAAAATCCAAAAAGCAACCCAGTCTGCTCACTAGCTGGGAGGAAAGAAGCATTCACATACACTGCTGGTGGTGGTGTTAAGTGGGGCAACCCACAAGAGGGACATGGAATGTGGCAATACCTATTCACATTACTAACACATAAACCCTTTGCCCAAGCAAATCCACTTCTGAAATTTAGCACACAGAGCTGCAGCAGAGTGAAGTGTCCAAAGCAGCTTTCGTTGTAGCACTGGCACAGCAAAACATAAAAAAAAAAAAAAAAAACCAAAAAAAAAAAAAAAAACACTCCAATTTCTACTTTCTACCAACAGGAGGCCAGGTAGATAAAGTATATGCAATCAGTGAAATACTACACAACTTAAAAAATAATGAGGACCCAAGAGAAAAATGGGCAAAATTCATAAACAGTCCACAGAAAGAGACACACAAAATATACAAAAAATGCTTCACTTGTTATAAGAAAAATGCAAATGAATACTACAGTGTAATACCATTTCTTACCTGTCATGGTTGCAAAAATTCAAAAGCTTCACCCCATAGTCTGTCAGTGAGGTTATGAGGAAACCAGACCTGTCCCATGGCACTGGATGGAGAACAAAATGTTCCAACCCCATGGAGGGGGATTTGGCAATATCGAACACAGACGCATATTTTTCTACTCTGACTCAGCAATCTCACTTCTAGGAATCTGCCCCAATGATGTAACTCCACCAACATGAAACAATGGACACATAAAGTTATTCACTTGCATCACGAATATGCTAGAAAAATGATGAAACAATATAAATGGCCACCCACAGGAAGCTAGCTGAACAAACTACTATAAATCCATACAATGGGGAAAAAATCTGCACCCTTATTAAAGAATAAGAAAGATTTTGATGAACCACTATGGACTCCTTCTAGTCTGTATTATTAAATGCTAAAAGCAAAGTGCAAAAGTGTGTTTGATATATATACACATATACACACATGAAAAGAGGAAATAAAAGCAGACACTTATTTTTGTATAGAGAAACAATTAACTTGAAGCTAATGAAAAAAGTTACATATAGAAGGTACATGACACAGAGAAGGATGGCAAAAGGAAGCAAGATTCCTAAGTAGATCTTCTTATATAGTTTTGATTTTAAACATGTAAATATTTTATATTTTCAACAAATAAACTTTAAAATGACACAAGACCAAAACCTGAAGTTCAGTATGAACAGTAATAAACCTAAGTGCATATTAAAATGGTAACAAAATCATTTAGAAAATAAACATTTGTTCAAGTAATTTTGAACACATGACTCTAACTATAAACTCGTGGTGGAACATAGTCTGAGGACAAAAGAAAAACTGCAAAGAAATACTCAACCTTATTTAATAGGTTTGTTGTGAGTAGTAGCACTGGTGCTACAATTCCTAGATTCTTTGTGTATACAGGAGGATAAAGTTAAAATAGATAAGTAGTTGTATTGATTATTAGGAACCAGGGATCTTATTCTGGGAATAATAGAAATTTATGTCATCTAGCAATATGTTGTTAGATTTACAGTGAAAGTATCAGTAATAGCTCATAATGTATTTAATTCCTAAACTTCATGCACTTAAAGAGTATAAAAGTAACAAGACCCAGTACTGATAAGCACACCCAACATCCAAATCTGGGTTTCTAAATACCAGTTCTCATTAAAAGGAACCAGAACTCTTTGAATAAATGTCTAATTCCAGGACTGGGGAGGGAGAAATATGAGATAACCTTGGAACATTTATTATGCCAGAAAGCAAAAGGACATAAAATTAGGCTTTTAGTATTTCACAGTCAAACCTGGGACAATTTGAGAATCTAGAGGAATAATGATGATAACACACTGAATGGTATTACACTGATTTTGTTAAAAATCCACATGTCCACAGTGCCACTGTACTAAAAATGCAAGGGAATGATGAAGCTCCTTTTTCCTGAAAAATATTAACTAAAAAATGTATTCTTTTTAGAATATTTAATGAAAATGATTACTTTGCTATCCCCAGTGTAGTAACTGATACTGGCAAGAACCATTAGTGGATGCTAAAACCACTGGGTAAAAGGTTTTTAAGAATAGGATACTCACAGGGTCTCAAAATTAATCTCACAGATTATTAAATACAAAGGGTAGAGGGTACTTTTGCTATTGCGAATTATTAGAGATTATTAGCAATCTGAAAAACACCATCTTAAGCCATCAAACTAACCATCCCCAAGGGTGAGACAGACTGGCACTGGGTGCCTTATGTGATACAACAGGAAGTCCATAACATCACCCATGAGATCTTAGTGCCAAAATATCTAATATGAATGTGATCATGAAGAAGTAATTAGACAAAAACAGATTGTGGGACCTTAAATTGAACAAGTAGCCTCAATTCTTCAAATCTATCAATGTCCTGAAAGACTACTCCCCTTTGAAAAAAGGTGGAGGTACTCTTTTCTAGACAAAAGGGACATTACAACCAAAATTAATATTCAATAACTGATTAGATCCTGGAATTTTTTTAAAAAGTGACATGATATTTCTAGAAGACATTTTTATGTAGACTAGATAACATTTTTTAATTAATGGCAATTAATTTTGTTATTTCAAATGTAGGAAATACAAAAGCTAAAGTGTCTTAAAAGTGAAGAAGGAAGGGGGCACCTGTGTGGTTCAGTGGGTTAAATGTCCGACTCTTGATTTCAGCCCAAGTCATAATCTCAGGGTTGTGAGATCGAGTCCCACACTGGGTCCCATAGTGGGCATGGAGCCTACTTAGGATTATCTCTTGCT
Organism: Canis lupus dingo; assembly: GCF_003254725.2. Classification (NCBI taxonomy): domain Eukaryota; kingdom Metazoa; phylum Chordata; class Mammalia; order Carnivora; family Canidae; genus Canis; species Canis lupus. The sequence goes on from NC_064253.1 coordinate 24,551,950, forward strand.
CTCCCTTTGCCCTTCCTCCCTTCCTCCCACCCTCCCTCCCTTTTTTTTTCCTCCCTCCCTCTCCTTAAAAAAAAAAAAAAAAAAGTATGTTCTAATATTTTTTTAAAGACTCTCCAGAATATTTTACATCAAAGAAGGCAAGATACAGAACAATGTAGATAGAATCCTACCTTGGTTTAAAGAGTGTAGGAGAAAGAATAAACAATACAGTTGTATTAGCTTGTATACACAAATGGAATTTGGGGAAGAATATACAAGAAATTATTAATAGCAGTTACCTGTGGCAGGTAGCAAAGAGGAGCAGGGAGCAAAATGGCACAGGAGGGACAGAATTGGGAGCAAGCATATTCAATGGGTATCTTTTAAATATTGGGGGGCTCCTGGGGGACTCAGTGGGTTAAGTGTTCAACTCTTGGTTTCAGGTCAGGTCATCATCTCATGAGTCCAGGGATTGAGTCACACCTCAGCTCTGTACTCAGCAGGGAGTTTGCTTGAGGTTCCCTGCCTCTGCCCCTCCCCCCACTTTTGTACACATACACGCACATGTGCTCGCTCACTCTCTCTCTAAAATAAATATTTTTAAAAAATATTGGAACCATGACTATTAGCTACACACAAAAAAGTGAATATTGTCTTTAGAAAAGAAACCTAAAGACCTAAAAAGTAGAAAGAATAGGTCAATGAAGAGACCTATGAAGGTCTCAAGTCAATGAAGAGACTGTCTGAGAGAGGCCCTCATCTTTTCCTAGAAGTGTCAATGACATCCTGGATATGACAAAACATGGTCTTCCCATGCAGAGTGGGGAGAGTCATGTATAGTTCAAGAGGACATGTCAAAAGTCTTAAAATTTTGCACATTCTTGTTTCCTAGCAATTTGGCAATTCTTTTCTAAAATTTATCTGAAGGAAACAATTGTAAAGATAAACAAATATTTAGTCACCAAAAATGTTCATCACAACATTGTTACACTAGGGAAAACTGAAAACAGCCCAAATGTAAAAGCAAACAAACAGATACAGGCTTATTTAAATAAATTATGGAATATCCACCCAAAGGAGATTAGGAAGATACAGTCAAAGTATATGCCATGAAAAAGAAAGATGTTTATTCAGCATTTTAAAACGAAAAGGGCACAACCATTACATGATATCATTTAAAATTATATACATGAGACAGATAAAGGCATAAACCAACACGCTATCTATGAAATTACATGTGCTTTATTTTTGTCTTCCTTCTATTTATTTAATTTCTTCAAAAAATGAGATTTTATAGCTGTAATTTTTTTAAGTAGTAAATTTATTTTGTAAATAGGTGGAAAAGCTCTATGTAATTTTTTTAAGTAGTAAATTTATTTTGTAAATAGGTGGAAAAGCTCTATGCAGAAAGCTTCTGGAGAGGTACAATCTAGACACCTCTTCTACCAACCTCAAGGCTAGGAAGAGACTTGCAGGCTACTCTGAGTTTGGGGAGCTCTTAGAACATTTCTCAGTATAACTTGTGGAGGAAGGGGGCAGGGAACCAGCTCACTGGCTAGGATTTCAAAACAAACCTGTCAGCCTGCCAGCCACCCCTAAGAGCTGCTCTACACAAGAGTAGGTCAACATCCACTGGACCGTGACGATGCTTCCCCACTCACTCCCCAGGGAATGATCACACTTGAGGGGGGAAATACAGCCTCATCTCAAAAGAGCACCCCTGGCTCCGCTCCACATGTCAGCTCAGGCAGTACCTGAAGCTAATGACTGCTGAAGAAGCTGACAGAAGCAACACACACGTGTCAGCACGTCCTTGTGACTCTGGAAAGAAGGACATGGACTTCAAGCAACAACGTTGAAAATCCCAGTCTCTGTCAACTTGCCAGCTGCCAAGCCAGCACACAGGATGAGGCTGACTTCCAACAGCCTCCCAGCATGCTTAAGAATGGAGGTTTGGAGTCCAACTCAGATTTGAAGCTCTTACTCTTTCCATTAGTGCTTCTACTTGGCGAGTCTCTTGCCCACTTCAAGTCCTAGGCTCCCAGGGATCTCTAGGAGAGCTCTAAAGAGGAAATGAGCTATGTGTAGAGGGCTTGGTACAGCAGTTTTAGTAGATATGTGGGTATACACATACACAGAAGGAGGGCTGATGCAGCAAAATGATGACAAAACTGTTGTAGGATAGTGCCTGGCACATACTAAGTCTCAAAAGATATTAGCTATTATTATTGCTAGAGCAAAGGTTACTGAGCTAGAGTCATCCATCAACAGAGCAGATAAACCAAACATGACAGCCTGAACCCAACCCCATGTGGCTATACTCAAAGTCTGCAGGGATTGGCATTTGTATCCCAAAAAGAGAAGAAGTTACTGTATTAAAAAAAAAATCACATCCAAATCCCATATATATCAAGAGCATTTATATTTGAAATAATCACTACTTCCACTTTAAATAGGACATGAACTGAATAACCTTTTTTTTTTTTTTTTTTTTTTTTTTTTTTTTAGGAAATCAAACTCTATCTCAAGCTTCTAATTTGAACAACAACGAAAAGAAATTTGCATTCAGCTAAGGTCCCAGGGTTAATCAACAGAAGATAAGTTGCAAGTCTAGAGGATTTTTAAATTAGTATATATTAGTTAAATCTCCTATTTATCAGTGAACCACTAAGCCATCAAGCAGAGGCCTCTTGTACCAGGAGTGTATTGTTTCAACAGGACTTACATTGCTCCCCACAAAATTTGACTAAACTGATCTAGGTATCAAATTCCTATATATTCTGGGGGGAAAAAGAAGGTGGCAATAAGCTTCCAGGTGTTCAAAAATGACTTCCACCTAGGACAGTGTAGAAAGCAGCAGAACTGATCTCAATGCAGGCCCTCACCTGCTCCCTAGGACATATGAGAAGACCAGAGTGGGGAGTATATTTTCCTTCTGGAACATACAATGTTCAGCAGGTTCCCCCAGCGAGGTGTACTTCCACTCTCTGGTGCAAATTTTAGGGGGTATTATAGGAAAATAGCTTAAAAACTGGGGCAAATACAAGAGAGGAACATTTGTTTCCTCAAATGGAAATCTTCCCAGGCAGAGGGTTTGCTAGTCTGTCTTATGACTAAGTTAACATGGAAAAGAAAACTCAAGAGGATTGGCCAAACATCGAGAAGTGGTAGCATTATGAAAGTATCTGTCCCCACTGTTTAATAGAGCAAGGAGACAAGAGTTTAAGGAACAAAAGAACACAGAAAGCAGCTCTAGGACCATTTGTATGTATCTATCCATGGGGACCACCTACAAAGTAAAAGGACCTTTATTAGCATAAGGCTGTGTGATACAAATGTCTATGAGAACATGCTCTTGGGATGTTATCAATGCCACTGGCCAAATATATGACTTCTGCTTCCAAGTACATGACGGGATTACCCTTAAATGCTACATGGATGGAACTGGAGGGTATTATGCAGAGTGAAATAAGTCAATTGGAGAAGGACAAACATTATATGGTCTCATTCATTTGGGGAATATAAAGAATAGTGAAAGGGAATAAAGGGGAAAGGAGAAAAAATAAGTGGGAAATATCAGAAAGGGAAACAGAACATGAAAGACTCCTAACTCTGGGAAACGAACTAGGGGTGGTGGAAGGAGAGGTGGGCGGGGGGTGGGGTTGACTGGATGATAGGCACTGAGGTGGGTACTTGATGGGATGAGCACTGGGTGTTATTCTATATGTTGACAAATTGAACACCAATAAAAAATAAATTTATTTTAAAAAATGCTCCCATGTAAGTGGAGTCTGGCCATGTGACTTTCTTGCTAAAAAAAAAAAAAAAAGAAAAAGAAAAAAAAAACAAGAGTGTCTCATCTAAGATGCCTTGAGTTGCTAATGCAGGCTCTGCAGCATAACAGTTATGAAAGCATGGAAATGGAGTCTTCATCAGCCTGCTGTCCTAAGGACAAGATCAGAGCTCCTACCAACCCATGAGAGATGTGCAGCATGAGGGAAAAATAAGCATTCACTATTTTAAGACAAAAAGCATGACTATTTGTTACCACAGCATGAACTAACTCATCCTGACTGATAAAAAGGGGAGAGGAACAAAAGGAAGGGATCTAGAGTCAAACTATCACATCAGGGAGTCATGTAATAGGCAGGTCCTTGCCTAGCCCTCCAGAAGAGGCCACCTTGACACTGACCTTGGGAGGAAGAGGGCTAAGTCATCAATTATATATTCAGCACAACACTGGCTCCTTAAGCCACAAGTCTATACTATGCAAGTAAAGAGAAAAAGATTTTCCAAACTGGATATGAGATGGAAGTTTCAACATCCACTGGACTTGGTTTTAAAACCAAAAATGATGGCAAACTATAGAATCCCCCTGAGATGGTAGTAAGGGAAAGCAGCAATTAAAAATAAACAAAATTGTCTCATGTTTATTTCCCAAACTGAAATTCCTCAATAAGCTGGTTGCTCATACATGTTTGATAAACAAGGACATGTGTTTATGACTGGTCTCAGAAAACTGCAGCTGTTCACATTTGCTCTCCTTAAAAAACACACAGGCACATGCGCACGTGTACACACACACATATTACTGAAATAATTCATAAAAGACAATCAATACTGCCCCAAGACAATCAGTCCTCATCAGCCCTATCAACCACAGTACGTTAATCCTATTATGTGGGCTTCCTGCTTCTTGCAGAGATGAAGTTGTTTTTCTCTGCACAAAGAAGGTACACCCTACAGCGAAAGTGAAAAGATTAGGATATCTGAAAATAATGTGTCTCAGAGAAGTAGATTAGAACTCAACTATTACCATGAGAGGGGTGTACAGTGAAGTGCCAAAATGTGGACCATGGGCACAACAGGGAGGTGATTCGTTAACATGTAAAGGTTCTCCAACTTCCCACTCCATTTTACCTACCCCCTACCCTCTAAAGAACAATTGTGTCTTTTCTCAGCCTAGGAGTCAGGAGGGTAGCAAAGTACCTGAGAAGGCAGAGGACACCGCAGAAGTTTTAGCCAGGAAAGACTTGGTCAAACTATAAAATAAACTGCTGGGAGAAGAGGAAGGAAAAGGAGAGTTTTATGGGATTGTCATATAAAAGACTCCTGAGTAACAAAGGGACCAAAAGAATGAGGAAGAGGAGACCATCGTTTTTGAGAACTGTAGTTGTGCATTATGAATCAGGTCTTCTTTAACATACATTGAAAGATAGAAGGGAAAACTGGAATTCCTTTTGAAACACTTTGGATGTTGGACTAGACTGTGCATCCTGAATGGAAATGCAAACAAAGCTTTGGTTGTGTGGGACCCTGGGATTTATTTGAGCAACCAATAATTCTGCAGAAACTCCTATTTAACTGTTTATCCAAGTAGAGCACCAGCTCCTTAGGGCCAAGATTTAGTTTTGAATTTCCACATTCCTTAGTCTGGCACCATGCCTAGCACAAAAGTATTCAATAATTAAGATGATCTAGTCTCTCTCAAACTCCAAACTTTACGTGACCAAAATAACACGAAAAAAGTGATTCTTAACCTGCTCCCCTTATCCCTATAACAACTGAGTTTCTTGCCTATGTACCAACATCTGTTATCTCTGCAGAGGCTCAGCTACCCTGCAGGTCAGTTCTATGTGTTCTGAAAACACCTCACATAAATACTAACCCTGGGGACGCCTGGGTGGCTCAGCTGTTGGGCATCTGCCTTTGGCTCAGGGCGTGGTCCTGGGGTCTTGGAATTGAGTCCCATATCAGGCTCCCTGTGTGGAGCCTGCTTCTCCCTATGCCTATGTCTCTGCCTCTCTGTCTCTCTCTGTCTCTCATAAATAAATAAAATATTTTTTAAAAAATAAATAAATACTAACTCTGTGTAGGGAAGAAAAAAGTCCCTGAAAAAAACCACTGTAGAAGGTATGTTTGGGTAATAGTAGTAGACAAATACAAACAGAGCAGCAAAGTCAGCTACAGGTTTATATAAACTTCACAAAGGAAGAGGTCTTCCAGAATTATGGAAAGGAGAGCAGAGGTGTAATCACAGAGGTTTTCTTTTCTTTCCTCCCTGCCTCCTCAAGTATGCCCAAGAACTCAGTGGACCTTTTGACATTAACTCAAGGCTAGAAAGGTCTTAGCTTAGCTTAGCAGCTTGGCTTAGCATTGCATAGGAGTTATGTTGGCAGCAAGTTAATCCTCCAGGTAATAAAGGTCTTTCAGACCCTACAAAAAAGAAGACCTTTTCTCCATACCTCCACACATGCCTAACATCCAACCTTCCCAGGAATGAGACCAAACAGGGCAGAGACAGCAACCCATGCTGGATGTAAGGGACAGTAATTGGTGAGGCTTGAGGATAGATGCAGTGTAAAGGGGGGGGGGGGGAGAAGAAGAGTGGCTTTTACAGGGGAGAGGGACACAGTAAAAATGCCCAAGGACATTTCCACGGAATAGGGTACATTGTACACCCCATACTCCTGAGCTAAGTGTTCATATCCATGAACAGAAGATAGAGAAATACCCAAACAGTCATGATACATTACTCTTCCCATCTCCACTAACATATGAACTCAGTGTGGACTCATATCTACTCAAATCAGAAGCAAAGGCTTCAAAGGATATCCATTAGGAAGCTGAGTGGACTGAACCACTTTCTTCTGGGCTGTGCCCCTTTCCATTTGCAAGTAAGAGTGCTACAATGACACAGAGTAAGAGAAAAGGCTCCCAGTACAACCTTAAATATGTACTGCACATTCGGCAGCCTCGGAAAGACCAGAATCCATCAGCCTAAGGTCCTGGAAGGCAGGAACTCACAATCCAGATGCACCTCTAATAGACAAAACAAGAACTCAACCTGAGGAATGCGTAACCCAGTATAGAGCCATGGAGTGGCTCTGGCTGTCAGTGCTACAGAATTCAGAGGAGCAGATCATTAAAATTTGCTGAACAGTATACAAAAAAGAAAAGAGTTGTGAACAGAGATCATTTTGTTGGAAATAATGGCTACTACTCGGGATGCGTGGTGAAACAAGATCCAAGGGAGAGTAACCAGGCCATCCATCTGGAGATTGCCACTTCTTTTAGGGAAGAGAAATATTTTTAAACTGAATTTTCCCACTCCTCAGGGAAACAAAATCAAATAGCCTCTCTGATTCACAGTGCAGCCAATTTACTGTGACTCACAGGTAAATACATGTCACACAAAAATTCCCCATGGCTGTTTATCCTGGCAAAAATAATAAAAATTATATGATCTTTATTACACCTGATTGGCTACAATGATGCATCAGATTTCCTGAGGATATAAAATATAATGTATTTATTTGATTGATCCCCTCTTCTCTTGGCTCTAAAAAAGTCAAATAATTGTAACAACAGGAGTCTATGCCTTAAAATGTATAACCTACAAGGACAAACAATTTTGTATATTCTGTTTATGGCTATACCCCAGACCTAGGACAGTCCCTGGTACATTTATTTCTTGAGTCCCGCGTCAGGCTCCCTGCACGGAGCCCGCTTCTCCCTCTGCCTGTGTCTGCCTCTCTCTCTGTGTCTATCATGAATAAATAAATGAAAATTTTAAAACAAACAAACAAAAAAAAAACAATGAAAGAAAGGCTCATCATATGCCCCCCACACTCAATTTTGTCCAGCTACACTACACCTGACATTAAAAAGTAATAATTAGGCAGTGATGTCACCAAGATGGCAAAACAAATCATTCCGGACTTTGCTCCCACTTATGAAAACAACTAACAACTACACAAGAATGAGACACCACCAAGAGAATCCCAGAGCATGAGGATGAAACTGAAGAATCACCTATACCACAGAGACCAAGACAAACCACATTAGAAGGTAGGAGAAGTGGCAACACACTGAACACATTGCCTCTTTCCCAGGCCAGGGCACCACCGAGCAAGGAGTCTGCTCTGAGCCTCCAGTTCCTCCAGTGGGAAAAGGGAACCCATAGGGGACCTCAGGATGCACTTGCAGCACTGGGGTCACTTTGTGAGAGCCCCTATTCTGATCTCCCCGTGTATATGTTGCAAGGGAATCTGCAAGGCTCAATGACTGGGAATCTGACTATAATGGAGGAGGGAGAGACTTGCAAAAACCAGTACAATGATCCTGGAAGACCAAGTTCACACTTGCAGTATCCAAGTAGTAATCCCAACCAGCAGTTATACTCATCTGCACAACCATCCTAGGGGTACACTCTGACCAGAAAACATGGTAGAGTGCAGATATATCTGAATCAGATCCTCAAATGAGGAATTTTGCCAGCCCTAGAGCCCAGTTTTCCCACACTCAGCAAGGAGTGGAGTTATGGCCCCATCTACCATGGAGAGCATTTTCCAGCTACATCTGACCAGAAGGACTGGAGATGACTCCAGGAAGCTGCGTGGCCCAGCAGCACTTGAGCCAAGAGGAGGGTAGGCAGAGCTGATGGCCTTCAGAGCAAAGCCAGTGCAAGGCATAGAAGATTCCTGTACTATGCACCAGTAGGGAGATTAGTTCACAGCTAAGGCTGAAGGTAGCTCCCAGGCCCTCCTAACCAGGGAGCCCATTTGGGAAACTGAGAGTAGCCTGGAGTGGCCTGTGCCCCTTCCTAGGCACGGATGCTAATACAAACCCCAACCACTATAGAGGGTGTCTTTTAGCCCCATCTGACTATAAGGGCTAGTAATAACTCCTGCAAGCTGTGAGGACCAGCAGTGCTCAAACCTAGAGAGAGGCAGGCAGTGGTCCTGTTCAGCTATCAAACTTGGAGTGTGGGTCAGCTTAAGTTAAGACAACAAAAAGTTGTATTGGTTTTAGAGCAGCTTCTCCTGTTGCACCCAAGCAGGGAATCTAATTGATAACCCTGATTATTAATGAATATAGACTTCAGCCTGTCCCACCAGAGAACCTAAGCCAGAGCACACAAGAAGCTGTGTAGTCCATTTAACAGCCCTACATGGCATTTGAACAGAAACCACAGCCTGTAGCTTTCCCCATCTGCAGAGCAAAACTAATGGCCTCACCTGACCAGGACATTGAGTGCACACTCTAATTTGATTTGGGTCCCCAAACAACAAGCTACATAGGCCTGGGCCCCATCCTGCTGACCTGTACCTAGACATCATCATCAGGCAATCATCAGATAAGCCTGACCAGAGACCCAGGCAACCACAGAGCCATACCACAGCCTCACAGTAGACAGGAAATCAAGCCAGCAGTCCTATCCAATTGTTCTTAGAGGCATGCTCTCCCATCCCTGTCCTCAGAGCTCAAACAGTTGCCTTGCCCAAAACTAGATTATAATATCAGGTCCCATCTGCCAAAGGACATTACTAGCACAGACACTTGCAAACCCAAACTGAGCTGATTGGTGAAGAGGAATCTATAAAATTTGGAAAAGGAACTCACTCAAATGCACAGATACCAATACAAGGAATCAAGGATCACGACCCGCCTAAGGAAACTAATAAAGCTCCAATAACTGATTCTAAAGAAATGCAGACATATTAACTGTCAAAGAATCCAGAATAATCTTCTTAAGGAAGTTTGGCAACTACAAGAAAACACACACAACTAAACAAAATTATGAAAACGACATATGACCAAAGTGAGTTCAACAAGGAAATAGCAAATCACAATAGAGATCAAATAGAAATCCTAAAGTTCAAAAATAAAGAACCAAAGAATGCAACACAGACCTTCAAAAGTAGAATCAAACATGCAGAAGAGAGAATTAGTGACATGAAAAATAAAAATATTAGAAACAGCCCAAAGGAGAAAAATTTTAAAATGATGACAGAGAGTCAAGAATGCCTATAGCAATTATGAGACATAATGAAAAGAAACAATATTCATACTATGGGAATTTCAGAAAAGTAAAGGAGAACAGTACAGAAAGTATATTTAAAGCAAGAAAGGCTGAAAACTTTCCAAACTTGGGGAGAAAAGTGGACATCAAGAACTATGAGGCCTGGGCAGCCCGGATGGCTCAGCGGTTTAGCACCGCCTTCAGCCCAGGGTGTGATCCCACATTGGGATCCCTGCATGGATTCTGCTTCTCCCTCTGCCTGTCTCTCTCTCTCTCTCTCTCTCTCTCTCTCGAATAACTAAATGAAGTCTTAAAAAAAAAAAAAAAAAGGAACCATGAGGCCTAAAGGATCCCAATCACAATGAATCTGATTAAGCCAACACCATGGCACATGATAATTAAATTGTCAAAAGTCAAAACAAAAGAAAGACTTTTAAGATGAAACAGAGAAGTTACACACAAAGGAATCCCCATAAGACTATCAATGGATTTCTCAACAGAAACTGTACAGGCTAGGAGACAATGGAGTGACATATTCAAAATATTAAAAGAAAGTCACTCTAAACCAAGAATTCCATACCCAGTGAAACTGTCCTTTAGAAATGAAAGAAAGAAAAGACTTCCAGAAGAAATAAAAGCTGAGGGAATTCATTACCACTAAACTTGCCTTACATGAAATATATAGGGAGTTCTTTGAGGGAAAGTCAAAGAACACTAACATAAAAACCCTAAAATATGATATAAATCTCACTGATAATGGCATGTAGATAGTCTTAGTTACATTCTGCTGTTTGGTAATAGTGGTGCATACTTCACTGACAATTCTAGTTTAAACATTTTCTTAGAAGTAGCAAAATAACCTTAACTAGAATAATCTGTTATTAGTTTACAATATTAAAAAACATGTAAATTATGACAGCAATAACCTAAAAGATGAGGGGGAGGAGAAATAAAAGTATTATTAAAGGTAAGTTGTTATCATTTTAAAATAGGGTTTGGAGCATCTGGGTGGCTCAGTCGGTTAAGTATCTGCCTTCGGCTCAGGTCATGATCCTAGGGTCCTGGGATGGAGCCCCACATCAGGCTTCCTGCTCAGTAGAGTCTATTTCTCCCTCTCCCACCATGCCTTGTCCCCACTCATACGCTCTTGCTCTCTAATAAATAAATAAAATCTTTAAAAATAAAATAGGGTGTGGTATGTTTCAGGTATTTTAGATAAGCCCCATGGTAACCACAAAGGAATATATTGCAGTAAATACACAAAAGAATTGAAAAAAAAAAAAAGAAGTCAAAGCATAATGATACCAAAACACATCAAACCACAAGATACTAAGATAAGAAACAATGAACAATCAATGTATGTAACAATCAGAAAACAAAGAACAGGGGTGGCACTTGGGTGGCTCAGCCAGTTGGGAATCTGCCTTCAGTTCATGTCATGATCCCAGGGTCCTAGGATTGAGCCCCTCATCAGGGTCCCTGCTCTTTCTCTCCCCACTACTCTTGCTCTCTTTCTTTCTCACCAACTCTCTCTCTCTCAAATATATAAATAAAATATTTTTTTTTATAAAAAGAAAACAGGGACACCTGTGTGGCTCAGCAGTTAAGAGTCTGCCTTCGGCTCAGGGCGTGATCTTGGAGTTCTGGGATTGAGTCCCACATCAAGTTCCCTGCATGGTGCTGCTTCTCCCTCTGCTTGTGTCTCTGCCACTCTCTTTCTGTGTCTCTCATGAATAAATAAATAAAATCTTTTAAAAAAAGAAAAGAAAAGAAAAAGAAAAAAGAAAAAAAGAAAACAAGGGATGCCTGGGTGGCTCAGCGGTTGAGTGCCTGCCTTCGGCCCAGGGCATGATCCTGAGGTTCTGGGATCGAGTCCCACATCAGGCTCCCTGCATGGAGCCTGCTTCTCCCTCTGCCTGTGTCTCTGCCTCTCTCTCTGTGTCTCTCATGAATAAATAAAATCTTTAAAAACAAAACAAAACAACAGAATGGCAATAGCTCTTTACCTATAAATAACTACTTTAAATGTAAACATAATTCTCCAATAGAATGGCTGTTTCTCCAACCAAAATTCTCTCAATAGAATGGCAGCATGGATTAAACACATGCATGCGCGCACACGAGCACACACACACACACACACAGCCAACGATATGATGCCTACAAGAAATTCACTTTAAAGACATATACAGATTGAGAGAAAAAGGATGAAAAAAAGACATTTCAAGCAAATGGTAACCAAAAAACACAAGGTTAGCTTTACTTTTATTAGGCAAAGTAGAATGTAAGCTAAAAATGGTGAAAAGAGACAAAGACGGTCATTATGTGATAAAGGAGCCAATACATCAAGAAGATATAACAACTATAAATATTGTTTAGCCCATCAAAGAACCTAAATATATCAACCAAAAACTAATGGAGCTAAAATGAGAAATAAACAACACAATAATAGTGAGGAACTTTAATACCCTACTCTCAACAATGGATAGACCATCTAGACAGAAAATCAATAGGGGAATAGCAGATATGAACAACACTACAGACCAAATGGACCTAACAGACATATACAGAACATCTTATCCAACAATGGCAAGATACATATTCTTCTCAAATGTACATGGAACATTTTCTAGGATTGTCTATATGTTAAGTCACAAAACAAGTCTCAGCAAATTCAAGAAGACTGAAATCATACAAAGTATCTTCTTTGATCACAATGGCATTAAACTAGAATTCAACAAGAGGAAAACTGGGAAATTCATGAACACATGGAAATTAAACAATACTCCTGTGAACAATCAATGAACCAAAAAAATTAATTAAAGGAGAAATAAAATTTTGAGAAAAACAAAAATGTAAACACAACATACCAGAACTTAAGGAATGCAGCAACAACAGTTATAAGAAGTTCATAGCAAACATGCCTACATTAAGATACAAGACTCTCCCCCACCCTAATAAAACTAATTCTATACTTTAAGTAGAAAAAGAACAAACTAAGCCCAAAATTAGGAGAGAATATAATCAGAACAGAAATGAATAAAAAGTTAAATCAAAAGATTAAAGAAATGAAAAGTTGTTAGATTGAAAAGATAAACACGATTGATAAACTCTTAGCTAGACTCAGCAAGGAAAAAAGAAAAAGGACCCAAACCAACAAAATTATCAATGAAAAATAAGACATTACAACTGATATCACAGAAACTTAAAGAACTATAACAGGCTACTATGAAAAACTACATGCCAACAAACTAGACAACCTACAAAAAATGGAAAAATTATTGGAAACATATAATTTGCAACAGAAAATCTGAATAGACCAATTACTAGTAAGGAGATTGAATCAATAAGCAAAATCTCCCAACAAAGAAAAGCCCGGGACCAGATACTTCAATTGTGAATTTAATTAAATATTTAAATAGAATTAATGCTAATCCTTTTCAAACTCCAAAAAATTTAAAAAGAGTGAACACCCTCAAATGCATTTTACAAGGCCAACATGACCCTAACACCAAAACAAGAAAAGGATGGTACTAGAACACGAAACTACAAGCCAATATCTCGGGTGAATAAAGATGCGAAAATTCTCAATAAAATGCTAGCAAACAAAATTCAGCAGAATAAAAGGATCATCCATCAAGATCAAATGAGACCTATCCCTAGGTTGCAAGGATGGTTCAACATAAACAAATCAATTAATATGACAATATACAACATACAATATACAATTGTTTCAAAATATCAAAGAAAAGTGACAAGATTCAACATCTATTCATGATAAAAATTCTTAACAAATTAAGCATGGAAAGAACATGTCTCAACATAATAAAAGTTATATATGACAAGCCCACAAGTAACATCTACTTCATGGTGAACAGCTGGAAACTTCTCCTCTAAAATCAGGAACAAGACACTCCTAGTAGTACCAAAAGTCTAGCAAAGCAATCAGGCAAGTAAAAGAAATAAAATTCATCAGAATTGGAAAAGAAGAACTAAAATTGTCTTGATTTGCAGATCACATGATTTTATATATACAAATCCCAAAGTCTCAACCAACAAACTGTTAGGCCTAGTCAATGAGCTGCAGAAAACAAAATTAACATACAAAAATAAGTACTGCTTTTATATACTAAAAATGAATTTTCTGGTAAAATTTAAAATTTGATTTAAAAATTGATCCCATTTACAATAGCATCAAAAACAATAAAATATTTAGGATTAAACTTAACTAAGGAAGTGAAAAATCTCTCTTCTGAAAACTCTTAAAACATTAATAAAAGAAACTGAAGAACACACAAATAAATAGAAAAATATCCTGTGTTCATGGATTGGAATAACTGATATTGTTAAAATGCCAATACTACCAAAAACCATCTATAGGGCTCAATGTAATCCCTATCAAGATTTCAATGGAATTTTTCAAAAAGTGGAAAAAAACACTCCTAAAATTTATATAGAACCGCAAAAGACCCTGACTAAACCAAGGAATTCCTAAGAAAGAAGAACAAAGCAGAAAGCACCACACTTTCAGATTCCAAGTTGCACTATAAAGCTATAGTCATTAAATAGTACAGTACTGGCATAAAAAAAAAAGGAACAATGGAACAGAATTGAAAGCCCATAAATGAACCCGAGCATTTTTAGCCAACTAATATTTGACAAGGGAGCCAATAATGCTCATTGTATAAAAGTTTCTTCAATTTAGGAAAACTGGATATTAATATGAAAAAGAATGAAACTGGATCTATATCTTATACCTCTCACAAGAATTAACTTTAAATTGACTAGACTTAAATGTAAGACCAGAAACCATAAAACTTGAAGAAATAAAACATATTTATATCAGTCTTGGCAATGTTGTGGAGTTTTTTGTTGTTTATGCTGTTGTTGTTGTTGTTGTTGGATAGGACACCTAAAGGACACCTAAAGCAATAAAATCTAAAACAGAAAAAAAAAATCTAAAACAGAAAGTAGGACTCCATCACACTAAAAAGCTTCTGCACAGTGAAAGAAACCATCAACAAAATGAAAAGACAACCTATGGAATGGAAAAAAAAATTTACAAACCATATATCTGATAAGGGGATAATATCTAAAAGAACTCAAACATTCTGAAAGCCAAAAAAAAAAAACAAAACCCCAATTAAAAATTGGGCAAAGGACCTAACTAGACATTTCTCCATAAAAGATACATGACAGGCCAACAGGTACATGGAAAAGACACTAGCATCACTAGTCATTAGGGAAATTCACATTAAAACTGCAAAGATTATCACCTCATGCCTTTAGGAATGGCCATAATCAAAAAGGCAAGAGATAAATGGTAGCATGAATGTAAGAAAAGAGAACTGTCTAGACTACTGATTGGACTGCAAATTGGTGCGGCCACTATGGAAAACACTAAGGTGATCCTCAAAAAATTAAAAATAGAACTACCATATGATCCAGCAATTCCACTTCTGGGAATACAAAGGAAACAAAATCACTAACTTGAAAAGATATCTGTACCCCATGTTCACTGCAGCATTATTTATAATAGCCAAGACATGGAAACAACCCATGTGTCCACTAATGGAAAAAACATTATATGGTCTCATTCATTTGGGGAATATAAATAATAGTGAAAGAGAATAAATAAACAGGAAAGGAGAAAAAATAAGTGGGAAATATCAGAAAGGGAGACAGAACATGGAAGACTCCTAACTCTGGGAAACGAACTAGGGGTGGTGGAAGGGTAGGAGGGTGGGGGGTGGGGGTGAATGGGTGGCGGGCACTGAGGTGGGCACTTGACGGGATGAGCACCGGGTGTTATTCTGTATGTTGGCAAATTGAACACCAATAAAAAATAAATTTATTATTAAAAAAAAGAATCTGTGTTACCTATACAATGTAATATTATTTGGCCAGGAAAAAAATGATAAATGTTACCACTTGAGGCAAAAGGGATAGACTTTGAAGGCATTATGCTAAGTGATATGTCAGGCAGAGAAAGTATGACCTTGCTTATTTTGGAATCCAGAACAAAACAAAACAAGCCCAATCCAAAGGGGGAAAAAAAAAAAAACTTGCAGGGACTGCTTGCGGTGGGAGGCAGTAATGGAGGAAGGTGGTCAAAAGGTACAAATGTCCAGCTATAAGATAAATAAGTACTAGAGATATAATGTATGACATGGTGACTATACTTAACAGGGCTGTATGGTATATAGAAAAGTCGTTAAGGGAGTAAATCCTAAGAGCTCTCATCATAACAAGAATTTTTTTCCTTTTTTCCTTTCTTCTTTTCATTGTATCTGTATGAAAAGATAGGTATTAGCCGCATCTACTGCAGTCATCACTTCACAAGATATATAAATCAAACCATCACACTATATCTTAATCTCACATAGTAACATGGTATGTCGATTGTTTCTTGACAAAACTGGGAAAACATCATTATAAAGGAGCAATTGTGGGGTGTCTGGGTGGCACAGCTAGTTGAGCATCCAACTCTTGGTTTTGGCTCAGGTCATGATCTCAGGGTTGTGAGAACAAGCCCCCCTATCAGGCTCTGCGTTCAGCATAGAGTTTGCTTAAGTTTCTTTCCCTCTTCCCCTCTGCCCTGCTCCTTCTCTCTTTCAAATAAATAAATCTTTAAAAAAAAAAAAAAAGGAACCACTGCATCTCTAGGTCAGCATTTCTCACTTGGCACTGTAGACATTTCCAGGGAGGAGGCTGTCCTGTACATGGTAGGATATTTAGAATGGTAGGATATTTAGAAGCATCCCTGGCCTCTATTCACAGGATGCCAATAGCATCTCCCCCACGCTCCCTAGTTGTGGCAACCAGAAATGGTTCTAGACCTTGTCAAGTGTCCCCAGGGGGCAAAATCTTCCCTGCTTAGGAATCACTCCTCTAGGCCTATAGAGAGGCCCCCAGTTGCTGACAGATCCAGAGAACTGTTTTGTTTTTGTCTTATTCATGATGCTGAGAAGGCAGCCAGGGGAAACCCTCTCCCTGCCTGCTCTAGCTGAGTGCACCACACAGGTCTGCGGTGAGAGCAGTGGGAGGAAATACTGGGTAATGAAAATCAGGCAGGTGTCTTGAACACAAATGAAGATGGAGATGTGGGCTCAGGCCTTGTCTGTATTCGACAGGAGAAACCACTTTACTGCCATGGTGGGGATGGACTTGGTTTTTAATGATCTCTTCTCACCCTCCTCCACCACAAGGGCATTAAAGCATCTATACGTTGTACCAGTAGCAAGGGATCCGTAAGCAGCAATTTGACTTGAAATCTGGCTTGGAGCACCTGCTCCTGCTCCTAATTATGAATGAGGCTAGGATTCATTAGTATCTCCACAATGAGTTCAAGGGGCTCTTCAGAGAATAGGCTCTACACAGCATTTACAATGCCAGGTACAAATGTGAGAAATGGCAACAGCTTTATGCTCCCCAATCCTGGGTGGGCTGCTGGTCTCTCACATCTGTACCCCTGACAAAATCAAGAGGGATCAGAGAAATAGTCCTCCCAGTCAGGACTCTTGCATATATCATCTTACCTATGCTGGTTCAGTAAAGGCACGTATCTTGGCATGCCAGGTTTCTATCAAACTCTTCTTCCTTTTTTTTTTTTTTTTCAAACTCTTCTTCTTTACCCAAAAAATCACTAATAGCCAATGCTAGCAAGGGTACAGCAAAAATACATTCTATTCTATTCTGGGGGTATAACCACTATAATGTAGTAACATACATCAGTGGCCTTTAAAATGCACACACCAGTAATACCAAATATTTCTACTTCTGGGAATATATCATAAGGAAAGAATTATAACTGGAAAAAAGCTCACATGCCCAAAATATTCATCATATAATCATAGAGAATAAGGAAAAATGGAAACTACCAATCGTCTGCTGTTAGGTATTGTAGTTTGTTATATTGCAGTATTCAGTGGACTAATATACACCATTAAAATGTCATTTACAAAGAATGCCATCATATGATACTAAAATGTTTATGCTGTGTCATTAAATGAAAACACAGAGAATACCAAATCATATCAACAGCATGACATCAACCATGAAAATAAACATTCTAGCATTAAAAACTCTTCTGAAAGCAAACAGACCACCCTCCATGCCCCCCAAAAAAGTGTTAACAGTGACTGCATATGGGAGGGAAGCTATTTCTCTCTCTCTCTCTCTCTCTCTCTCTCTCTGTATCTTCTAAATTCTCTTTTTAAATTATCTATTTCAGGGCACCTGGGTGGCTCAGTAAGTTAAGTGTCTGCCTTCAGCTCAGGTCATAACCTCAGAGTCCGGGATTGAGCCCCATATAGGGATTCTTGCTTAATGGAGAGCCTGCTTCTCCTTCTCCCTCTGCTGCTCCCCCTGCTTGTGCTCTCTGTCAAATAAATAATAAAAATTTTAAAAATTTTAAATCATCTATTTCTTTACAATGGGAAAAAAACAACTTAAAGTCAAAAGAATAATGGTAAACCAGGGTCTCTGGGTGGCTCAGTTAAGCATCTGCTTTCAGTTCAGGTCATGATCTCAGGCTCCTGGGACCCAGCCCTGTATCAGGCTCCCTGCTCAGTGGGGAGTCTGCTTCTCCCTCTGCCTCTGCTCCTTCCATCTGCTCATGCTCACTCTCTCTTTCCCAAATAAAATCTTTTAAAAAACAGTAATAAAATAAGTCAAAAGAATAATGGCAAACCCACACCTAGAACACAAATACATCCTCTCTGTATTACCTTTACCCTAGCTTTTTTTTCCAGTTTTATTGAGATGTTATTGACATGTAACATTGCCTAAGTTTAAGGTGT
The DNA here is from genome assembly GCF_003254725.2 of Canis lupus dingo. Lineage (NCBI taxonomy): Eukaryota > Metazoa > Chordata > Mammalia > Carnivora > Canidae > Canis > Canis lupus. The sequence goes on from NC_064253.1 coordinate 24,570,535, forward strand.
ATGATTTGATGATTTAATACATGTATATACCGCAAAATGATTACCATAAGATTAACATATCCTTCATTTCACATAATTACCATGTTATTGTTACAGTGAGACATTTAAGATTTACTTTCTTAGCAACTTTCAGATATACAATACTGTAAACTATAGTCACCATGCTGTTCCTTAAATCCCCAGAACTTACTCCTCTTATAACTGGAAATCTGTACCCTTTGGCCAACAACTCTATTATTTTGTCTGTAGCACTCACAACCCATTGTTGTGTCTTATTCTTAGCATTATTTTTATCCCCACCTGGAATACAGGCTCCATAAGGGTAGACAAGTACCTAATATATAACAGATGCTCAATATATTTTGTTGAATTAAACATACAAGTTAGATTGTAGAGTTTGTTTGTTTTTTTTTAATTCCTCTTCCAGTAAAGCAAGCACACTGTAATGGTGAGAGAATAATTGGAATAACCACTGGGGAAAATGTGAGAGTTGAATGTTCACCTATTTTTTTACTAACGGATTCTCTACTTCAATATGTACCTGTAAGAAATGTATATATAGATTCACTGAAAGACAGTCCCAAGAAGGTGCTATTACATAAGAGCCAAAACTTGGAAACTACCTAAAGGTCCTTCAATAACAGAATAGGGAGAGACTTCTGCAGAAGATGGTGGAGTAGGAGGACCCTAAGCTCACCTCGTCCTACAAACATATCTAGATAATACACACATCAATGGACATAACCCCAAAAACAACCCAAAGACTGACAGAACAAACTCCCCACAGCTGAATGTAAACAAGAGCCCACATACAAGAGGGTAGGAAGGGCAGAGACACAGCTGATGGACATGCAGGACTGCCTGGGGAGGGAGGATCACTGAGAGTGTGGAGAGGAGAGAGAAATAGACACTCCAGCCCCTCCACGCAGGAGGAATCCCCATAACATTTGGCTTTGAAAACCAGAGGGGCTGAATTCCACAGGCTTTTACAGTAAGTTGTGCTTAATACATAGAACTTTAAAAATCAGGATTGCTCTGGAAGAGCTGGGAGGATGATAGGAGACTGAGTCCCTGCCTGAAAAGAGACAGCACAATGGGGTGCCTGGCAGGCTCAATCAGTAGAGCATGCAACTCTTAATATTAGGGTCATGAGTTCTAACCCCACATTGCACATGAAGCTGAAGGAAGGAAGGAAGGAAGGAAGGAAGGAAGGAAGGAAGGAAGGAAGGAAGGAAGGAAGGAAGGAAGGGAGGGAGGGAAGGAGGGAGGTTAGGGAGGGAGGTTAAAAAACTATAAAAGAAGAAAACTATAGGACAATATCCCTGACGAATATAGATATAGAAATCCTCAACAAAATATTAGAAAACTGAATTCAACAATATATTTTAAAAAATCATTTACCATAATCACATGGGATTTATTCCTGGGTTGCAAGGATGGCTCAATATTCTCAAATCAATCAATACGATACATCACATCAATGTGATCCTTTCTCTTGAAAGGATAAAAAAAACCATATGATCATTTCAGCATATGCAGAAAAAGCATGTGACAAAGTATAGAACCCACTCATGATAAAATCCCTCAACAAAGTAAGCCTAAAAAGAACATAACACAACATAATAACAGCCACATATGAAAAACCCACAGCGAACGTCATACTCTATGGGGGAAAAACTGAGAGCTTTCCCCTAAGGTCAGGAATAATATAAAGATATCCACTCTCACCACATTTATTCAACACAGTACTGGAAGTCCTGGCCACAACCATCAGATAAGGAAAATAAAATACATCCAAACTGGTATGGGAAAAGTAAAACTTCCACAATTTGCAGAGGACAGGATACTTAGAGACTCCATCCAAAAGCTACTAGAGGCTCCATCAAAAAGCTACTAGATGATAAATGAATTCTTTAAGGTCAGATGATACAAAATCAACATACAGAAATTCAATGCATTTCTATACACTAACAATAAAGTAGCAGAAAGAGAAATTAAGAAAACAATCCCATTTACAACTATACCAAAAATAATAAAATATCTAAAAATAAACTTAACCATGGAGGTAAAAGACCTGTACTCTGAAAATTATAGGACACTGATGAAAGAAATTGAAGATGACACAAACAAATAGAAAGATATTCCATGATCCTGTTTTGGGAGAACAAATGCTGTTAAAACGTCCATACTACCAAAAGCAATCTACAGATTTAATGCAATCCCTATCAAAATACTGATAGCATTTTCTTTTTTTAAGATTTTATTTATTTATTCATGAGAGACACAGAAAGAGAGGCAGAGACACAGGCAGAGGGAGAAGCAGGCTCCACGCAGGGAGCCTGATGTGGGACTCAATCCCAGGACCCCAGGATCACGCCCTAAGCGGAAGGCAGATGCTCAACTGCTGAGCCACCCAGTTGTCCCTACTGATAGCATTTTGAACAGAACTAAAACAATCTAAAATTTATACAAGACCACAAGACCCCACAGAGCCAAAGCAAACTTGAAAAACAAAGCCAGAAGTATAATCCTAGATTTCAAAACATACTACAAAACTATACTCATCAAAACAGTACAGTACTGGCACAAAAACAAATACAGAGATCAACAAAACAAAATAAAGAGCCCAGAAATAAACCCATGATTATATAGCCAATTAATCTTCAACAAAGGAGGCAAGAATATGCAATGAGGAAAAGGCTCTTCGATAAATGGTGCTGGGGAAACTGGACAGCTACATGCAAAAGAATGACACTGGATCACTTTCTTACACCATACACAAAATAAACTCAAAATAGATTAAGAACCTAAATATGAAAAAAAAAAAAAAGAACCTAAATATGAGACTTAAAACCATAAAAATTCTACAAAAGAACATAGGCAGTAATTTCTCTGACATTGGCTATAGCAACATTCTTCTAAATATGTCTCCTGAGGCAAGGAAAATAAAAGCAAAAATAAACTATTGGGATTTCATCAAAATAAAAAGCTTCTACACAGCAAAGAAACAATAAACAAAACTAAAAGTCAAACAACTGAATGGAGAAGATATTTGCAAATGACATATCAAATACACAATATCTAATATAAAGAATTTTAACAACTCAACACAAATAAACCAATTTTTAAAAATGAGCAGACACAAACTGACGCCTCTCCAACGAAGTCATATATATGGTCAACAGACATATGAAAAGATGGTCAACAGCACTCATCATCAGGGAAATGCAAATCAAAACCACAATGAGATATCACCTCACACGGGACAGAAGTGCAAAAATCAGAAACACAAGAAACAAATGGTTGTGATGATCCGGGGACAAAAGGAACCCTCATGCACAATTAGTGGCAATGCACACCGGCAGCCACTGTAGGAAACAGTATGATGTCCCTCAAAAAATTAAAAATAGAATTACCATATGATTCAGTAATTCCACTACTATTTACCCAAAGAATGCAAAAACTCTAATTCAAAAAGATATATGCACATCCACATTTATTGCAGGATTGACAATAGCCAAATTATGGAGGAAAACCAAGTGTCCATTAGCAGATGAATGAATAAAGAGGATGCAGTGTATACACACACACATGCACATAAAGTCAATGGAATATTACTCAGGCATAAAAAAGAAAAATATCTTGCCAACGGCAACAAGGATGGATCAATAGGGTATAAGGCTAAGTGACATAAATCAGCCAGAGAAAGACAAACGCAATATGATTTTCATTCATATATGGAATTTAAGAAACAAACAAGCAAGAAAGAGACAAAACAAAAACAGACTCTTTTTTTAAGATTTTATTTATTTATTCATGAGAGACACAGAGAGAGAGGCAGAGACACAGGCAGAGGGAGAAGCAGGCTCTATGCAGGGAGCCTGACGTGGGACTCGATCCCAGGTCTCCAGGATCACACACTGGGCTGAAGGCGGCGCTAAACTGCTGAGCCCCCAGGCTGGCCAAAAACAGACTCTTAATTAGGAGAACAAAGATGGTGACTAGAGGGGATGTGGGAGGGGGAGATGGGGATGAAGAGTACATTTACCTTGAGGAGTACCAAGTAAAATGTATACAGGTGTTGAATCACTATATTGTATACCTAAAGCTAGTATGACACTCTGTGTTAACTATATTGGAATTAGAATTAAAAAAAAATAAAGACAAAATATAGAACTGGTAAATAAATTGTGGAATATTCACACAGCAATGAGAAAGAACTAAGAACAGCAACACACAACAATCTATCATAAATTTGATGTTCAGCAAAAGAAGCCAGGTAAAAAAAGACATCCTTACAATTCTGTTATAAAAGTATAAAAGCAGACAAAACTAATCTACAGTCTTAGAAGTCAGGAGGGTTCTTGCTTGGGATGGGGACAGGCAGGGACAGCAAGCCACTTCTCAGATGCTAATAAGATTCTGTCTCTTGATCCAGTTGATGGTTGTACAGGTGTGTGCACTTTAGGGAAGTACACCAAGAGGCAATATATTTATGATTGGCACCCTTTGCTCTATATATGTTATACTCCAATGACACATATTCCTTACCAATCCAGACCTTGATCTAAAGGACAGACGAAGCTAAATACCAAGCTTCAGCATTCATACACACCGGGCCCTGTCTCATCTAAATGCTCCATCTCGACTGCACAGACCAACACCTCTCTGTTGGTAGCACCTGGGTCCCTAAACTTATGCAGAACATCAGAAGCACCCCATGTGCAGATATTTGTAAGAGTTGAGGTAATCTCAAGCGACCTGACTCCCAGACAGATTAAGAGATGAAGGCTTACGCTTCCTCCCCATAGAGACATGACTGAGGTCACAATGTCTCTGGACGTCCAGTTTGTCAGGACTGCTCTGGGTCCTTTGTAGACCAGGGCTCTTCCCTCAAAAGGTTCCCAACTGATGAGCACCGCTTCTTCTTCACTTTATCTCAGACAAGCAGTCCACAGACTCCAGAGGACAGGAATCAGCTCTGTTTTGCTTCCTGCTACACTCTAAATGGTCAGCACTGTGCCTGGTACACAGCAGCCTGGCCAGTAAGTATCTGTGGTGGGAATGTATGAATATGTGAACAAATGGAACTACTGAATCTGTGTACCCGGATGTGATTACTAGAAAGGTGAGATGTAGGCCAAGGATGAAAATGGAAAGAAACAAAAACAGAGTTACTTTTAAAAACATATGCAAAGGTCTTTCTGAGGTAGAAAGAAATTTTTAAACCATCTACCTTATCATATAAAGAAAAATCACAAAATTTATCTCACACTACCAAAAATGGCAGTATATTATCTTTACTATAGATAACACTTTTATGCTCTCCTTCACTTATTCAACTAGTCTGGTCAAAGGTTGAAGACCAGATCCAGAGTCAAAGCAAGACTAGCTGTTTCAGATGGGAAACAATGCCTTAGCCTAATGAAAGTTCTGGACACCACCCAGCCTACCAAGCCCACCAAAGTCACAAAGCAATTAGCATATCCAATGAGCATAAAAAGACATGGAAACTACCCAACCATCCCTTAACAACTGGGCTATGGAAAGACTCCAAACAGCCACACAAATATGTTCAGTTATTATCTATTAACTATAATCTCCCTCTTGGCAATGGTTTTATCAACTTAAGGTACCATTAATTAGAAGAAATTCAGCAACATGGGGTAAAGCGAAGTTTAAGACTTCGTTCAGTGGGCAAAGGGAATGGCTTCAGAACAAGGACTGCCACCATGTCTCGATGATCCTTAAAAATTCCTTATTACACACTCTTAGCACCACTTCAACACCCATTTCTCTGTAAACTAAAGCCAATGTCAGAGTCAACTTCCTTCAGTTCATTTGTGCAGAGAACATATCAATTCTGCTGGAGAAGATGCAAAGGTCACCCAGAGTGGGCTGGGTTCAGGCCCCTGCAGAGACATGAAGATGTGTTGAGATGACCCCCTAGGACTTTATCACATAGAAGGCTCCACATCAATTTCACTGCACTCATGTGCACAAGTGTCCCTAGAAGCCAGTCAAGAGTCATATGTTATTCTGCCTCAGGAGCACTTTGAAATACTGGCTGCCACTAAGGCTAGGCAGAAACACACAGTGGAAATCAAGATCTTTCTTAATTTTTTTTAAAGATTGTATTTATTTATTCACGAAAGACATAGAGGCAGAGACACAGGCAGAGGGAGGAGCAGGCTCCACGCAGGGAACCTGACGTGGGACTTGATCCTGGGTCTCCAGGATCACGCCCTGAGCCAAAGGCAGATGCTCAACCGCTGAGCCCCCCACGCATCCCAAGATCTTTCTTTCTACTGGTATCAATGGTAGCCCTACCGCTCAAAGGGGAAGACACTGCACCCATAATAATTTTCTACTACATAAAATGCTCATTTTGTCTAAAATGTTACTATTCATTGGATCGTATTGTGTTGGCTATTTAGGATGAATAATAATTCTCCAGGATTTTTCTGGAAATACAGTCTGAAAATTACCTGCATCATGATTTTCAAGACTGCTTATTTAAAATGCAGCTTCCTGGGTGTCACCTTTGACCTACTGAAGCCTCAGGATTCTGGACTCCGGACTCTGAGATCTACAGTTTAAACAAGCCCCCTAGTGATGTTTCAAGATGTGGAAGCCATGAGTATGAAAACCACTGCTCTAGCACTTCACTCTGGGCATTTTCTCTTTTTGCCTTGGCCTGGCAGGCTTATACTCACTGCATATTTGCTTTCTGTTTTATCTGTGTGTAGCCTGCTTGGAACACCTGTGCTGAGTTCTGCTTCCCTGCTCCAATCATGGGCACTGACGGACTTTGCATAAATGCCTGCTCACCCAGCACAGAATTATGCAGGGGAACATTGATGGTGCCCTCCTTAGTGCAACACGTTGCAGATCACACAAGAAGAGTTTGCAAATTATTACAAATAGTTGTATAATACGTCCTTCCTTCCTCCTCTCCCCAGTATGCCAAACTTTTAAAAAATTTCATTTCAAAAGATCAAGGGAGAGAGTCTCCTGAGGGACATACTTACATAGCACCCTAAGAAAAGCAGCGCAATCAAGTTACCGTGGACTTTAGCAGAACCCTTCCAGAACAATCTCCAGTAACTCACATCACTCATTTTTCAATCCACCTTTCCTCCTTCTGAAAAAGAAACTGTTATCCTCATGTCTGTGATAGGGACACTGGGAGGACCCAGACGCAGGGGCTATGAAATGCCCCACACTACTCATCACTCCAACATGGCACTGAAGGAAGTGCATGCATATCCATCTCTCCCCCTTGAGGGTGGTAATCTTGGTTCTCATCTTTAGTCTCTAAGCCTAGCACCCAGGTGGTTCTCAGCAGTGATGGCAGGGGAAGGGAATGGGGAGGAGAGCAAGAAGCAGACCATTTAAACTACTCTCATTTTTGAAATAAATACTTCACCAGTCATCACTCCATCCACAAACTCTATGGTACCTTTCTTTCTAAAGAGCAGTGGGAATTGCAGGAGCTCTACAGCCCAGGACACTGGACTACAGAGGGAAGGAGCTCATGGGCCACAGACTCTGGAGGAGGAAGGACTTTCTGGAAGGGAGAGACAAAGCCAGGGATGATATTTCACAACAGAGACACCTGCTGATACCAGCAGGGGAGGGGGTACAAAAGAACAGGCCATCTTTCCACATATCTGGCCCATCTGCGTACCTCACTTGTCACAGGTGACTCATTTCCCTGCCCCCCAAATATGTGTTAAACTGCAAATGAGCAAAGTATGCTTTTTAAATGAACTAGGAAAGAGCTTGCTGCTTAACCAAATCTTAGGGCAAACATGTTATGGACACACCTCAGGGTCCTTTCCACTTCAAGACCTTTAGACTTGCTCTTTGCTAGCTGGAACATAACCACCTCCTTCTCCTCGCCTAGCTCACTCCCATCATTCAGTATCTATCAGCTCTGATGACTTTCTCAGGAAGGCATTTCCTGACCACAAGAGTCATTTAGCCCCTTCCCCTCACCTTTACAGTCTCAAGGCTTCTGTACCTCTACCTTCTAGCACTTTTGTCTACTGTAGCTAAATGATTATTTTGTTATTGTTTATCTGTTTGCCATACTAGATGGTAAACTCCAGGAGGGTAAAAACCATGTCTGTCTTACTCATTCATTCATTCATTCATTCATTCATTCATTCATTCATCACTGTGCTGGGTTTAATGGTAAAGGCCTGGGAACACCAGGATCTATACCACAGTGTATCCTGAAAAGGGTTACAAGGTTGTAAGGTTCCAGCTTAGAGACAGAGATTAGACACCCCCACACACACCAAAAATGTTTTGCAGTATGCGTATGATGTAGAATTTCCACCTACCAAAAACTGTAAAAGCACACATGTCTGTAATTCTCCTATAGGCTTTCTTTCCCAGGGTTACATCAAGAGGTGTGCTTAGGAAAAAATTCAAGTCAATACACACCACCTACTCTGTGTCAAGTATGATAAGACTCGAGCACTTACTTCAGGAAGCATCCAATGATTTAAAAAGCTAAAATATAAATATATACAACTATAAATTGAGGAATAATATATAAAGTATCATAGTTAATATTTTAAAAAATAGCCTCTACCTGTTGAGCATTTATTACATCAGACATTTGCTAAGAGCTTCACAGGCATTAGCCAGTTTACTCCTCATGCCAACCCTGTAAGGCTGGTTACCATGGAAATCCATGTCCCCTTAAGGAGCCACCCCTCAGCCCTCCCTTCCACCATGTGATTCAATGGCGCCCCCACCACCACCTTAGCCCCAGGTCCCAGGCCTGGACAATCAGCATATTCTACCCAATTGTCCAGAGTGATTTACTGGGGATGGGTATATAAAATGGGTAAATCTGACAAGTCTCAATTCTGGGAATTTTGTTGGTACTACTGAGATATAAAAACTTTATGATGATATAAATCTGTGCTTGCCATGAGCCCACCACATGGAATTAATGAGCCTGAGAGCAAAACCAACATAGGGGAAAGAAAGCCCAAAGATGGGGAGGCAGGGGGAGAAGAGTGACGAGCATACACATCCAAGTCCTATGATGTAACCTGAGTGTCTGGATCCAACCTTACCTAACGTTATAGCTCACCAGTAGAATCTTCAGTTACAAAGTAAGTAAATTTTCTTTCTCATTTCAGCCAGTTTGAACTGGATTTCCGGAGTCCTCACCAGTAAGTGTGTTACTATCCCCACTTAACAAATGAAACATCAGGGATTCAGAGAGGACAAACAATCTGATTATCTTAACTTTAATTAACTAAGGCTTTGGGAGGTCACCTGGTAGTAAGCATTCAGACCAGAAACCTGCAAGAGTCAGCCTGCTCAAATGCCAGGGGCATATTTTTTCCCTCCATCCACCAAGGCCAAGGTAGACACATGCAAGTCACCTTACTATGGTCATTTTTCTGCATGGTGGGTTCATTTCTTGTTTACCTTTACAGTGAACAGGTGGTCCTCTGGGGTCCCAGCTTTACCCAAGGGTCTGTTAAATTCTCCATTCTGGGCACTCTCTTCTTTCTTAGAAGTACACAAAAATGGTGCATCTTAAAAGTAAAGGCATCTTCTATTAGATGAAATAGGGTAAGAAAACACTTGTAACCTTGGACAAATTATTTAATCCCTCACAGGAAATTATTTTGTTTGTAGTTATCTCTTCTGGGGAGGTGAGATCCACTGTGATCCTAGGCCTGAGGAATTTCCTGAGGAACATTTATGATCACCTCAACAGAAGAAAGGTGTTCAAGTTCAGACACTGGGTGTGCTTGGTCTGAAACACATATTAGGTAAACCAGATATGATTTATTATATTTAATTACTAATATTACTTTCTTTCTCCAAGAAAGATAAAATAGTTGAGCAATGATTAGGTCCCACTCCTCTAGGGGAGTAGTACAGGCCCCATGATCCATTGGGAACCTCTTCTTGCTTTTGAAAATAATATCATCATCATATAGGACAGAACTTATCCTCTCAGCAATCCAGCTCAACAGACATTCTCGAAGGCAGAACTGGTGGAGGACCAGGAGAGGAAGGGGAACTCAGCCTTGGAAGGTCACCTGGGGCAAGAAGCTCTACTATCCTTGCCAGCAGGAACTAGGGTTTCTCTGGCAAGGATAAATTGGAGGTAAGGACAGAAAACACAAGAATTGTCTCAGGCCTACTGACTCCCCAACTGTCTCTTTACAATGATTCCTGTGAAATAATTATTTCTATCAGTGGTCATTTAGTACAGGGGATTTAAGATAGTGGGTTCATTAGAGAGAGTCAGGATCACAAACTCATTTAAGTCTCCTTGAACTTGTTTAATCAAAATGATTTTCTGCTACTCTTTATTACAAGCCTAGTTTCTGTGGTGACAGATTAATGACTGATCCACTAAGCCATACCACCTCTCTTGTCACCAACTCTACCGACTGAGCCAGCCACTATTCCATCAATAAGCTCCATTTGCCCTTGAAACTCATTACAGTTGAGATGTTAAGATCAAATAAGCAGATGAGATGCTCACTGGCACCCTGGTTCTGCTACAGAGACCACCAAATCCCACAGAGTGAACACCAAAAGGAAAAAGAATGCAAGCTGGTCCTTGTGGTCTCATTAGAATTACAAACTCAGGTCACTCTGGAGTAAGATAAATGCCAGCCAAGGCAACATTTCTGATTCTTCAGGCCTGCTCAAGGTAATTATCCCAGAGCTAAATGTCAAGTCTAGTTTCATGTGTGCAAAAGAAAGAAAATGTCATGTTTGGTGTAAGCAACAATATTATTTTAATCAAATCAGAAGCTCATTATTAGCAGAAGATAAGCCCTGGTGTGACCCCTACAGTAAGCTGTATCTACCTGGCTTTCATTCCACTTTGTCTCAAACTAAGATTCTTCACTGATTGCCCTCAGACATCAAGTAGGAAAGACTTAACAGTGTCATATCGAAGGAGCCTCATACCCTAAATCCACTCCACTCTTGATTGACTGCAGTGCACAGCAAGAATCTGGAATCAGACTGCCTGGGTCTCCTCCACAGCCCAACTCTGTAACCTGGGGCAAGAGCCTTAACCTCCCAGTATGTAGTTGATAATAACAGTACTTCTCTCCTGAGATGGTTATGAACATTAAATGAGATAATACATGTAAAGTGCCTTAAACAATGTGCTTGGTTAATTTTAGGTATTATCTATTTCTGCAATGTTTTAATTTTTTAATTATAACCAGAATGTATGAACATTATAAGAAAAAACTTATTAAAAAAAAAGAAATGCACGAAAGCCTAAGTTAAAGGATTTCCTCCAGTAGACAAGAGATTACTGAGAGAAGAGAGATTATTTATCTTGTGCACCCTTATAGCCCACTGCCTCGCACACACTAGACAGTAAGGTGTTGGAATGAATGTGCAAATGAATGTAAGAATGAACAGAGGAACATGTCATTAGAGGAATGACTATGGAAAGCAAAGTCACACTGAGGAAAAATCCAGAGAATGACTGTAGGATCCTTCTATCTCAAACCACAGAGAAGTTGAATGTGTGACAAGAGAAAGCCAGAAATTATTGTACAACTCAATACAAACATCTACCTTCTTCATCTTCTCCTTCTCAGTACTGTATTTGTGCAAAAATCTTGATCTCCATCTGACCAAAAATGCTCATCTTTGTAAAAGGATGATGGCCAAACTAACAGACCACCAATACAGTTAGATGCAAACATCTCCTAACATCTCAACGTTGTTCTGTTTCTCACGGATGCATCACTCCAGGGAACAAACCATGGAGCAGTTCTGAAAATTTTGTTTCTGTAAAGGAGATCGTTATTATATGTGTACCTAGAGCGATAGGACTGCCTCAAAGTGATAAGTAGTGGCTCTCAGGTCACCACTGGCAATGTCACAGCTCACTCAGTGCAGGGGAGCATGGAGCACACAGCCAGCCATCATTTCCATTTCAAAGTGATCCCAATAACAACAACCAAAGGGTATCATCAACTTTCTAAAAGGAGCCTTTAGTTTTTAGTTTCACAAGATCAAAAATCACTTGTAAATCTTTCTCCCCCAAGTGCCTAAGTGGCTCAGTTGGTTAAGCAATCAACTCTTGGTTTCAGCTCAGATCATGATCCTGGGGTTGGAGATCAAGCCCCCCCTCAGGCTCTGTGCTCAACGAGACTCTGCTTGGGATTCTCTCTCTCTCCCTTCTCCCTCTCCTCCCTGACTACCCTACCACTCTCTCTATTACTTGTTAAAATAAATAAATCTTAAAAAAAATACAAATTAAAAAATCTCTCCTCCCTGAGTGCAATAAAGTAACAAGCCAGGAGAAAGGCAGCAAGATTTCTCCACAATGACTTTCAAATATTGACAAGCATCATAACAGTAATCTCAGGACACAGTCTCAGTGTGTCCATGAGACTCTTCAACAAAGAGTTGAGCAAGTGGTTCCAGTACTTGTCCCGGTCGTACTGGGAGACGGTGCTCAGCCACTGGTCACCAAGATAAAGAGTTGAAGAGTCTCTTCAACAAAAACACAAAAAGAGTTTGTGTCTCTTCAACAAAACAACTAAAACACTAGCAGAGAAGCTAAACTTTGTCAACCTTAAGCAAGACTTGACTCAGTGCAAACAATCAGGCTGACTGAGCAACTGCCCCATTAGCTGGAGCTGTGTCCACTGTCAACTGAACGTCTGGTTTTTAGAGCAAGCAACCTTTTATTGCCTAGTCCCAGGGGACAGAGGTTTTGCCGTTACTCCAAATAAATGACCCAACGAAGATGCCTGATGCTGGAGTAAAAGAGCATTTAGTTTGAGTTTCACAACTTTGAAGAGGTTAATAGCCTTCTGTCTGGGCCGCGGCTGGTATCACAAGACCCCATAAAGCATATAAAATGGTTCATGATAAAACACTGAGATTTTTAACATTTTTAGATGTTTTTAATGGTATGCTGGATTAAATTATCATTTTTTAAAAAGATTTTATTTATTCATGAGACACAGAGAGAGAGGCAGAGACATAGGCAGAGGGAGAAGCAGGTTCCCTGCAGGGAGCTTGATGCAGGACTCAAGCCTGGATCCCAGGATCATGACCGGAGCCAAAGGCAGATGCTCAACCACTGAGCCACCCAGGTGCCCCTAAATTATCATTTTTAAAAGCATATATGCTGGTAAAAATACTAATTTAACACCTAAAATTCTCCAGAAACGAAAAAGTAGTGTGTCTGAATATAGAAGCATTTCTCTTTTTATTAAGCTTCAGATATTTTTACAACATTTAAGGCAGTATTCCCTAAACATAATAAGAATGACCAAGAACGTTTAATTAAAATATAGTTTTCCAGCAGTCACTCCAGAAATATGGAATCAGGCTCTCCAGAAGAGGAGTCTGGGTGCTAAAATTTAACAAACACCCCAGGTAAGCTTCATGATCAGTGAGGCCAACATGGTTAGTGTCAGGACAACACTGACCCAAGGATTTAAAAAAAAAAAAAAAAGTCACCATTTGCAAGCAAGATGAAAGAGAAAAGCTCAACTTTAAAAAATTTAAAGCTTAATAAAAAATAAGAATAATGTCTTGCTTGTGATATACCAAGACTAGAAACCCTCGAGCAGATACAAAAGCACAGGAAACCTTTCCACGCCCCGGAGGCCAACCAGCATGACTACTTCACTCCGACCTAGCTGCCACTCTAACCCAGGCATCCACAAAGGTGTCCCTTCTCTCTACCTGGCTCAAACCTTCTAGCAGGGTTAAGCATCTTCTTTGTCCCTCCATTCCATCAGAAATGTAATAAATTTTAAAAAGCAAAATGATTTCTACCCTACTGAGTCCATGAATGGATGCTTCTTTGGGGGCACCTTTGGGGCAGTTTGTCATCTCTCTCAGCCTCAGGCAAATAAGGTCATCACAGGATTCCTCCAAACTGAACAGAAAGAGGATGCAAGCCGGTTAACGGAGCAGGTCAGGGAGAGAGGGGGTGTGGAGGTGTGCCAGGGATCTCATGGCTGGGGGACTCAAAGAGGAAGTCTGCTGCCTAAGTAAAGCTCAAAATAACTGAAAGTTCATTGAAAGTGTTTGAAAGCACCTTTCTAGGAGAAGCCGCCCACACTCAACTTGAGAGAGGAGGAAGAGGGAGAGAGAGAAGAGGGATAAGCCCTCACTTGAGGCTGCAGGCATGCCTGCCGCCCAGGATGGGACCTGGAGAGGTGCTCTTTACAAAGTACAAGAAAATAACTGGGTTCACTGGGCCTCCTCAAACTCCCCCCACAAGGGTTTGGAGAGACCCGAAATGGGGGCTAAGACCAATCCAGGAAAGGCTGGGTGCCTCCCACACGCCTCTCACCTAAAGAGCCCTATGACAGGTACAGGGATCCAAGGGCAGGAATTCCTAACTCTAAGCATCAGACCAGTTTCTCTCCCAGTGCCCCCCCCCCCCGCCCACGCGCAGGGCCCCGCCACCCCCACCCCCACCCGGGAGGGCCTTTGAAAGAGCTGTCAGCAGCTCCCGGAGCACCCGAGGGGTTGCCATCTGCTGGAAACGCGGCGCCAGGTGCTCCTCGCCCTGCCTCCTCCGGGACCAACCTGGGGAGCAGCGCCCAGCCTTGGGGCAGGCACAGGCAGCGGACGTGCCCCGGGGAGCGGGCCCGGCCGCCCAGGCGCTCATCAGCACAGGGGCCAAGTCCCTGAGTGGCTGCTCCCTCTCCCAAGCGCCAGGTCCAGGCCAGCAGCCCCCATCCACGCCGTGCAGGCTGCAGCGGCCCGCGGCCGGCCCGCGTCTCTCTGACAGTCGGCGGGACTTGGCCCCACACCACACCTAGGGTCCGCAGCGCGGGTTCTCGGCGCAGCCTAGACGCGGCCCAACCTCGGCGGCCCCGGGAAGGGGGAAGGTAACCTTGGGGTCCCCGCCAGGCGAGCGTCCCGGCGGCCCCACCCCGGCACCCCGGCGCTGCCAGAACACCCCGGACCCGGGTCACGGCGGAGAGCGCCACGCTTCCAAGTTGTCTTCAAAGTTCCTGCCTGGCGCGAGGCAGCAACAAGCTGCGGCGGGAGGGGGAGGTCCGCGCCCCCGCCCCCGCCCCCCCCCCGCCCCCCGCCGGGCCCGGCCGCAGCGGTACTCACGTCTCGAAAGCGGTTCCAGTACTTGTCCCGGTCGTACTGGGAGACGGTGCTCAGCCACTGGTCATTGTCTAGGAAATTGCCGTTGTTGGGGCCCGCGCCCCCCGCCGGCGCGTCCAGGTGCCGGCTCTCCACCTGCAGGAAGCACCACGCCGCGGCCGCCGCCGCCAGCACCGCGATCGCGGGCATCTGTGGGCAGGGGGCGTGGGGGGGGTGAGGCGGGAGGGCAGGGCCGGGGGTCCCCTCCCCGCGGTGCCCCGGGGTCTCGGCGCCTCCGCCTCCCGCGCGGCCGTGGGGGCCGGGGATCTCACCCCGCACCCCTGGGGCGCCTGCCGCGGATGCCGAGGCCCCGGGACCCCTCTCACGATGGGAGGGGGCTTAGTTACCCACGAAGAGGCTGCGTCACAGATCAGGGGCTGCCACCAAACTACAGAGGACCCCTGTCGCCGATTCTCGGGGCGCCCCGCAGACCGCCACTCTGAGACCAGGGCTCCCAGCACCCCCCCAAGAAACCGGGGGCCCTGGATGGGCAAGCCGCACTCCCAGAGAGGCGCCTGGAGCTCCGGGCGCGGAGCAGGAGGGCAGGGCTCCGGGCCGCAGCCGAGGCTCCGGGCGAGCGGGGTGCGGGGAGGAGGACCCGAGGGGGCCCCCTTCTCCGGCCCTGCCGCCTCGGCGAGGGGGGCGCGCGGAGACACCCCCGGGGCTCCGGCCCTGCCAGCCTCCCGGGGGCCGCGGGAGGTCCCAACTACGCCAAGTTGGGGCGCCGGCTTCCGCGGGGCACGTACCGTGGGGGCCGGCCGGGTCCCCGCGTCCGAGTTCCTGGCGCTCGCGCGGCGCGGTCGCGGAGGAGGCTGCCCGCCGGCTGCTGCCCGGCTGGCTCCCCGCTGCTGCCCGGCTGATCCCCGGGCTCCTCCGCCCGCCGCCGCGCGTCCGGCCGCTTTGTGAGCCCGCAGCGCTCTGGCTGCGCTCGCTCTCCGCTGGCTCGGGCGCGGCGACCGCGGGCGGAGGAGCCCGAGCGCACGAGCCGAGGCCTCTGGCGACCCCTGGCGGCCGCCGCCGCCCGCCGCCCGCCGCCCGCCGCCCGCCGCCCGCCGCCCGCCGCCCGCCGCCCGCCGCCCGCCGCCCGCCGCCCGCCGCCGGCCCTGGCCCCGCCGCCCGCCCCTGGCCAGCAGCCCGCGAAGCCGCGATCCACGCAGCGCCACGCGGGGCTCAAAGGAGCCTTCAGCTCAAGCCGCCACGGCCCTCGGGGGCACTGCGGGCGCAACGGCAGGACGCGCCCCGTTTACACATCCCCGAGAGGCCGGCCGGCGGGCCACCCCGCTCAGAATCACCGGGGCCCCCCTGGGGCAGGAGAGGGCAGGAGAGGGCTTAAAATGCCATTCCTGCCTCAGGCCCCAGACTGGCTGCAGCAGCATTCCTCAGGGCCCCCCACTCCCCGAGGCGTGTGAGTGTCTGCGCCCCTGGCCGGTCCTGGTCGTGTGCCACCTGCGCCCCTGCACTCCCGTGCCCCACACCATGCCCATGGCTGTCAATCCCTCTAAACAGTCCATCTGGCCTCCTTGTCTCCAGTTTCCACATCCGCATATCCCCTCGGCATCCCTCTGCAGAGAAGCCCAAGTCTGCTTCTGTTCCCCAACCTTGAGGACTGGCCCCTGGCACCAGCCTGTTGGATTTTCCTCAAGGGCAGGAAGAGGAAAACTTGACCAGGCTTCAGGAACAGGACACATCGGGGGAGGGAAGTAAGGGGTGATGGGCGGGTTGGGGGGGGGGGGGGCTGGACTTAACCTCCCCCTCCCCCACCCTCACCCTCTGGTTTCCAGTACCTGGTCAAAATGGGCTGGAGAGGAATTGGTGCAGTGCTCTATCTGCATACGGGTGACCCTCACTTGCCACCCTTCTCCCTGTACGACCACACCCCATTCCCCAGACACCCCAGCGCTCTTTTAAAACAAGTCTGATGCACTCACCTCGCTTTCTTCAACACACACGTGGAAAAACCCTTCATGTGGCTTTCCTGATAAAAACCAGATCAGTGATGCCCCAAGACCCTGCACATCTGTCTCCACTCCAGCTGCCTCTCCCGCGGTGCCTTCCTCCTTCCCTGGTTCCTTGGACAAGTGGGTCTTGGTACAGACCCTGGTGGGGATAGGCTTCCCCCAGCACTGGAGGCTCACCCTGCCTGGCCACGGTCCACACCCACCCCAACACGGGCCTCACTGATTCACCCTTGTAGTTTACACATCCTGACCTCTTCAGAGTAGCTCTTGCCAGACCTGTGCACCAGGCCAACACCCTAATGAGGCTCTCCTTGAGAACACACTTTTCCAGCTGTCAGCTCTCAGCACCTGAAATCCCTTATTCTGTGTGCGTGCTCCCAACTGGGCTGCATTGATAGGAAGACAGAGGCCATGCTTGGCTTGCTCACCTCTGCTCCCACTGCCCAGAGCCATACTCCTGACACAGGGTGAATGCTCAGAAGATATTTGATGAATGAATGAATGAATGAATGAATGAATGAATGAATGAATGAATGGTACCCAGCCACACTTAGCCAACATTCCCCAACCTGTGTGACAAGGTCAGTTATAAGGTGTGCCACAAAAGATTTTGGTCGCATATAGTATCATGTGTAGAAATTGGATTGTGATTTTTTCCTAAAAAGTAGCAGATGCTTATCCGAACATTATTCTGACTGATTTACATTCCTAGAAGCATTCTTGAAAGGGAGAAAAAGGCGTGGAGGCACCGCTATGTATTGGGGACTGCATGTCATCCACAGTTTATTTCATCGTGGAAATAGGTTAGGTTTTTCGTGTCCTGGCTACATCCAAGTGAGAGAGGTTTAGAAATGATGGAGAGAGCGTTTCTTAGTTTTCAAAGAAACCCAACCAAGCCACCACTTCCCCATTTCTCTGCCCAATTTGACAGCAAAGCTTCTCCCAAGAGTTGTCCCCAAATGTCATTCAGCCTCCTCAGCTCCAGTTCGTTCTTTCTTCCACCCACTCGAATGTGCTTCTCATCCTCAGTGACTAACTGAAGTGACTTGTCACCATCAGCAACCTCCTCCAAGTCATCACACTGAGTGGGAGACCTCAGTCCTCCCCTTCTTGGCCTCTGAGAGGTTCCAGGAGGCTCCTGTGGCACCAGCCCTGCTGCCTTTCCCACTCCCTGCTGGTCCCTCCCACCAGTCAGTTTCAGGGTGCAGGTCTGGGCCCTCGGCTCTGTCTACACCGTGTCCCTGGGTATTGACATCCAGTCCTGCGCCGAGATTCTGCAGGTACATTTCCAGCCCAGAAGTGTATAATGACTTCCAGCTACATGTCCAACTTCGTACTTGCCATTGCCACCACCCATCCCATGGGATGTCAGACTTCCAGGTGAAAGCAGGTGTCTAGATTTTCCTCCATGCACCTGTGCTCTGAAATACTGTTGCAGTAAGTGTATCCCTGTGTTCACAGCTGCGAAGACCAGACCCCTAGGAGGCACCTTCAGTCTCTTGGCCTCCCTGGTGCCTTGCCTCCTGTCTGTCAGCCAGCTGACCCATCCCACTGCCCAGCACCCCTGCAGCCCAGCACCCCTGCAGCCCATCCACTTGAGTTCTCCAGCATGGTGCCCCCAGGTCCCCACAGCCACTGCCTGTCACCTGGAGGACTGGGGCTCCTTGGTTAGTTTCCCTAATTCCTTCCTTTCCCCTCCAATCCATGATCATTCAGGATAATCACTGTCAAACAGAAATCACTCCCTTGAAAAAACCGCTCAATGGCTCACAGTGACACTGAAACAAGAATCCAGACTCCTTCCTGGGACTGATCCAGCCCTGCACCATCTGGCCCCCGCCCCTCCCTCCCTTCCCCCCTCCTACTCTCTGGATTCTAGCCACACTCCTTGTCACGGTTTTGCACACATGCCAAGCATGTTCTCACCCCAGGTACTCGGCACTGGCCAGGTCCTTTGCCTCAAGTGCACTTCACAGGTGAGCTCTTCCTTGGCAGTCAGATTGCAGCTTGGTGTCACCACCTCATGGAAGGCCTCCCTGATCACCACATCTAAGACAGGCCCACCCTAGCCCAGCTGCATCACCACTCTCCATTCTTGTACCTGGCAGTCCCATTAGAGTATTTGGTTCCTCCATCACTCTCTTTCCCAATCCAATTATTCATTCCAGAAGGACATACATAGCATCTTTCTTACTCCTGTATCCCCAGGCTTTATCTCAATAAACATGTATCCATGAATGAATGAATGAATGAATGCAAATCCCATAGCCCTTCATGCATTCAAAAGTTTGAAAACTGTCTAGAGGCATTTCTTCTGGTAGGCCTTGGATCCCTTGTCCTGCAGATCCAAGCTCCGTTTTTCTGGCAGGGCCTGTCCCCAGTTTAATCAGAGGGCATCTGCTCTTGGCCAGTCTCCAACTTCACAACTGGAACCTTCCCTGGAACCACCCACTAGGGTGGGAAGGGCAGCCAGAGCACCACGGGCAGGTGTGGGGGTGCTGGATCTGGCCAGAGCCGTGAAAGGACATAACCTTGAAACAGGGGCAAGGAGGCTGGAAGCTGGAGACCTGCCATCAGCGCAGCCAGCACTTGAGGGCAGAAATGTCAGATTTATTCGGCTGTGGGAAGTACCCGCGACCAAAATCAATACTGAGCCTTGGGGCTGTATTTCTGCTTTTCATTGGCTTACGCACAACTATAATAACTCCTTGTTTTAACATAGTTCTTATTTCCAAAGTGCTCCACATGTTTTATTTTCAGTTTAATGGATCCTCATACACGTGCTCCCGGGGAGTCTGAAAGCAGACATAACTATCACCATTTTATGCTGAGGATAGGGGAGCAGAGAAAGGTTAGATGCACTGCTGAAGGTCACAGAAGGAGGTAGATGGATCTCGTAGTGGGAAGTTCTAAGGGTAGCCCCCACTCCACGATGCAATGATGACTAGAATGATGACCACCCATGGGGCTCCATGGGATAAGAGAGGTGCCTGAGAAACTCACCTTGTCATCAACCCAGATTTATTTTCAGCCACAGACTCCTAGATACCTCCTACATGGCATCTCCATTTGGCCATTTCACTGCCACTTTGAATTCAGGATGTCCAAAACCGAGTGCCTGAGCCATGACTCCTAACTAAACCTGCTCCCCCACCTGTGACCCCATCTCAGGAAAACCAGCACCACCCCAAATGCCAGTGTCATTCTGACCTCCTCCTCAGCCCCCACTTTCTATGAATCACCAATATGTCAAGTCTACCTCTGCAGTATTTCCAGCTCCAGCCACACTGCCCACTGCTGCACCTCTAGAGTCCACGCCCCCACCACCTTTCATCTGCACTGCATGGAGCCTCTTACAAGGGTCTCTGCCTCTCTGGTAGACATATGTCATTTACTCCCCAAGCAGGCACCAGAGCAAGTAGTCCTCTCTCAGTATAAACGTGACCCCTTCTCTCTCCTTACTGACCTGCCTGTGCTGGCAGGATGAAGATCAAGCACCTAATCATGATTCCCTCTACACTCTGCTGAGCCTGGGTGCCACCAGGCCTCTTGTCCCACATATCCCTTTCCTCCGTTCCCTCTCATCACCTGCGCCCTGCCCCCTCGACCTCAGGGCCTATTTGTGGGGGCTCCCTACAGCCTGGATACTCTCCTCACTCGCTGCCCTTCTGGCCAGCCCCTGCTCACCTTTCAGGTTACAGCTTCACACCAAGTCCTCAGAAAAGCCTCTCCTGGCCCCAGCATCCTCACCACACTCATCGGAGCTGCATAATGTCAATCTCCTACCAGACATTCAGGGCACAGGGGTCTGGGCATGTCTGTCTTGTTTGCTGTTGACCCTAATACAATGCTTAAAAAAGCATCTGGTACCTAGTAGGTACACAGTAAATATTGAGTGAATCAGTGAATGCTTATAGTTCAATGTCTTTATTTCCTTCCCTTCTTGAAAGCAAAGAAGCTCCCAGATTTATGTCGATATCTTAACCCCTAAACACTCCATAGATGGAAGCTGACAGCAAAAAGGGATGACATGACCACTCCATTCCCAGGCTGTTCTGCTGGTTTGAGGCTGAACACATGCTGGCCCCAAGAAGAGGAAAAATGAAATAGGTGCATTTCTTGGCACCACTGAAAAGAGGTCACCTAGCAGAGCCTATAACTTTTATGAAGATGCCGATTTCAACTATCGATTATATGTATACAACCAATCCAGGCTCACTCCATCTTCCTACATCCCCCATGGCCATTCCCACCCCACACACATACCGTCTTGCTTTCTTCCCCCCATGCAGAGCCATGGTATATGGCTAACCCAGCTTGGGAGAAATTGATTTTAAGCAAATGAATACCTTACAAATAAATGAAAATAACCATCAGTAAAGACTAATGACCAAGCAACTACCTAGGGACAAAGAAGAGGGAGCCAAAGTTCTGACCACAGGGAGAGAAAAAAAGAGAGAGTGACAATATCAGGACCACTTGCTGACATGCACTGGACATGTTACAGATCCTGCAATCCTATGTGTCATCTAATATATTGTTCACAACAACCCCCTATGAAATAGGCACCAAAATAAGCCGCATTTCACAGATGGAGACACTGAGTCTCAGAGTTGTGTTACCACTCATCCAGGATCCCTCAGAGAATAAATAGAAGAGTCAGGATTCGAACTAGGCACTACCTGATGTCAAAGGTTCCCTATGATCCAACAGAGCACTCAACCCCACCACTGCCATCTCCCTCCCTGCCCTCTGCGTTTCCCTCACCTCCCACACTAATTCTCACACTAGTGAAGTCACCTTTTCATGTAAATGGGCTGTTCCTAATTCATTTATACACAATATCTGTTGTTTTCATGAAGTTTAGTGCCCATTCCCATGAAATGTATAGACTAGTCAGCAAGACGTTAAAATGGGAAATCATGCTAATTATTTACAATCCTAACTGTCTGTACTTCAGAAGGCACTGACACTCAGAAAACTATAGAACACTCATGAAAGAAATTGAGGAAGATACAAAGAAATGGAAAAACATTCCATGCTCATGGAATGGAAGAACAAATATTGTTAAAATCCCTATGTTACCTAGAGCAATCTATACATTCAATGCCATCCCTATCAAAATCCATCAACATTTTTCACAGAGCTGGGACAAAGAATCCTCAGATTTGTACAGAACCAGAAAAGACCCCAATTAGCCAAAGGAATGTTGAAAAAGAAAACCAAAGCTGATGGCACCACAATTCTGGACTTCAAGCTCTATTACAAAGCTGTAATCACCAAGGCAGTGTGATACTGGCACAGAAACAGACACACAGATCAATGGAACAGAATAGAGAACTCAGAAATGGACCCTCAAATCTACAGTCAACTAATACTCTTCAACAAAGCAGAAAAGAATATCCAATGGAAAAAAAGACAGTCTCTTCAACAAATGGTATTGGGAAAATTGGACAGCCACATGCAGAAGACTGAAACTGGACCATTTCCTCACATTATAAACAAAAATAAATTCAAAATGGACGGAAGACCTAAATGTGACATGGAATCCATCAAAATCCTGGAGGAGAACACAGGCAGCAATCTCTTTGACCTCAGCCACAGCAACTTCTTGCTAAATGCATCTCCAAAGACAAGAGAAATAAAGGGGAAAAATGGGACTTTGTCAAGATTAAAAGCATTTGCATGCCAAAGGAAATAGTCTACAAAAACAAAAGGCAACCTACAGAATGGGAGGAGATATTTGCAAATGACACATCAGATAAAGAATAGTATCCAAAATCTATAAAGAACTTATCAAACTCAACACCCAAAAAACAAATAATCCAATAAAGAAATGGGCAGAAGACATGAACACACATTTCTCCAAAGACATACAAGTGGCCAACAGAGAACATGAAAAATGCTCAACATCACTAGGCATCAGGGAAATATAAATCAAAACCGCAATGAGATACCACCTCACACCAATCTGAATGGCTAAAATTAACAAGTCAGGAAATGACAGATGTTGGCAAGGATGTGGAGTAAGGGGAACCCTCTTGCATTGTTAGTGGGAATGCAAGTTGATACAGCTGCTCTGAAAAATAGTATGGAGGTTCCTCAGAAAGTTGAAAATAGAGCTACCCTACGATCCAGCAATTGCACTACTATTTACCCCAAAGATACAAATGTAGTGACCCAAAGGGGCATCTGCACCCCAATGTTTGTACCAGCGTTGTCCATTATAGCCAAACTATGGAAAGAGCCCAGACATCCATCCATAGATGAATGGCTAAAGAAGATGTGGGATATATATATGATGGACTATTACTCAGTCATCAAAAAAATGAAATCTTGCCATTTTCAATGACGTGGTTGGAACTAGAGGATATTATGCTAAGTGAAATAAGTCAATGAGAGAAAGACAATTACCATAAGATCTCACTCATGTGGAATTTAAGAAACAAAAGAGGATCATAGGGGAAGGGGGGAAAATAAAACAAGACGAAATCAGAGAAGGAGATAAACCATAAGAGACTCTTAATCATAGGAAAGAAACAGGGTTGCTGGAGGAGAGGTGGGTAGGGACACAGGTAACTAGATGACAGGCATTAAGGAGGACACATGATGTAATGAGCCCTGGGTATTATATATAATTGGTGAATCACTGACTTATACCTCTGAAACCAATAATACATTATGTTAATTAATTAAATTTAATTAAGAAAAAAAGGCAGTGACAGCTGTGACTCCTTGAACATGGTACCGAAGGGCTTAACAAAACTAGGGATCCATGATGAGGATGTAACGTCATCAGCATGGAGTGTAAAATAGTATTTGAGTGCCAAGGGCCACATGCTTGGTCCTCATCCAGGAACTCTAAGGCCCTCTCCACCTCAGAGCAATGGCTGTTTACGGGACACCTGGTGAAATGGGGTGAGGTACTATCTTAACCCAACTCTGTGGCTCTGCGGGGAAAATCTAATCAGGTGCCTAAGGATTGTGGAACAGACACTTCCAGGGACAAATGCATCTGTGAAAAGTCCCTGGGGATGGGAAGGCAACCTCAGAATCTTCATTTAATCATTCAACAATCAGCTATGGAACAGATCCTTTATGCCAGGCTAGATGACCCTTGGGACACAACAGTTGAATGGGACAGATAGAGCCCCTGCCCTCAAGGGGCTTACTTATTCTAATAGGGAAGACCTCACTGGTGATTTGCAGCACTGGAGGCAAGCTTGTTTGGCCAGCTGGAGAAAAATCATCTCTGTGTGATTCCTCTATGTTTTTGCAGGTAGGTCCCCAAAAATCTGACACCCCTCTGCCTAGAACATTTTCCCAGTTCTCCAGTGCCTAAAACAATCCCTGGAGTTTGTAAGACACTGTCAGTTGTCAGATGCATCCCATTTCGGAGAAGTTAAAACAGCATACATCAACAAAACAATGTAATGCTTACCTCATATTACTATCAAGAGGATCTGGAGAGCTTAATTAACTTGCTCAGGATTATAAGGGATCTGATCCCAGGCATCCAGAGATGGATCCCAAGTCCATCTCCTACACCTTGAGGTGGAGATGGAGTAAAGTGGCCTCACTCCATTCCCCTTATACTATACTCTGAGATGGGAAATAGGAAGAACCTCATCTATGTTGAGTGAACAATAAGCCCTTGGAGACTTGAAGACAATTTTCTTTTCCCCTCCCACAAAAGCCATCTAAGCTCCTTTTTTCCACTAACTTGGTGTTCATTTAAAGATGAGAAAAACACCCATGTGTTGGCATCAACCTTTGTACAGAGTACAAAGATTCACAGGGGGCTGCCAGGGACCTTCTTCCCTCTCAGGAACAATGCTAGAATTCTGCATTCAGACGTGTTTTGGTTTGGGGATCATGCAGCTTCACAAGGTGGAGGCTAGGGATTGCCTTGTCCACAGAGAGCTTGGTGGTGTCGCCAGAGAGCAAGGCCTGGTCAAAGAGGTCCCAACTCAGCAAGGATCCCAAGATTGAGCACAAAAATTCAGTTCCTCATGAAGGAAGCTCTCCAAGAATCTTTCAAGCTGAGATGGAGATGACAGAGCAAATTTTGAGCTGGAGAAGCCACACAGAGCCAAGTGGACCTCAGAAACACAATAAAATAAATCAGACTAGTCTGCTGAGCCCTCAGAGGAGCCCAAGTGTTAACTATCTTACTGGAACATGAACTAACAGGAAAGGATTTCTAAGACTATTTAGCAACTAGCTTGAACTAAAACCAAATTTTCTGTAAATATTTCCTACCCCAATTCCTCAAATGGAATATAGATGAGTCAGGAATGACCTACACACTCAATTGAACCAGCTTAGGCCCCCAGGAATGAACAATGCTACGAAGGCATCATCTCAAGGCAAGACAGTTCCAGAAGGCCTTGATGGATCAGTGGGAAGACACAAACCTTCATCACTGCACTAACTACACAGAGCCTGGGGGTTCTGGTGAACCTTGGTTCAAATACCACTTCAGCCTCCTCCTACTAGCTAAGGACTTTCAGATTAGTTGATTAATCCCTCCAGACTCCTTTGTTTGCCTGTAAAATGAAGAAAATAATGGTGTACCTTCTTTATAGGGCTGTGAGGAGGCAACTTACCATGTGATTTCTTATGAAAATCTCACATATGAGGCTCACACAGACAGACACATTCACCCCCTTAGAAACTGAAAAACATAGGCTCAGAGTAAAAATTGTAATCACTGGGCAGCCCCGGTGGCTCAGTGGTTTAGCGCAGCCTTCGGCCCGGGATGTGATCCTGGAGACCTGGGATTGAGTCCCACGTCAGGCTCCCTGCATAGCGCCTGCTTCTCCTTCTGCCTGTGTCTCTGCCACCCCCTCCCCTGTCTGTCTCTGTCATGAATAAATAAATAAAATCTTTTTAAAAAATTGTAATCAGGGGATCCCTCGGTGGCTCAGCGATTTGACGCCTGCCTTTGGCCCAGGGCGTGATGCTGGGGTCCCGGGATCGAGTCCCACGTCGGGCTCCCGGCATGGAGCCTGCTTCTCCCGCTGCTTGTGTCCCTGCCTGTCTCTCATGAATAAATGAATAAAATCTTTAAAAAAAAATTGTAATCACATACTCCTCTCCACTAGATTTGTCTTAAAAGTCAAAGTATTGGGAAGACTTTGCCTGGCTACACACAGATTTGCCTATAATTTACAGATGCCTACAACTATGAAAGACATCGTCAAGGAATTTGCAAGTTAAATTTGTATCATTTCACTCAAGGCATGGAGTAACAATGGAGTTATCAAACCAGGGAGAACTGTAGGGGAGACAGCAGAGGTCCCCAGCTCTCCCAAGATCTTCAGTGGGATAACACTAGATTTGGAAAGTTAGCATGTGCCCAACAAAGGCATATCATTCAGGTTATTTAAATATTGGCTATAAAACCCATGAAGCAATATGGAGTCACATAGGGTAATAAAAGAAAAAATCTAGTTGTAGAACTGGATGTCCAGAAGGATTTCAGCAGGAAACAAGGTTAAAAAAAAAAAAAAAAAAAAAGTAAACACACCAGACTAGCGGTGGCTATGTTAAGGCAGAACTGTGGGCAGTGTTCTTTCCCTTCTTCCAAAGATATCTCAATGTGGAAGTAGAACAGAAATAGTATATCCTATATTAGGAGCATATACCCTAGAGTTAGAGACCTGGGTTTGGATCTCAGCTCTGTCACTTGACGCCTCTGCGATTTCCACAAGTTTTTCACTCCCTACATGCTTCCATTTACTTATTTGTAGTATGTAAGTAATGACAACCCATACCTATCAGGATTTGGGGAAGATAATAGCATATGCATGCAAGACTTTGAACCATATCTGCTCAATTAATTTTAAATGAGTATTCATAAGAAAAAGGAGAATCTCACTCTTCAATCCTCTTTATCATTGGAGATTGGCCAATAGTGGCTGCTTTTCTGCTGATTCTTGTCATTCCTCATTGCTAATGAAGGCAGTGGAGAGAAAATTAGTTTGGGAGTTATGAGGCCCAATTTTTTTGAAAGAGAAAGAGAAAGAGAGAGAGAGAGAGAGAGAGAGAAAGAAAGAAAGAAAGAAAGAAAGAAAGAAAGAAAGAAAGAAAGAAAGAAAGAAAGAAAAAGAAAAGAAAAAAAAGAAAAGAAAAGAAAAGAAAAGAATTAAAGAATTTGGTTATTTGAGGGGGAAGGCACAAGTAGAGGGAGGAACAAAGAGGAGGGAGTAGAAGAAGAAAGAACCTCATGCAGACTCCATGCTGAGCACAGAGTGTAATGTGGGGCTCAGTCTCAGGAGCCTGAGATCATGACATGAGCCGAAACCAAGAGTTGGACGGTTAACTGACTGAGCCACCCAGGTGCTCTGTGAGGCCCAATTAATGCTATATTTTCCTGGATGTTCCTAGGAATCTGTTTCTCCTCCCCTAAAATGGGCTATAGCACCTCTACCCCAGCATTTAACTCCGAGGAGGTATAAGGTGTGCCTTTGACATTAACAGTTGAAGTGTCCGTATACTTTGAATCCATTACAAAGAAAATTCAAACAAATCAGTAAAGAATGAAGCAATAAGAAAATGGGCAAAGGCTTTGAACAGACAATTCACCAAAGAAATACAAATGGCAAATTATGAGCCAACTGCCTAGTAACTAAAACAAAAGCATGTTAAAATAATAACTACCTATCAAAATTGCAAAGATTTCTTTACTCACTATTTTCTGGTTGGCAGATATGGGGAAAAGTCCCCTTCCTACACTGTCTGTGGGCTTAGAAACTAGCAAAAGGCTCCTGGAGGCCAAGTTCATGGTATTTATTTTAAGAGCCAAAAAAAGATTTGTGACCTTTCACTTTACAACTTCACCCATAGGAATTTAGCCTAGTAAGATAATTTAGATTTATCAACACTGATGTTCTTCTTGGCATTATTTATAATAGTGAAAACTTGGAAACAATCTAAATGTCTAGAAATGGGACTAGTTAAATAAAATACATTTATATGAAAGAACACTAAGTGTCTAGCAAGATGTTGCTGTGGCCAAGGTCAAAGATGTTGCTGCCTGTATTCTCCTCTAGGATTTTGATGAATTCTGTGTCACATTTAGGTCTTCCATCCATTTGGAATTTATTTTTGTTTATGGTATAAGAAAATGATCCAGTTTCATTCTTCTGCTTGTGGATGCCCAATTTTCCCAACACCATTTGTTAGAGAGACTATCTTTTTTCCATTGGATAGTCTCTCCTGCTTTGTCAAAGATCAGCTGACCATAGAGTTGAAGGTCCATTTCTGGCTTTTCTATTCCATTCTATTGATCTATGTGTCTGTTTTTGTTCCAATACCATACTATCTTAATGATTACAGCTTTGCAGTACAGCTTGAAGTCCGGAACCGTGATGCCTCTGGCTCTGGTTTTCGTGCTTGACATCATTTGGCATCAGGGAACTACAAATCAAAACCATAATGAGACACTACCTCACACCGATCTGAATGGCTAAAATTAACAACTCAGGAAATGACAGATGTTGGCAAGGATGCAGAAAGGGGAAACTTCTTGCACTGTTGGTGGGAATGCAAGCTGGTGTAGCCACTCTGGAAAACAGTATAGAAGTTCCTCAAAAACTTATTAATAGAAATACCCTATATATAACTCAGCAACTGCACTACTAGGTTTTATCCAAAGGATACAAATAGTGATTCAAAGGGGCATCTGCACACCAATATTTATAGCAGTGATGTCCACAATAGCCAAACTATGGAAAGAGCCCAGATGTCCATTGGCAAATGAATGGAAAATGTGGTGTGACTGAGAATGGGGAAAATTAACAAGGCAGGAAACAACCAATGTTGGAGAGGATGTGGAGAAAGGGGAACCCTCTTGCACTCTTGGTGGGAAGGTGAACTGGTACAGCCACTCTGGAAAACTGTGTGGAGGTTCCTCCAAGAGTTAAAAATAGATCTGCCCTATGACCCAGCAATTGCACTGCTGGGGATTTACCCCAAAGATACAGATGCAGTGAAATGCTGGGACACCTGCACCCCGATGTTTCTAGCAGCAATGTCCACAGTAGCCAAACTGTGGAAGGAGCCTCGGTGTCCATCAAAAGATGAATGGATAAAGAAGATGTGGTCTATGTATACAATGGAATATTCCTCAGCCATTAGAAATGACAAATACCCACCATTTGCTTCAACGTGGATGGACCTGGAGGGTATTATGCTGAGTGAACGAAGTCAATCGGAGAAGGACAAACATTATATGGTCTCATTCATTTAGGGAATATAAAAAATAGTGAAAGGGAACAAAGGAGAAAGGAGAAAAAATGAGTGGGAAATATCAGAAAGGGAGACAGAACATGAGAGACTCCTAACTCTGGGAAAAGAACAAGGGGTAGTAGTAGAAAGGGAGGTGGGTGGGGGGTGGGGGTGACTGGGTGACGGGTACTGAGGGGGGCAGTTGATGGGATGAGCACTGGGTGTTATTCTATATGTTGGCAAATTGAACACCAATAAAAAATTAAAAAAATAAAAATAAAAATAAAAAGATGTGGTGTGTACACACACACACAATGGAATATTACTCAGCCATTAAAAATGAAATCTTATCATTTGCAATGAAGCAAATGGAACTACAGCATATTATGCTAAGCAAAGTAAGTCAGAGAAAGACAAAAACCATATTATTTTATTCATATGTGGAAGTTAAGAAACAAAACAGATGAACATTAGGGGAAAGGAAGGAAAAATAAGATAAAAACAGAGAGGGAGGCAAACCATAAGAGACTCTTAACTAAAGGAAACAAACTAAGGGTTGATGGAAAGGGGAGAGGGATGTGGTAACTGGGTGATGGACACTAAGGAGGGCAAATGAGGTAATGAGCACTGGGTGTCATATGCAACTGATGAATCACTAACTTCTTCCCCTAAAACTAATAATATATGTTAACTAAATTGAATTTAAATTTAAAAAAATTTTTAAGAATAATATGTAGCCATTAAGTTATGTTATTTGAGAATATCTAACAGCCAGAAACATAGGACGTTAATACAATACAAATACTCAGTATTATCTGAGATTGGTTCCATAGAAGCAGTCTGAGGGAAGGATTCCTGAGAAAGTGATTTATCGAGAAGGTGCTATGGGAAAGAGGGGAGCAAACAGAATAGGAGAGTGCAGGGGAAGAAAGCCCAGCAAGGTGTGGTCCCTACTTAGAAGAGTTTTAGCCTGGACCCATGGGAGCTTTGGAACAGAGTTGTACACCCATGTTGGTATCCCATGAAAGTATGGTCTCTCATTTACCCATGGGATTGACTGCTGACTAGCAGAGATGTGAGATCTGAGGGTTTATAACCTCTCCAGACATCTCTGCTAAGGTTAAGTCTCCTGACATTCAGAAGAGTGGATCACTCCCTTACACGAGACACAAAAATAAATTTGGAATGGATGAAAGACCTAATGTAAGACAGGAAACCAAAATCCAAGAGGAGAAAGCAGGCAGCAATCTCTTTGACCTTGACCATAACAACTTCTTAATAGACACAGGTCTCCAGAAGCAAGGGAAACAAAAGCAAAAATGAACTACTGAGACCTCATCAAGATAAGAAGCTTCTGCACAGCAAAGGAAACAACAAAACTGAAAGGCAACTGATAGAATGAAAGAAGATATTCGCAAATGACATATCAAATAAAAACCTATAAAGAACTTATCAAATTCAACACCCCCAAAAAACAAATAATCCAGTTAAGAAATGGGAAGAAGGGGATCCCTGGGTGGCTCCGCGGTTTGGCGCCTGCCTTCAGCCAGGGCATGATCCTGGAGTCCCGGGATTGAGTCCCAGGTCGGGCTCCCTGCATGGAGTCTGCTTCTCCCTCTGCCTGTGTCTCTGCCTCTCTCTCTCTGTCTCTGTCTCTGTCTGTCTCTCTCTCTCTCTGTGTCTCTCTCTGTCTCTGTCTCTCTCTGTCTCTCTCTGTCTCTCAGAAATGAATAAATAAAATCTTTAAAAAATTAAAAAATAAAAAGAAATGGGCAGAAGACATGAATAGGTACTTTTCCAAGAAGACATCCAGATAGCTAACAGACACATGAGAAGATGCTCTGCATCACTCATCAGAGAGACACAAATCAAAACCACAATGAGATACCACCTCACACTAGACAGAATGGCTAAAAATTACAACTTAGGAAACAACACATGTTGGCAAGGATGCAGAAAAAAAGGTAACCCTTTTACACTTTGGAGGGAATGCAAATTAGTACAGCCACTCTGGAAAACAGTATGGAAGTTCCTCAAAAACTTAAAAATTTAACTACCCTATAACTACCCTATGACCCACCAATTGCAGTACTAGGTATTGATCCAAAGGATATGAAATGATGATTAGAAGGGGTACCTGCACCCCAATGTTTATAGCAGCATGACCAACAATATCCAAATTATGGAAAGAGCCCAAATGTCCCTCAACTAATGAATGGATACAGAAGATATGGTATATATACAATATATACATTAAATATATATATATATTTATATACAGTATATTTATGGCTCTGTCAGTTAAGCATCTGACTCTTGATTTCAGCTCAGGTCACAATCTCAGGGTCATGAGATCAAGCCTCCAAT
Organism: Canis lupus dingo; assembly: GCF_003254725.2. Lineage (NCBI taxonomy): Eukaryota > Metazoa > Chordata > Mammalia > Carnivora > Canidae > Canis > Canis lupus. The sequence continues at coordinate 24,602,250 of NC_064253.1, forward strand.
CAGTGGTGCTTAAGATTCTCTCCATTTCTCTCTAAAAAAAAAAAAAAAAGATAAAAACAAGGAGGTAGGCAAACCATAAGAGACTCTTAAATATAGAGAACAAACTGAGGGTTGCTGAAGGGGAGGTGGGTGGGAGGGTGGATTGAATAAGTGATGGGCATTAAGGAGGGCACTTGTTGGAACGAGCACTGGGTGTTATGTTTAACCAATGAATCACTAAATTCCACTCCTGAAACCAATACTACACTGTATGTTAACTAACTTCAATTTAAATTTTTTTAAAAGTGACCGAAAAAAGAAGAAAAAAGAGTAAGTCTTCCGCTCCTCGTGTTAAATTCACCCCATTCACGCACAACTTCTCCAGGATTCTGATAGGTTATACTCTCTGAGAAATCACACAAGAGGAAGGTTACTTAGTTGCTGCTGCACTTGGTCTTGAAGTTATGACTGGCGACTGTTCTTCCCCTCCCTTTGGCTATCCCTTCTGCTAACCCAGGTGACTTGCCTGGAGGGCAGTGCAGACCCTCATACACCAATAGTCTGAGCCCCAGATCACCATGCCTTTACTGGGCTGTAATTGCTTTCTTGCCCATTTATAGCTACGCTCAGCCATGGAAGTGCCAAGGGACCTCAAGGGATCACTTGATACAAGATGTAGTTCTCCTTACCACCACCACATAACAAAGTCCCACCTCCTCATGATGAACAAAGATCAATTAGTCCATTTTGTGCTTGGTCTTCTGGTGTGAGATGGGGAGCCCACACTGACAAGGCAGCAGCCATAGTTTAAGTTGAGTGGAACACCTACTGTGTACCATAGTGGAAGTATCCCCCATCTGGAACATTGGATCTCTAGTTGCAAACAGGAAGTGTGCCAGTTCTCCAGATGGGTCATTGAGGATGATGATGAACACGGATGCTCCTTCTTACCATCCTTGATTCTCAGACCCATGTATCCTGTTTGCTGAGGACACAGCACCATAGAATGGCATTTGGTTTAAGATGTATACTCAACCTAAAGAATGTTGCCCCATCCTTGCAGGATATCAGCCATAAATTAATACTTTAGCTACAGCTTTAAGAGGTTGTTCCAATCCTTAATCAGGCCAGCAGCTTCAGGATGGTGCAATGCACAAAAGGATCAGTGGGTACCATGGTTATGTGCTCACTGCCATACCGCCTTTGCTATAAAATAGTTTCCTGATCCAAAGCAATGATACGTGTCAGTACATCAAACACTGGTTTGATCCTTATATCTGCTAGTGGTGCTGGCTAAGGCAAGACATGCTGGAAAGGCAAATCTGAACCCAGAATATCGGTCGGTCCTAGTCAGAATGAAACATTGCCCATTCCAAGTTGGAAGAGATCTGAAATCCAAGGATTCAGCAATAGTTTCTGCTTTTGGTAGGTCAACATTCAGCTGTAGCAGTAGCTAAGCTGACTTAGCAGCAGCTAATTTTCCCTTAGGGAAAGGGAACCCATGTTGTTCAAACTATGAACAGCCTTCATTTCTGCCACAAAGACCACCTATTCATCAGCCTGTTGTGCAGGAAATATAGATGTATGTATGTGCATGCATTAGTACACATACAACATGTTTTCTAGCCCTAGCTACTCCAAGAGCCTAGAACCACCACATCCCAGTAGCAATGAGCATACTTACTACCCAGATCTTGGTTTCTAAATACTATTCTTTAATAAAAGAAACCAGGGCTCCTTGAGAACTGGTTGATTGCTTGGCTACAGCAGGTAAAATAAAAGATGAGCTTGGCACATTTTGTAGTGCCAAAAAATAAGAAAGTACTCAAAAAAGATGTGAGCTTGTCAAAAGAACAGAATCCAACCTGGAGAAGCTCCTAATAATGGCCAAAGCTGGAAAAATTTTGGAACCAGAATAAATCATTGCTGTATTGGATTTAAACCATAGAATAATAATATAGATGTCCAGGAGTCCATACTGGTAGAATGAATGAATTAATGGTGAGAAAAGACCATTCTTCCTTACAGTAGAATTCCAGTTAATAAATGTAGAAGGAAAAAGGAAAGTAGAAAATCACTATTAGTCAAACACCACAATAATCATTGTTGCAGACAAGATCCACCAATGGGTGGTAAAAGTAATAGGCTGAAATTGGAAGAGAAACAGGACATGATTAGTCTCCAAGTATCTCTCATGATATTTATTACAAAAGGAATGTAGTAACTCTACAGTGGAGAAACCCAGCAGAAACGACTTTAAGCAAGTGATGAAAGTCAACATCACTAGTAATGACAATATATTTCTTTTAAAGACTTTATTTATTCATGAGAGACACGCAGAGAGAGAGAGGAAGAGACACAGGCAGAGGGAGAAGCAGGCTCCACACAGGGAGCCCGATGTGGGACTCGATTCCGGGTCTCCAGGATCACACCCTGGGCTGCAGGCGGTGCTAAACCGCTGCGCCACCAGGGCTGCCCCAGTAATGACACTATATTAACACCATGATATGATGCACAAGAAGAACATAACTAATTCCTTTAGTATCCTTGCCAAAAAAAAAAAAATGTGTAACCTCATTTTGAACATGAGAAAACACCAGACAAGCCCAAACTGAGGATATCCAACAAAATAATTGATCAGTATTCTTCAGAAGTACAAGATCATGAAAAATAAGAAAAACTGAAGAACAAGAACTGTTCAAAATTATAGGAGACTATAGACAAATAACAACCAAATGTGGGATTCTAGGGTAGAAAAGGGACAATGGTAGAAAACTGGTGAAATACAAGTTTTTAGTTGATTCACAATATTGTACCGACATTAGTATCCCAGTTTTATACCATGGTTCTAGTTGATGTTATCATTAAGGTAAGCTAGGTAAAAGATATAAGAAATCTCTCCATATTATTTTTTGCAACTCTCCTGTAAGTCTAAAATTAGTTGAAAATTAAAAGGTAGGGATCCCTGGGTGGCGCAGCGGTTTGGCGCCTGCCTTTGGCCCAGGGCGCGATCCTGGAGACCCGGGATCGAATCCCACCCACGTCGGGCTCCTGGTGCATGGAGCCTGCTTCTCCCTCTGCCTGTGTCTCTGCCTCTCTCTCTCTCTCTCTGTGTGACTATCATAAATAAATAAAAATTAAAAAAAAAAGAAAATTAAAAGGTAAAAAATAAACATCCAAAAAATAAAATACACTTCACATTTTATAAACCAAGAAAAAAAGAAGTACAGACCTATATAATACAAACTCTTTCTAGCGTTACCTAAGTCCAAGCAAAACAAGTAACTCAGGTAGAAAAATTAAAAATCATGTCTACTCCTTAAACCAAACAGAAACTGTATTTAGAGTTTCCACATGCTGTGTTCTTCCATTAACATGGATAATTGGAAATTGACTGCCTTTAGAAATGATGCCCAGTTTCTCTCTCTGAGGACAACACAAGATAAATTCCCAGGGCAACGGCCTATGTTATTGAGTCCAACAGTAATTAAGTTAATGTATCCTATCTTGTGTATAGAGGTGTAATTCAGGTGGTACAAATCCTTTATTGAACTCAAATTCAATAGTCATGTACAATTCCACTATTTGTGGTGTGCACAAAGGCTGTAGGAAAATTATAAAAGGTGATACATTATAATTATATTCCTATGAAGGTTGGGTGTTTCACCTGACACAAGCCATTCATAGAGCACCCTTTCATTTGCACAGAGGAAATGTTCAAGTGAGTAAACATCAACACATAACAAATGGAGCAGAAGCCTATGGCTTTTCCTAGGATTCTTTTCTCTTTCCTTTGTAAATATGCTCTGATTTCCTTGAGACACCACCTCCTCCCTTTTCTCAGCCCATGTGATCCAGGAGGGCAGGTGCCACAGCCTGGTGGTCACATGATCTCAGCCTGCCCAAATGGCATATAATTCTCCTGGCCACAGTTCAGGAAGGTTCAGGGAGGACAAATGATCCCAGCCTGGCCAACAAGACTCCATTCTAGGGCTTTTGTTTGAACTACTATGAAAGAGAAAGGCTCAGTCTTTCATAGATGATACTATAGATGATATGAGGTAAGCTCAGAGTCAGGGGTGCCCATGTTCCTGTTATCTCAGAAGAGATCCTTAATGAGAATAAAAGGTGGAAGGGCAGAGCTAAGAGATAGAGACTAAGCAACCAAGTACATTTGTCAACAACACCTTCCTTCCTTCCTTCTTTCTTTCTTTCCTTCTTTCCTTCCTTCCTTCCTTCTTTCCTAAAGCCAATTTTAGTTGGTCTTATAATACTTACTAATGTAATAAACAATTTAAAATAAAGATTCTCAAGCCAAAAAAATATTTTATTTGAAATCTCAACACCCAGATCTGTCTCTAAATTTATTTGTTATTATACCACTATAAATAATTCGATCTTTGTAATTCTTCTAATTACCTTCTCTCTCACTTTCCTGGCGTTCCCTCTTATCTCACACCTCAACAGCACATACAAAATCTCACCTCTTCCCAGAGCAATGAAGTATCCCAACTACCCCCTTCCCCAAGTGTCACACACTTAAAAACCTCTTTAACTCAGACTTGGAATCTTCTCTCAGCTCTAAAATAAATGGAAAGGGGGGTGTGTGGGGAAGCTGGGAATAGAAAGATTTGCATGATCATTCTGGAAGTTTATTCTAGCAGGAGAGGCAGCTAGCCACCAACAAGCCCAGCAATCTTGAGAGAGGTACCTAAAGACACAGGCTTCAGCACTTCAGCCTGGAAGGAAGGGTTATGTTGAAAGAGCAAGGGAGCTTTTTCTGCCATAGTGTTTTAATCAAGTCAAGTTACAATGTTCTCAAACTCAACATTTTACTCACCTTCCTCTATTCACCTGTAGGACAGAGACCACCCACCTGCAAACAAGGAAGAGCAAGATTGGCAGCCAACACTTTCCGTGGAGCTACTATGTGCCATGACTGGACGCGCTTCTCTCTGTATGTCCAATCCCCACAGAAATGCTTTGAGGTCTGTTATTTTAGTCTCCTTGGTGAAACAAGGAAACCAAGGGGTTCAACTACTGGACTGAGATCCCGCAGCTAGGAATGTTGATACATTATTCGAACCCAGATCTGCTAGGCAAAAAGTCCCTCCCTTTCCTCTGTGTCATGTTCCTCCACAGAAACTCTTGTCCTTTATTACCTTCCAGCTTAACCAGAAGAGCCACAAGCAGAAACACCTGTGTTGATCTAGTATTACTGGAGAGGCACTGGCAGTGAGTGGTATGTCTGCAATGTAGGAAAGACCCAACAACCACCTCTAAACCTTTCACCCAGTGAGAAAAAAAAAAAAGACTATATCCCAAGCAATAATGATAAATAAAAAGTATGAATTTCCAACATATATTAAGGGGATTCATCACAACACTATTTATAATGAAGAAAAAAATCTAGAACAATCCACCTGGGGAATGGCCAAGTGCCACTGATCACTAGGAGGGAGATTGTGTAGCACTAAAAAATGATATTCACTATTTTCTACATAAAACAAGATCAAGCAAAAAAGGGGGGAGGGGAAACCAAAAGAATAACATCAATTATAACAAAATAACTTCATTTGATCATTTACTATGACTAGCATATTACATGAATTATCTCATTGTATACTCAACTGTAATTCTATAAAGTAGATATTATTCATCCTCATTTTTCAAATGAGGAAACTGAGGCTCTGGTTAAGTCAAATGCCCCAAGTAATTAAAATAGAACCCGCTTTAGAAAAAGCAAAATTTTACTTCATAGCCTTATCTTTCAAGCATTTATCACAACTGTGAAAATGCAGCTACAAGCCTGCATTTACAAACAACTATAGGAATGCTTATATATGCCAGGCCCTTTGTGGGGTTCTGTGATACAGAATCAACAAAACAGACAAGGTTATATTACTCACGGAGCCTACATTCTGGTGGAAGTAGAAGACAGACAAATGTGCAGTGGAAATAAAGACTGTGAAGAAAATAAAGCAAAGTAAGAGAACAGGGAGAGAATAGGAGGGTGCCAGTTTAAATCTTTAAAGAGGGTCATCCAGGAAGTCCTTTTTGAGAAGGTTCCTCCAGAGAAGGAAGAAAAAATTGTCCAGCTGCTGTCGAGTGGGTGTTCGAAGTGGGGTTGTTCCAAGGAGAAGATCCATTTAATGCTAAGGAATGCAAGAATGGTGCACCATGTTCAAAGAATAGCAGTAAACCCAGTGTGCCTGCAGGAGGAGCTAGGGGAGGGACAGGATGTGATGGGCAGGATCCTGAGGACTTTGCAGGCCATTGCAAGGCATATAGATTTTATGATATAGGAAAAACCTTAGAAGAGTTTCAAGTGAGAAGTGACATGATCTGATTAGATTTTAGAAGGACTGCTCTGGCTGCTGTGGGGAGAACAGACTGGCAAAGCAAGTGAGTACAAGTGGTAAGAAGTACATTAGGATTCTGAAAATATTTTGAAGACAGAATTGACGCCATTTCTTCACGATTTGGATGTTGGATATGGAAACAAAAGACAAGTCAGGAATGAATCCAAAGGAAGATCTGAAAAGGATGAAAAGGGAAGTTACAAAGAATATTGTAAGGTAAAGGAAACTTTTCTATAAAATGTTTGAATATATAATGAATTACATATCCCTAAAATTGAAATGATAAAAATAATTATGTACAAATTGAGCAAAGTAGTCCAGCCACTATGAAAAACAGTATGGTGGCTCCCCCCAAAATTAAAAATACAAGTATCATTTGACCTAGCAGATCCAGTTCTGGATAAATGAAAAATTGAAAGCAGGAACTCAAACAGACACCTATACACCCATATTCAGAGTGACAGTATTCACAAAAGCCAAAAGTGGAAACAAACCAAGTGTCCATTGGTAGATGGATGGATAAACAAAATGGGGTATATACATACAATGCAATATTATTTAGCCTTAAGAAGGAAGGAAATTCTGAGATATGCTACATCATGGATGAAACTTGAAGACATTGTGTTAAGTGAAATGAGCCAGTCATTAAGAGACAAATACTGTATGATTTCATGTATATGAGGTACCAAGAATAGTCAAAATTATAGTGAAGCTGGCATCTACCTTGTAGTTCAGATGACATAATAAACACTACAAGTCATATCACCCCCAGACTTAACCAGACCAACCAAATACCATGTAAGACTAGGCTCAAGGGATATGAATGTTAGCTTATCACTCAAGGGAACCTGCAGGACAAGTAGTAAATCAACATTACCCTAAAGATATAACCACCAGATATAACTAATGAAATCTCTAACATCAAGAATAAAAATATTTTTTGGATTCCAAGTATCTTGAGATGGAACAGACCTCCAGGGGAGCATACAAAGAAGCACCAGGAAGGATCAAGTAACATCTGCTAACATGACCTCTGGGCCTCCAGTCAATGATATCCACCTTCTCAGGAGACCCCTGCCACAAATTTTGCCCCTAAAAACCCTAGCTTGCGAACCATAGGGGAATTTGGGACTTTGGAGCATTAGTTCTTCATTCTTCTGTGTGGCCCCACAACAATAAATAGCCCAACTTTCTTCACTGCAAAAGCTTAGTATCATTTTTTTATTGGCTTGCTGTGCATCAGGTGAATGAATTCTTGTTTGGTTCAGTTTCGGTAGAGACAAAAAGTAGAATGATGACCGCCAGGGGCCGGAGGGAAGGGGAATGGGGAGTTACTGTGTAATGGGTATGGTTTCACATATACAAGATGAAAAGAATTCTGGAGATGGATGGTCATGGTGGCTGCACAACAATGCGAATGTACTTAATACCAATAAACTGTACACTCAAAAATGGTTACGCGCTAAATATGTTACACACATTTTATCACAATAAAAAAAATTAAGTCATCACCAAACCACCACCACCCCCCAAAAAAGGAAAGGAGCAGAGAAATTACTAGTCTCTTGAGGCAGAGCCACTGTTCCTTGTTACAAGGGTGAGTCTTCTCATACCTATTATAAACAGGCCCAGAAATCGGCAGGGTATTTGAGTGGGGAAAGAGTAAAACGGAGTTTGGAAGCCTTGGCCTCTCTCTGACTACTCAAGTATCTCAAAGGGAAACTGTAACAAAAAGTGCTAATAGAAGGTGTGTTGTTCAAGCATCTATTAGAAGAACAAATGATGGATTCTATTCCAATTTAATGAAGCAGAGATCATCAAACACACATTGCAAGCTATAAAACATCCCTTCTCATTGCAGACTCCCCAGGGGAGGTTGCAAAATAGATGGGAGTTAATATCTGAAGATTAAATAACACGATAGCAGATTCTTCTCTGTTTGACCTACTTTTTGAGAAATGAACAAAGAATTTTTTACTCATCACCTTTGATAAACAACCTAATAGGTCAGTGTTAAACCCACTATTATGATGATGGCAGCAAAGGGAGACATAAAGTGTAGGTACCTATTTATTACAAGGACCAGATAGAATGTGTGGTTGCCAAAAAGACAAACACTTCAAATTAGGCTAGCAGGACCTCAGCAAGGACTTCAGAGCATTCTGCAATTCTCCCTTCAGGCCCACAGGAGAAGAAATGGCCTCCCATTTTACCATCACCCAACTAGAGAAGACAACTCATAAATTGAGCCAGAAGGCCCCGTTTAGACATCCTGCTTCTGGTGAGCCTAAAAGGAGCACAGAAACACAAATTTCAAACTCAAAATATTTGAAGTCTATGAGGTCTCTGAATGGTACCTTATCCATCTACAGATGGGAAACTGGTCCCAAAGATGGCTGACCCAAGGTCAAACAGCCAACATGTAGGAAAAAGCCAGTTCCTTTAAGTATCTGTATGACACTCAACACAGGAAAGGAATAAACAAAGGGAAAAGGATCTCAATGTTTGAAATCAAAATGAATAAGAAACTATAGGTCTCCTGAAGCATAAGGACAATAAGGCCTTCAGAATCTCAGTGTTCTTATGTGTAAAATGGAAATGACAATTACTTCACAAAATTTCTTTCAAGAAAATAACACACGTACACTTATCTAGGTGTGGTTGACACACTGTACTGTGGTCACCCAATTGAAGAAGTTTTTCTGGTCCCCAGGTGTCTACAGGATAGAATCTAAATAATCATCACCAAGAACTCATCTTAAATTATTACCGCTTAGCTAACCAACCCTTCCTTGCCCATTATTTCTCAAGTGGTATCAGCCCCTAACCAACTCTACACATGTCCCTCTTTCATTTTCTTTATGGTACATAACCCTGATTTTCTTTATTTTTATTGAAGTTCGATTTGCCAACATAGTATAACGCCCAGCATTCATCCTATCACATGCCCTCCTCAGTGGCCTGATTTTATCTGCTCACCTGCTTGTTCATTTGCACCGCTGTATCCCAAGTACTTGAAACCATACCTATTACATAAATATTGTCCTCCATGGTCATTGACTGGATTGCCTTGAAATTAATGACCTTCTACAAGACCCTCTTGAGAATGAAATGGTTCCCAAAGGACATTGTGACACCCTCTTTTCTGTTGGAATGGCTTGAATACAGTCTTGCCAATGGGTAGAGAGTTGGAGAAAGAACTTTTAAAGGCTCTTTCTACTTTTTAGAATTGTTTAACCTCTCCCTATGTCTATTTGCCACTAGAAAATCTGTCATTTGCAAGAAGAAATAATGAGTTAGCAGCACCTTCCACTTCCCTATGAAGCCTTAAACCCATGTAAAATTGTACAATCTGGTCACGCAGTTGAAACTCAACTCTTGGAATGGAAGGAGGGAGAGAGCTTTTTATACTCAAGAGCTAAGACTAAAATATGTAAAGAAAAATAACAACGCTGGCAGCAAGTATTGGCAGCTTCTCTGACAGCAAAATTCAATTTTAAAATAAATCAGGCAATTCTTCAAACTAGAGCTAGACTTCAGGAAATTAGGGTTTGTGTTCAAGTGGGCACATTACAATTTCATAAAAACTGTCTTAGTTATTTCTCTGCTGAGGACTCTGGAAGATGATGATGTGCTTAATATTCCTGATTATGTCGCTGGGCAAATCAAGGACCACGGAATAACTAAAGAAGCAAGGACTGAAAGTGTTGCAAAGAAAGAGGCCAGTGGCCATCCTATAAGAATGGTATCTTAGGCTCACAGACTGTGCCAGGCCCTCACACCATGCCTCCACCTCACTCCTACTTTTACTCTGGACCCTTTCAGGCAAATTCAGCCAACAGAGAGAGAAGATCCTAAGTCCATCCTAAACAAGGACTGAATGTTCTCTTTTCAAAGAGATGGTGTTGAAGGGAGAAGATTCCCTGCTGTGTGACAAACATAATGGGTGAAAGCAGCAGGGAAGGCCTTTTTTTAAAACTGACGTGTTACTGTGTCTTCCAAACTAAGATTAGCCTGAGTCAAAAAAAAAAAAAAAAAGATGGTTAACAAGAGAATTTTGGTTTCATCTCCCAGCAAGGAGACTCCATTAGTTTAAGTTCAGAAATGCCTTGCCTTAAGAACACCCAGCATAAAGAAATCAGATTGTGTGAAATGAAAAAATAATTGGAAGGAAGCCTACACTGCAACCTCTCTCATTCCACATGAAAGGAAACTGAGGCTGCAAAACATTGAATGTCATACCCAAGGGGATTCACCACAGCCGGAACAAGATCCCAAATCTTTTTACTTCCAACTAGGCTGACCAATCATCCTGGTTTGCCCAGAACCATACTCATTTTAATATAAGGCCCTCATCCGACTTCCACCTGCTGTTCTGTCATGTAAGGAGTTTTTACTTGTCCTAACAACAAGTAAAAGCTGAACGAGCTAAAAAATCATCAGCTTTTCTTAGAACCATCAGAGAAGTGAGGTCACAGAGCAAACCACTACCCTCCAAATTGGAGACACAGCCAGGCAAAACAGAAAATCACAACCTACTGAGGTAGAAGCCTACACATAGAAAGCTCTGTAGGAACCAGTGCAGGAATAGGAAAACCTGAACTGTAACTGAAGCATTACTGAAGGTTCACCTTGGACATATGCGAGTTAAAAACTCCAGGGAGCCCATCATAGGAGGTCTTCACATGCTTGTGAGTTTTATTTCCTGGAGATTGACCAGGTTCTCACAGCGAAGATGGAAGAAAAATGCTCCCATGCTTCTAGCTAGGAAGTAAGAAAAAAGTTTGAAAAACATCAGAGCACTCTGTTCTTTTCAACAAGTCCTGCCCACAAGAGAAACTAGTTCACTAGAACATAAACTATTGGGGTTTTATTGGATCCCAGCTGGACTGGGGGAGGGAAATATCTAGCAACAATCTACTCCAGACTTCCACATGGAGGAAGGAAAATACACAACTCAGTCATCTCTAGCCAGTCTGCCCCACAGAAATGGGGGGGGGAAGTCCTAAGGAATACTGTAAAGTTCAGTCCAAGGATACACTCATTAAAGATTGTGACCTAATCATAGATAGGACTGTAAGACTCCTCTTACACTTAACAACTAAACCACTAAACCGGTATTTATCACAGTTTCTTTGACCTAGTGCGTCATGTCTGGCTGTCAAGAAAAAAAATTATAAGGCGTACTAAAATGCAGAAAACAGGGACACCTGGGTGGCTCAGTGGGTGAGTGTCTGCCTTTGGCTCAGGGCATGATCCCAGGATCCAGGGATGGAGTCCTGCATTGGGATCCCCACAGGGAGCCTGCTTCCCAACCTCTGCCTGTGTCTCTGCCTCTCTTTGTGTGTCTCTCATAAATAAATAAAAATGAAATCTTTAAAAAATAATAATAAATAAATAAAATGCAGAAAACAGTTTGAAGAGATGGAGCAAATATTAGAACCAGAGTCAAGCAGGAATGTTGGAATTATCGCATCAGGGAATTTTTTAAACTATGATTATATGCTAAGGGCTCTAATGGAAAAAGACATGCAAGAACAGATGGGTAATGTAAGCAGAGAAATGGAAATTCTAAGAAAGAATCAAAACGAAATGCTAGAGATCAAAAACACTGTACCAAAAATAAAGAATCCCTTTTAAGGACTTGTTACTAGACTGGATATGGCTAAGGAGAGAATCTCTGAGCTTGGGGATATGTCAATGGAAACTTTCAAAACTAAAAAAGAAAAGGCAAAAAAAAAAAAAAAAAAAAAAAAAAAGACTGAAAAAAAAAATAGAACAGAATAGCCAAGAACTGTAGGACAACTACAAAAAGTGGAACATACATGTAATGGGGAATACCAAAAGGAAAAGAGAGAATGGAACAGATGGAGTATGTGAAGCAATGACTGAGAATTTGCCTCAAATTCAAAAAGCTCAGAGACCACCAGGCATGAAAAATGCCCAAAAAACTATACCTAGGTATACCATCTTCAAACTGAACAATATAAAGGATAAAGAAAAAATCTTGAAAGAACCCAGAAGAAATAAAATGCCTTACCAATAGAGGAACCAAGGTAAAAACTAAATCTGACTGTTCCTCAGAAACTATTTAAAGAAGAAGAGGATGGGGTAAAATATTACCGTTGAGAGAAAAAAAAATCCAACCTAGAATTCTATTTCCTACAAAAACTATCCTTCAAAAGTAAAGGAAAAATTAAAAGTTGCTCTGCAAAACAAAAACCGAGAGAATTTACCGCTAGCAGACCATCCTTGCAAGAAATTTTAAAAGCTCTTCAGAAAGAGGGAAGATGATATAGGCCAGAAATGTAGATCTACTTCCTTTTTAAAAAAGAGTTTATTTATGAAAGAGAGAGCATGAGGGAGTTGGGCAGAGGGAGAGGGAGAAGTAGACTCCCTGCTGAGCAGGGAGCCCAATGCAGGACTCAATCCCAGGACTCTGAGCCAAAGGTAGATGCTTAACCACTAAGCCACCCAGGCACCCTAAAATTTGGGTCTACTTAAAGAAAGGAAGAGCATTAGAGAAGAAATAAGCAAAAGTAAAATTGAAAACTTTTATTTTTCTTATTCTTTATAGATCTAACAGATAATAACTTATTCAAAATAATATTCAGTATAACTATTGAATTATATTGAGTTATATTGAGTACTGAGTTATATTGAGTATTATTCAATGATTCTAACTTTATATATAGGTGAAATTAGTGACAGCAGTAATACAAGGGACAGAAAGGAAGACATAGAAGTCACTACAGAGTACTACTACTACTTACCAAGTAGCATAGTATTATGGGAAAATGGACTTAGATTAGTTACACACATATATTATAAATGCTAGGATAACCACTAAAAATAGTAAAAAAGAGAAGTATAATTGACAGGCTAAAAAGGAGAGAAAATGGAATCATATAAATGCTCAATTAAAACCACAGGCAGAAAAAAAATAGTGGTAGGCAGGAACAGGAATAAAGAACAAAAGCAACAAATAGAAAACAGTGACAAATATGGTAGATATTAACCCAACTAGATCAATAATCACTTTACACAACAATGGCAAATAGAAAATGTTTGTGATAGATACATATGATAAAGGACTGCCATCCAAAATATAAAAAGAACTCTTAAAACTCAACAATAAGAGAACAAACAAATAGTTCAGGCAAAGACCTGAACAAATACCTCACCGAAGAAGGGATCTAGATAGCAACTGAACATAAGAAAAGATGCTCCCTCCCCATCATTCGTCATTAGGAAACTGTATGTTAATGCAGTGAGATACCACCACACCCCTACTAGAATGTCCAAAGTCTGGAGCACCGTCAACACCAAATGCTGGTGAGGATGTGAAGCAACAACAACTCCCATTCGTTGCTAGTGGGAACGTGAAATGGTAGAGTTGCTCTGAAAGACAGGATGGCAGTTTCTTACAGAATAAACATACCCTTTGCATATGATCCAGCAATTGCACTCGTAGGGATTTACTCAAGTGAGCTGAAAATTTCATCCACGTGAAGCCGGCATAGGGACATTGCTGGAAGCTCTATTCATAATTTCCAAAACATGGAAGCAACCAAGATGTCCTTCAGTAGGTGAATGGAGAAATAAGCCATGTTACAACCAGACCACAGAGTATTATCCAGCACTAAGAGGAACTGAGCTATCAGCCCGTGAAAAGACACAGAGGAACCTTAAGTGCACATTACCAAGCGAAAGAAGCCAATATGAAAAGGCTATGCAGTGTGTGATTCCAACTCTAAGACATTTTGGAAAAAGCAACACTAGGAAGATAGTAAAAATATCAGTGTTGCCAGGGTTGAGGGGAAGGAGGGATGACTAGATGGAGCAAAGAGGACTTTCTTAGGGCACTGAAGCTATTCCGTGTTATAGTGTAATTTTGGTATGTGTCATACTCGGCAAAACCCATAGAACATACAAGACCAGAGTGAGCCCTAACACAACTCACCATCTTCGGTGACAGTAACAATTTGTCAGAGGAGGTTCGTCAGTTGTATTGAAGGCACCATTCTGGGGAGGGATGTTGAAAGTGCGGGAGGCCGTGGAGGTGTGGGGGCAGGAAGTATATTGGAACTCTCTGTACTTTCTACTGAATTATGCTGTCTGTGAAATTAAAGCTGCTCTAAAAGAAGTAAAATCTATTTAAAAAAATAATAAAGGGCCTTCATCTTAAGAAATCCCTCAGTCACGGGCAAATAGGGACAGGTGGTCACCCTACTCCCAAGCTAGGATGAGTTCTGTTTGTCCCTTACTCAGCAAAGAGGGCAAGGTTTCTCTGAAATAATCACAAAGCTTAATGGGGGAAACACAGGCTGATTTCTACAAGCTAAAGACAAGTCTTCTGAAAAGCATCTACTACATAAAGGAAGACATACCTATTTTAAAATCCCTATAAATCAAATATTTGAAAATGGGTTTCTTAAATCATGGGTTCAAATGAGTTATTTCAGTGCCTCTGTCCTCAGGCTGTGAGCCAGCCTCTCAAAAGAGAGCATTTGAAACAAGTCCATTTACACACACAAGCATTTAAAGATTATTCTGGCATATACTTCATTGATCTGGGGAGGGGGGAAGGGGGAAGGTAAATTTGCTTTCTAAAATATGTGTTTTAAGAGTTTTAGAGAAATCATATTTTATCTGTTAAGAAAAGTACTCTTGGGATAGCTGAGTGGCTCAGTCGGTTGAGCGTCTGCCTCCTGCTCAAGTCATAATCCCAGGCTCCCTGTTCAGTAGGGAGTTTGCTCCTCCCTCTGCCTCAGCTCCTCTTCCCGCTTGTTGTTCATGCTCTCTTTCTCTCTCTCAAATAAATAAATAAAATTCTTTTTAAAAAAAAGAAAGAAAAGAAAATTACTCTGCTTACCTTAGGGATCCCCAGATCCTTAAGGGCTAAGAAAGTTCCAACTGTTGCATGGGGAAGTGGAGAAGTGAAGCCCTAGTATAAGGAATTCTTGCTCTGAACACACTGATACCAAGGAGGTAGGTGAACAAGCAGGATCACTCCTCACCTCCCAGGTCTGTCCCCACATACCTGCTTTCTTCTGAAGTTGATGCAATTTGCTGGACCATGGTGGGGAGGAGGGGATCCTTTCCAAAATGAAGGTGCTCGAAAGCCCCTAGAACAAAAGGTTGGCCCTTTGCTTTAGAATTTCCTGATTTTTTTGTTTCACTCCAGCACATATGCTGAGTGTTCCCAGAAAATCTAAATTAAGCCCATGCCAGAAACACTCCAAGTGAGGTCAGTTATTACACTGATGAGACCAGCACTTCTCAGATTTCACGTGCATTCAAATCCCCTGGAATCTTTTAAAATGCAGGTTCTGATTCAGTGGGGTCAAGGTTTGAGAGTTTACATTTCTAATATGCTCCTAGGTGATGCCGATGCTGCTGGTCCAACAGTAATAGGACTTGAGTGTCTCATAGCACGGACTATGAAATCATCCTTCACAGACAAATCTGATTCCACACAATTTTTCACAGAGTAGGATCCTTATTCTTTGAGGTTAAGAAACTTCACCACTTTGTTTTAGATGTCTTCCACATACCAATTCCCAAATTCATATCCCCAGGCTGGGTGTCTCCCCTCAGTTCCAGACCTATAAATACTACAGTCTGCTTAATATCTCCACATGAAAGTCCAACACACTTAAAACTTATATGTCAAAAACTCCAACTCTGGATCTGCACCCCCATAAAATTAAAACAGCTAATCAACCAATCAACCAAAACAAAACAAAAAACACCTGTTCTACCACCAGACTTTCCCAGCCCAGTGGAAACTGACTCCATTCTTTCAAATTTGCAAATGTGAAAAACCTGAAATCATCCTGACTCTTCTCTCCCACACCAACATCCAATCTGTCATCAAATCTTTCTGGCTTTTCACCATTTCCCCTGGTACTGCTCTGGCCTAAGCCATTAGCATCCCCTGCATGGAGCGCTACACTAGTCTCCCACCCAGTCTCCTTGCTTCTGTCCTTGGCCCCTGCAGTGGATTGGATGTTCCCACAAAATCCATGTCCTAATCCCCAGAACCTGTGAATGGACACTTCCAGAGAAAAGGTGTCTTTGCAGATGAGTTAAGGATCTCTACGTGGGGTCATCCTGGATTTATCTAGGTAGGCTGTAAATCCAATTGCAGGTGTTTTTCCAGGATTAAGGGAAAGGGAGATTTGATGGGGGGAGAGAGAAGGCTATGTGAAGACACAGAGATTAGAGTTATGCAGCCACAAGTCAAGGAATGCCTGGAACCACCAGGAGCTGGAAGCAGCAAAGAGATATTCTCCTGGAACCCAGGAGAAAATGTAACCCCACCAACAGACTTCTACCCTCCAGACTTGATTTCAGACTTCTACCCTCCAGAACGGTCAGAGAATACATTCTTGTTTTAAGGCACCCAGCGTGTGGCAATGTGCTTGGTCAGCCACAGAAGGCTGATCCATGACTATAGTCTAATCTCAACTGGCAGCCAGAGGATCCTTTTAAATCAAGTCAATTCCAGACACCCCTTTGTTCAATAGAGAAGTTCCTGCAATGGCTTCCCATGTCCAAGTAAAGCCAAAGTCTCTCCAAAGGCCCTAAATAATCTGCCCCCTACCTCCTCCCCACCCCTTTACTTCTCTGATCTCCTCCACGCCACTCTCCCTCCTGCCCTTCCTCTCCAGCCCTTTGGCCTCCTCACCCCTCCCTAGCACACCAGGGACACTCCCATCATAAGATATTGTCCCTCTCTGGAGGCCTGGATGGTCATTCCTTCACCTCCTTCTAGTTGAATTAAATTTCACTTTCTAATGAGGCCTGTCCTGACCAAGACTGCAAGCTCCAGCTCCCAACACCTTACACTTCTCTACTTTTTATTCTGGCCGACCACTTATCATCTTCTAACATATGGTATTATTTCCATATTTATCTTGTTTACTGTTTATTATCTGTTTCCTCCAAAAGACAAAATGCCAAAGTGGCAGAAATTTTTACTCCTTTGTTCAGCTGATATATTGAGAGTGCCTTAAGTAGGGCCTGGCACAAATTCAGGAGGGAGGGAGGGAGGGAGGGAGGGAGGAAGGAAGGAAGGAAGGAAGGAAGGAAGGAAGGAAGGAAGGAAGGAAGGAAGGAAGGAAGGAAGGAAGGAAGGAAATAAACTTTTCTAAGACTATAGTAGAAAGGATATTCAAACCCAAGAGTATCTGGCTCCAAGGCCTTTACTATTTCTAATCCATGCAACACCCCTAGATTTTTGTTATACTACTGCCCTTGAAATGCCTGCCTTTGGACATCCTTGTAAGTGAAACTCTCCTAAGAGGAAGACCTCTTGGCCCCCTTCCATTAAAAACACTTGCGGAGAGTTTAGGGCATACCGTAGCCATACCAGGAGCTGGAGAACAGAGTGAGATGTGGGTCCTGTGCACAAGGGGGGTGAGGTGGTGTGGGAAAGGGTAGAGGTGAGACATATTTGAAATATGTCAGAAAATAAACCCAGAGTACTTTAAGTTATGTCACAAGGCAGTAAATCAGACACTTCCAAAACTGGAAAGGGGTCAAGAGCCACTCAAGTCCAAACACCCACTAATGCTGAATCACCTGCAAATCAACACCACCAAGAAGGTAACTCAATTCTTACCTTCAATTAATAACTTAAATTTAAGTTTTCTTCCTTCCATTGTATAAAAATAGCCTCTTACAGCGTTCACCATCAAATCCTCCAAACTAGGACTTATTCCCATATAGACAGAGGTCAGCACAATTTTTTTTAAAGGACCAGCTAGTAAGTAGGCTCTATAGAACACACAGTTTCTTTGGGAACCACTTAACCTTGCTATAGGAGCTAAGGAGCACAAAAGGAGCCATAGATAATATATAAGGAATGGGTATGCCTGTGTCCAAAACAGTTTTATTTACAAAAGCAGGCAGCAGACCCTAGTTTGCCAACAGCTGCATTAGACGATCCAGAACTAGTCAAATTCTCTTTCACAGGTCAGTCCCACAAATCCTTTAAGATAAATACAATAACCTTTCTATTTTCTGGATCAAAAAAAGTCTCATTTCTTCCCTTCTCACTGGTATGACCTCTAACTAGTTCCTCCATGGGGGCCCTCTTCTCACACCCTCCATCTGTCTGTAAAGTTGTCCGTGGAGGTCCTAACCTGAGTAGAAGGCTCCGGGGTGACCAGGCCACAACAGAGAAAGCCTATCAACTCCCTCAATGTAGCCATCATGCCTCTGTGAACACTGCCCAGGATCACATGCTTCCCTGCATCCCACATCCCATTACTGACTGAGAATGCATTCGTACTTGGCTGAAACACCAGATTATATCCACATAGACCAAGCCCTTCCTCCCCATGCTGTGTCTGTGCCCTTAATAACTTAGACCTTACCTTTACTCCCTAAGCTATTGCCTCATTGGATTTCAGATTTCCCCTTCAAACAGTCAAGATCTCTCTGATTTCTAAAACTGCCACTCAGCATATTGGCCATTCTTCCTATCTCTGTCACCTCCTAGTTGATGAGCTGTCACCTCCTAGTTGATGAGCAAACCCATCCTATCTTCATCCAAGTTCTTGCCAAGAAATCTCTAGGATGACTTGGCCACTTGTCCCCCACCATGTCTACTCTTCCATGCAGCCCCTCTGTGGTACAGAATGACAGCCAGAGTCATGATTTCCCGAATGCTTTCTCTCTCCTTCAGATGCTGCATCACAGGGAGTATGAACACCAGACAGGGTAGCAGAGAATTGAGTGCAACATTTCCCATGTTACTGGCACTCAGTGGAGGGAGGGAGAAGGAGAAAGGGACCTCTCCTGGATTCTATAGCAAAGGACATAGGAGTTCAACTCCAGTGCATTTAAAATCCAAAGATGTGCTTGCGCCCACTCTTTTGGGAAACAACATGACTGTAGTAATTTCACATGATTATCTCTGATGTGATATTGGATAGAGAAAGTCGGCTATCATTGGCTTTTCTCTCACAACCACCAAGTCATTGAAAATGGAAACTTTTTCTAGTTTCTAAGCTAGCAGGGATTTTGATTGGGAATTTGGGGGTTTTTTTCTTCCTTTTGAAGTATTTTCAAGTGAAAAACAAATTGTTTTTCAATAAGTGCTGAGCTGTTTTTACTTGCTGTGCTTCTGACACCAAAATGGTAGAGGGTTTTTCTCACACCAACCAATTCTCCCACTCTCCAAACACCAAATGGGCATCCTATAATTCAATTCAATTCTGACACTTACTACCAGGATTTAGCATCAGATCCTGCAAATTAAAGGGCTCAATCCCACAAGACTGCCTCTGCTTCAGATCACAAGTCCCAGACCCCTCACACTTCCAACCAACCAGCTATGAACTGGAGATTCCCACCACCTCCTGCTCAGGCTCAATAATTCACGACAACAATTCACAGAACTCAGGAAAGCTTTTTACTTATTATTACTAGTGTATTATGAAGAATACAACACCAGAACAGCCAAATGGAAGAGATGCATAGGGCAAGGTATGGAGGGAAGGGCACAGAGCTTCTATGCCTTCTTTGGGTGCACCATCCTCCCAGCACCCTGATGCATTCCCCAACCCAGAAGATCTCTGAATCCTTTTGTTCAGGAGATTTATGGAGGTTCCATTAAGCAGGCATGATTGATTAAATCACTGGCCATTGGTGACTGAACTGAATCTTCAGGCCCTCTTCTCTACCCAAGGATCAGGGAGTTTGCTCAAAGTTCCAACACTCTAACCACATGGTTGGTTCCTCTGACTACCAGTCCCCATCCTGAAGCTATCTAAGTCCCAGAAGTCACCTGACTAGTACAAACACACTGTGGTTGAAAGGAGCTCATTATGAATAACAAAATATACTTCTGTCACTCAGGAAATTCCAAGCGTTTTCAAAGCTCTGTGTCAGAACCAGTGACAAAGATCAAATATATTTTTTATTGTATCACAGGTACAAATCATTGACCTTTTTTTAAGTTTCAAACAGCACAAGGGAAAAGGAAGAGCAATTTGGGTCCCAAGGGAAAAGCAATTCAGAAGAAATATTGGTCAGTACCAAACTAGAATCATCTAGAGTTTCATTCTACAACAGGGGAAGAGACTTTCTAAATTAGAGAGAGCAGAAAGAGACAAAAATACAAAGTTTTTTATCGCAGCCCTAAGTGGTGACCCATGTTGAGACTGCAGTGACTTTCTCTTCTACCGTGCATAGACAGAGGCAGGGCTCAGAGGATGTATGTGTGAGTGTGTGTGTGCTTCCAGCCAGTTACCCAAATAGAATTTGGTATTCATGAGTTTTATATTTGTCTGTTTAAGGATGCTCAGACATAAATGGATCTTTAATTACATGGGTCTAAATATAACCCCATCTCCCTGCACACGAATCCCACCTTTCAATTGCAAATACATTCATTTGCTCCTACTAACATTAGCTCCTACTGAGCTAAGACTAGGGAGAGTCAGGGAAGGAGCTTCTTATGTGCAAAGGGAAGACCCCCTTCCCAACAAGGAAGCCCTCCTTCTTTCCTGTGAGTCTCCCCCTTTCTAAGAAAAGGTAGTGCAAGGAGCCAGCAGCTGCCTGCCATCAGCCTGGCCTGCCCATCTGAGCAGCTTTACCTTACTGGGAGGTTGTTACTAAGGGCAAGAAGCCTCCACACTGCTGCCCTGCATGGGAGGTGTCAACACCCAGGATGGAGGTAGGTGAGTCTGGGCAAAGACAGGACCTTCATGGCCCCTGTTGCCAGCAAAGTCTTTTGGTCTCTGGTTTTCCAAAAGCCTGCTCGGTGCACTGAAGTCTGTTTATTTCCTTCAGCACCAACGTCTGCCAGCTTCCTATTTGAATGTGGAGTTGATTCTGGGTTGGTGGGGAGGCAGTAAATGCTGTGGAGTAGAAATGCTAGGATGGGAGCTATGTTTCAGGCAGAAGAACCTGGCTGTGTATGCCCATTAGATTTGGGGTCACTGAGCCTCTTCCTGGAGACGCCCCAAGGCTTTCCTTGCTCCCTCCACTTGATGAGCACACCGGAGCACACAGCCACAAGCCAGCTTCCAACTACACACTTGCACTTTCCTAACCCAGGCCTTTGAACCCTTTCTTCACAACCCCTGCTCTCTTTTCTTCTTCGAATGAGCTCAGATCACCCATGGGAGTGGGAGGAGGCAAGATCCCCAATTTATTTCCTTGAGCTTCAAACCTGAGACTTGTTCATCCCTGGAATCAAAAGCTCTGATAGCTAGCTGTGCCATTACAACAGCCCCACACTGCAGCAGAGGCAATTTGCGTTTCAAAAGTAATAGAGAGTAAATTGCGGAGGAAATATTTTATGCAAATTAACCAAGCTTAACATTTTGATAAAAGGCTTTTTAAAAAATGAACCAAGGAATCCAATACTCCATTGCAAGTTTAACACAAAAGAAAATTTCAAAAGCCTGAATATTTTTAAGTACGCGACAGCAAAAGACATTAACCACCAATAAGATGGAGCACAGAAGCCAAAGAGCATAAAACTATTAGTTCAAAACAATATTTACGTGAGCTTATGGATTAAGGTGTTTCAATAATTTAAATAATTCTCTCCCTTCTTTTGAGTGGACTCGTTGCTAAGCCAAAACATATTTGCTATGGGATCAATGCTACATCTGCAAGTGAGCTTGGAACCTACTATCAGAGGAGGCAGGAGGAGAACAAAGATTTGATGAGCATGAACTGTAGGCCAGGCGCTGTGCTAGGTGCTTCATGTGCGTTATCTCACTTAAGCAGGCATGCTCTGAGTTCCCGGAGAGAAAATGACAAAGGGACTGGGAAAAAGCCATTGGTTGGTTATTCTGGGCACAGGCACTTCCATGTGGAAAGGAAAGAAACTGGCTGAGAGAGTACCATGAATGTCTTTTTCACCCATTCCTACTTGAATAAGATACCCCTCCAAAATCAAAAAAGGTGGGTTGAAGACAAAATATTTTAAAAGCCTAGTAATAGGGCAGCCCATGTGGCTCAGCGGTTTGGCACCACCTTCAGCCCAGGGTGTGATCCTGGAGACCTAGGATCGAGTCCCACATCGGGCTCCCCACATGGAGCCAGCTTCACCATCTACCTGTGTCTCTGCCTCTGTGTGTGTGTGTGTGTGTGTGTGTGTGTGTGTGTGTCTCATGAATAAATAAATAAAATCTTTAAATAAAAATTTAAAAAATAAGTAAAACCTAGCAATATTTCCACTTACCCCAAATGCAGGCTTCCCAGTAGCCCCAAGCCATGTCCTCACATTCCCTGCTAAAGAGAGTACAGAGAGAAGAGCTGGTTTCAACTCAGGCAAGAGACCTACTAAGATGTGGATCCCACTGGTGATTCCCAAATCTGGGAGACCTTAAAATTATTACAGAGAATTGAGCATCCACCAGCACACCAAACTTGCAGACAGAACACATGCTTCACACACAGGTGCACTATTTCTCTAATGTAAGTGCTATGCTGATGAATACAATATAAATTCATATTAAAAAGTAACTGAAAAAAATAAATAAATAAATAAATAAATAAATAAAAAGTAACTGAATTTATAGTTTTTGGTCTAGGTCCTATGTTCTCCTTCAACAACCCTTAAAAATATAATCACTATCATGTGGAGGTTCACAGTGATTTTTACCTTAAAGAGAGTTCTTCAATAGCTTGGAAAGCAATGACCTTAAAAGGCTGGAACAGTTGTCACCAAACTCACACGGTGCTGTGCAGAAAAATCTCGCAGACACACCCTATGGGCTCATAGATTCTTGCTTAATAAAAAATCACAAGAAGCTTGATTATCAATTTTTTCCAGAATTAAAAGTGGCATGTTGGGAAGGCAGGAAAACATGAAAGAAATACCTGATTGATTTCACCATAAAACTTTTAAAACTTCCCATGTGTCAAAAATGCCCTATAAACATTACAGAGTGGTTCAAGATGGCAATGTAGGAAGATCCCGAACTCATCTCTTCCCACAGATGTGCCAAATCAATAACTACACATGGGATGATGCCTTCTGAAAAAGACCTGAACACTAGCTAAAGAGCTATACAACCACAAAGGATAAAAGAGCCACATCAAGATGGGTAGAGAGGCAGAGATGGAGTCTTGCCAAAAACCCCAACCTTGGAGCAGCAACTCATAATTGGGAGGTAGACAAACATGGGGTTTCTCTTCAAGGAGTGAGGGGCTCATACCCCACACTAGGACCCCAATCCTTGGGACCTACACTGGAGAGAAGAGCCCTCAAAACATCTGGCTCTGGGAACCAACAGGACTTACATCCAGGAGACCCAAAAGGCTGTGGAGAACTGAAAGTCCACTCTGAAAGGACACGTACATGGACCAGGATCCAGCACAAATGCAACAGTTTGAAAAGTGCCTACACCATATGTGAGAGATACTTGTTTGCAAATCTTCAAGCATCTATCAGGGATGCCGGAGCCTGGTAGGATTTTCTCTGTGGAAGGAGTCACCATGTGCGCCATTTTTCCCTCTACCTTGTTAGTGCTAGTGACTTGCCCCCTCCCCACCCCCAGGCTCCTCCACAGCCCTCCGGGAAAAGGCAGGCTTGCCCTACCCACACATGCTCGGGTGGTTCCACAGCAGCCAGCAAGCCCACCCCAACCCCAGGCTCCCACATGGCTCTACTAAAAGCAGAAGGTATACACAGTCCACAGAGGCGATGCCCTGTGAATGCCTAGCTCTGTGGCCATGGGGCCTGTATTACTGGGCCTCCTGGGACTGAAACGATCAGAGAGCTATTTCATGGTAGGCTACCAACCCCAGGCCACAGAACAAAAGGCTGACTGAAACGTACTCATCTTCCTGTGAAAAATGCCTATTTACTTGTCCTAGAGCTTTAGCCTGAGGGACAGGCTTCAGATTTGCCACATATCCAGAGGCTATGCAGGCATTCTCAGGGAATGTAGGCCAGGAGAATACCAGCTTTGCGCCCTGCCTTGGCCTCACTACAGCTCGTCAGTACCTCCCAGAGGGAGCTCATACACTTGACTGGAGCCCCATTTTTGCATCTTTCACCAAGGAGACACCTCCAAATCACCTGGTCTAGAGGCCAGCAGGGCTTATAACTGTGGTCCCACAAGACTATATAAATTTACATACTTTAAAAGCTGCTGCCTGAGGGTCTGGCTTCAAATCAGCCTGAAAGTACGTGCTGAGTGAGACACTTCCCTTCAAAACAGACAAGACTTAGCACAACTTCAACAACTCAGACCTATCAGGGATAAGTCAGGCTGCTTAGATAATCACAAGAGTAAAAGACCAACAAGAATGAGGGCAAGGCTGAAAGATAAAGTTCACTGCCCATACAAAGCCACTCTTTCTAAATTGAGATCGTTGCATCACCAAATAAGAGAGAGAGACAGACAGAGAAAAGTAAGATGAAATAATAGAGGGATATGTTCCAAAGGAAAGGACAAGATCAAACCCCAGAAATAAAACTGAATGAAGTGGAGATAAGTAATGTACCTGTAAAGAGTTCAAAGTAATAGTCATAAAGATGCTTACTGAACTTGGGAGAAGAATGGATGAACACAGTGAGAGCTTCAACAGAGATGGAAAACTTTGAAAAGTACCAAACAAAAGGCACAGAACTGTAGAATACAATAGCTGAACAGAAAAATACACCAGAGGGGTTCAACAGCAGACCCTGAGACTGTCATCTGTGGCTAGTGTGCAGGACCCACTACATCTCTCCTCTGCTTTATCAATTTCCTCCCCTTCATCTTGCAATAAGAAAGCTTCAGCCCTGTTGCTTCTGACAGCACCATCACAAACACACGGATCCATGCCAACATTCATGCCCAAAGGACTCCCTCCTGATGCCCTCAGTGTTTTCAGAGCCACTGTCTTCCATACTCATGTGGAAAATGTCCTCTCCCTGACCCTATGCCACCCTGTCACATGGGCACCAGAGCATCCTTCAGCACTGCCTTGTTTCATGGCATCCTTTGTGAAAATAGCAACTTGAGCTTCCATCCCTAAAGTCACCAACAAATTTAGAGACTGGGCTGGGATCAGACATTAAAGCATTAAACCCTCCTTGTCTTTCCCTTCTCACACTGCTCCTGGAGCTCTGTCCACAAGAAGTCAGTTCCTTTGTTTTAGCCAAAATCCCAGAAGTCACATAAATTGCAATTCATGCAAATAAAGAGCTAAGAGGGTCCAAAGTGATTATATCTCCAAGACCTATTTTTCCAGCTATCTTATTGCCACTCAAATGGCCCATGTCTCCTCAGACTCAGTAGTGGGTAAACTGACTCTTCCTGCAAACCCAGCTTCCAACCCCCCAGTTGGACCCCTTTTCTATTAGCAAAATTGTCATTCTCCTCAGAGTGAACCAGACCCTCAGAGTCCTCCTGACTCCTGTCAACTCCACTTCCAGTCACCAAGCCCTAATGACCCTTTCCTGCTTGCTTCTCTCTTCTTCCAGCCCCATCACTTCCTGCCTCACACCCAGACAGTGAGACAGCCCCTAAATGGCCTGTAAGCCCTCCTCCCCCTCTCTCTGGTCTATTGGACCACACTTTATAAGAGCAAGGGCGCTAAAACACACCACTGGTCACAATCCGTTCCATATGCACAGAGCAAGACTGGGATGGACAGTCACCCATGATCAGAGAAATTACCCTGGAAGGATCAGTAAGAACAGCCATTTGCTATACACCTGAGCCAGGTACTTTAAATACCATACACTTTGCCAATCTTTACACAACTCTGAGGTAGGAGCTATTGCTCCCTTTTACAGATGAGGAAAACAAGGTTCATGTACTTACATGAATAGAGGTTCCAAACCTCCTTGAGGTATCAAAACCCTGTGAGAATCTGACACATGCTTAAAAATTATAATGGAATTATAATATATATGCATACATATAATATGTATTACATGTATGCATATAATGAAAAGTCCTGCACACTATTCCAAAGGATTAGCAGACGCAGGGAAGGAATCCTTATGTCCCCTGTTGGTGCACCCCAGGTTAAAAATCCCACCTTAACAAAAATTTTCACTCTCCCCAGAGGTAGGCATCTAGAATTTTAACATTTTTTTTTTTTTTAGTTAATGGCCCTGAAGAGGTTTTTTTTTTTAATCCTTATTTTTCAACACATTTTATCCCCAATGGGGCAAAGGCATCCAGCTCATAACTGTAAGGAAAGACAAGAGGAATGGGGGAGAACCATTATACCTGACACTGCCCCCCCTCCCCCAGCCTCCTTGAAAAGCCAAATGCTGTTTCTGTGTATGTATAAGAGATGCCTCCCTGGGCACCCAGTGTAGCTCTGGAAGGGAAGAGCAGAAAAGAGCCTGTAACTTCATGGAAAGTAATCCACAGGGTTAAGAAACCAAGGACTATCCTTCAAAAAG
Organism: Canis lupus dingo; assembly: GCF_003254725.2. Lineage (NCBI taxonomy): Eukaryota > Metazoa > Chordata > Mammalia > Carnivora > Canidae > Canis > Canis lupus. Next base: position 24,628,977 of record NC_064253.1, read on the forward strand.
ATCAGAATTTAATCTGATTGGTGTCAGAAATACTTCCTTTCGGCACCAGGATTTAAACTCTTGACACCAAAAGAACAGTCAACGTCGAGCTCTATAATCACTAAAATGCCCTCACCAGCCCTAGGTTAATAGGCTGTCATTCAGAACATGGGTTGAGCCAGAAAAAAAGCCACAGCAATGACAAAACAAAACCTCTTCCTTTCCTCACTCACTCATCCATCCATCCAAAATTTATTGGACACCTATTGGATGCATGTGGATTCAGAAATGTCCCTGTTTTCAATGAGCCCACAGCCTACAGGGAGAGAGAGATGATTACAGATTACATGGATAATTACAGTGCCATCTGAATGTGGATAAATGTACATCATAAGGGACAGGTTAAATTAATCATGAAGCAGCCATACCATAGAGTGCTATATAGCCATTAAAAAGAATAATGTAGCACCATATTCATTGACATGGAAAGATCTCCACAGTATAGTAAATAGAAGGAAAATAGAAGATTGCAAAATAGTATTTACATCACTTTACTCTGTAAAATTGTATTTTACACGCACACTAATGTTGAAATCCTGTTCAGCAAATTATACACCAGTTAGCTCTAGGAGGTACATTCTCAAGTGATTTACTTTATCCCTCATGCTTTTCTGTTTTGTTTGTACAGTTTAATTTTTTCAAGAGGAAACAACTTTCTTTGGTGAAAATGAAAGGCACTCACCGCAGAAAATTCAACATGTAAAGTTCAGTAATGAAGATACTGCCCGCACCGACCGACAGACACACACACTCACACCCCACTCACTGCGAGCAAAGGTTCTCTAAGGATTCCTGAAAGGTGAATGGCTATGTCTTTTTTTTGGCTATGTCTAAAGTTTTCTTCTATTTTGGTTAGCTACCTATTATGGACTAGACTGTTTAAAGATTTGGGAAAATAAGAAAACAATACCAAATGACCCACAACATTCGCTACCTTCCATGGCAATAATGTCTCCGTTCTGCAAAAGTGAGCTCCCCTTGAGTGAGAGCAGCTGTTTCCTTTTCATCCTGCAGGAGTGATGAATCCTCTTGGTGGAGAAGGGGAGGGGGGGTAATTGGGTGATGGACACTATGGAGGGCACTTGATGTTATGAGCAGTGGGTGTCATCCGCAATTGGTGACTCTAAGTTTTGTTAAGTTCTAATAATATACTACATGTTAACTAATTGAATTTAAGGGCAGCCCAGGTGGCTCAGCGGTTTAGCCCTGCCATCAGCTCAGGGCGAGATCCTGGAGACCCGGGATCGAGTCCCACGTCGGGTTCCCTGCATGGCACCTGCTTCTCTGTCTGCTTGTGTCTCTGTATCTCTTTCTCTCTGTGTCTCTGATGAATAAATAAATAAAATCTTCAAAAAAAGTAAATTGAATTTAAATAAAAATAATATACATGTTAACTAAATTGAATTTAAATAAAAAACCCTCCTACACTCCAACCCTCCAGACTATGTCTACAAAACACATAGCAAATGCATTCAGCCCTGACCCTCAGACCCACCTTTTCTGCTGTCACCAGGCAAGATTTGGGGTTTAAGATCATTTATTCACTTAAACATTTACTGAGCCACCTCCCACCCCAGCCCCACCCCCAGTGCTTAGCTTCCTTTAACAACTAACGTGGGGCCGTGAACAAGACAGGTGCTGTCTCCACCTGTGTGGAACTCAGGTTCTAGTGGAAAAGGGAGCAGCAAGAAAGATGGCTCTGGAGTCACAGTCCCTGAGTTCCAGTCCTGGCATTGCATGGACTAGCTGAGTGCCCTGGCTGTGTTGGTTGACCTTTCTGGGTATCAGCTTCCCTTTGTGTGAAAGGGGCATGATAAACCTCAATAGGTTGTTAGGGGATCGGATGAGATGATGCCTGCGGAATGTCTGGCACAGGGTCTGGCACACGGTGGCCCCAGACAAAGATTAGTTAATATTGTCGTAAACATTTACACTCGCAGTGAGTTGCAGTAAAAGACCCAAGCAATGCTCACAGCAGGGAAAGTACTGAGCACGCCCCCAGGGTCACTGCCGGCCTTCCAGATAACAGGTCTAAGAGGAGGAAGGGAAACTGTGATGGCACTTGGCCTCCTTACTCTAATTAAAATCATGGGGGATCCCTGGGTGGCTCAGCGGTTTAGCGCCTGCCTTCGGCTCAGGGTGTCATCCTGGAGACCCGGGATCGAGTCCCACGTTGGGCTCCCTGCATGGAGCCTGCTTCTCCCTCTGCCTGGGTCTGGGCCTCTCTCTCTCTATGTCTTTCATGAATAAATAAAGTCTTTTTTAAAAAATAATAAAAATAAAATAAAATCCTGGCCCTCGGGGAGCCACAGCCCTGATGCAATCTCCCACCTCGTGGTTCCAGTGGGGCAGCGCTGGCAAGAAGGCAGGGGCCGAATGTTCATACCTCCCTTCTGGGAAAATCCCTAGCGGGAGCCCCACCACGCTGACCTTCTCCACACGGGGTTTTGCGGAACTGGCGCCCTGGGCCTCCCCTGCAGCTCCAGGGGCTGGAAACAGAGAGACAGGCTGGTCAGCCAATCGCATTGCGGATTCCCGTGGAAAGGCGAGGAGAGGGCGGAGCGTAGGGCACCTGCGGCCGAGGGGGAGCCGCCCCCCTGGCTCCGGGTCCTGCGCCGGGCCGCCACTCGGCCGCCAGGCACCACCCCGCCCTGCCCTGGGGGGTGATGAGCACCGCTGGATCAGCACCGGGCTGGAGATCAGCGTCCGCACTGGACCGCCCCCGCCTCCCCCGACCTGCACGCCCAGCCTAACACTCCCCAGGCGTTTACTGCGTGAATCCTGACCCCGCGGTAGGCGTTGATGCCGCCGGCTGCGTAGACACTCCACATGGCGGGAGATTCGGGAGAGTATTAGCCACCAGGAGGCACAATCAACAAATTCTTGATTCCAGAGCAAACAGGAAAAAGGAGACCCCGACTGTGAACGGAGCCACCCGCTGGGGTCCCCGCTGGAGCTTCCCAGCAGGCAGCGGCACCCTTCCCGGGGACTTGCACGTCTGCGTGGAAAGCTAGGTGCAGCCCCAGGTCAAGGACGGGACTCAGCCGCAAGAGACCAAGCACTACCCCAGGCGGCGGCAGCCCCCCTATTCCGTGGGCGCAGCCCCTCCCTGCAGGCCTCCTGCAGCCCAGGGCAGGGCAGGGCAGGGCAGGGCAGGGCGAGCTGGCCTTACGCACGCATGCTCGCAAGTCACGGCAGGCAGTGACTACGCCGCATTCCTGTAAAGGAGGCTTTGGGCTTCCCCTACCAGCTGCGACAGATGCCATGAGCCCTCACCCCCAGACCTCGGCTCTCCACTTGTAGGAAGCACCCAACACCCTGGCAGAGAGCCTCTCTGGCTGGCTAACGCCTCTCAAGCCTTCCTCCCTCCTGCTGGGTCACCCCAGAGAGGGGCACGTCCCTGGAGCACACTTCTCTCCTGTGCACACGGTCTTTAGCAACAGGTTTATACCAAGCCTGTGCTTACTTGATTCATGCCAGGGTCCCCCCAGGAGACTCAATATCACGAAGGCAGGGCCAAGACTAGGTCTGCTCTTGCGCACCGTTCTGCACAGGTGATGTGCAAAGAACTACAGGGGCGTAAAGAAGGAACAGCTGACCGAGGTCAGCATCACCCAAGTTAGCATTACCCAAGTTGTGTCTTAAGGAACTGCTAACGTGCGCTCAATAAACAAATGTCTGAGAAACACTGTGCACTCTCACCTCACAATACACACTGGCAAATTATTTTTTTTAGCTCCCAGGAGTCCCACAAAGAAAGAAACTCATCTGTGATCCAACATTTCCTAGTTTCCCTGAATATGAGGTCAACCTTCTTTTTTTTTTATAAGCATTCATTTATTTGAATTTCTTTCTTTTTAAGATTTTATTTATTTATTTATTTATTTATTTATTTATTTGACAGAGCACAAGCAGGGGGAGAGGCAGGCAGAGGAAGAGGAATAAGGAGGCTCCCCACAGACCTGGGGAGCCCGACACGGGGCTCCATCCCAGGACCCTGAGATCATGACCCAAGCTGAAGGCAGATGCTGAGCCACCCAGGTGGGCCTAAGATCCTCTTCTCTTTCCTTTCAACATCCTAGAGAGGGTGGGGTGTCTTGGGACATCAGTTTTGGCAACACTATCTGGATATTTCTTGTTTTTAAACATTCTCTTTAAACAAACCAGTGAGGCCCCAACTTTTCAAGACTGTTCAGAGCCACAGCAGCATGGTGGTGTGTGAAGAGGTCTGCTGCGCCCAGGCTGCTTCCTGCCTGCCGCCGCCCTGCCCTTCCTCCGTGGTCTGTGCCCTAACAGGCTCGGGAAACCTCGCTGATAGATGTGCACAGAAAGCCCCCAAGGCTCGCTGCCCTTGGGCTTATGCCAGACGAGAAACCAGGCTGTCACCTGGGCCGGCACGGAGCACGAGGTCCTCCTCGGGTTCATGATTTTTCACACCACAGGCTGGCCACACGGAATAGGAGCAGCCGTCGGCATTCACACTGTTCACGTGATCACCGATGTTATCCTTTCTGTCTCTCAGGAAACCTCGCAGGTAATCCTGGTACAATTTTTCTTATTTCAAAGAATAGAGAAACTGAGACCCATGGGCTCTCAAGGTCACCCAGCCTGAGAACTGCAGATTGGGAGAAGTACTGGTCCTGTGCATCTCCAGCCCAGGCTCTTCCCTCTTCTGGATCAGGTCCCTCTTTTAAGGCTAAAGTTGTCTCTGAGAGAGAGAGCTGAAGGCCCAAGCAGGTGTGCGAGCAGAGAGAGCACCCTCACACAGCGGGGAGGCAAGCCCAGCCTCTCCTGGGCCAGGAGGGCCCGACATCCAGAGCAGACGCTGTACACTGCTAGCCTACGCGCTGAATCTGACACCTGGGTTTTACTCAATCCACACGACCAGGTTGGTTTTTAGCTGTCTACACTCAAGAGGCAAGAAAATTCACTTTAAAATCTGGGGCGCCTGGGTGGGTCAGTGGTTGAGTGTCTGCCTTTGGCTCAGGGCATGATACCGGGGTCCTGGGATCGAGTCCCCTACCGGGCTCCCTGCAGAGAACCTGCTTCTCCATTTGTGTCTCTCATAAATAAAGTTAAAAAGTCGTTAAAAATAATAATAAATAAATAAATACAATCTGGATTCTGGCTTCTCTTGAAAACTCAGGAGACCTGGCCACCTTGGGTCTGCGTCTGTGGCAACCATGAGCTGGCCCCGTAGTCTGTCTCTCCAAACAGGCACATCCCCCCTGCCTACACCCCTCACTGGTTTACCTGCTGGGCCCTGTGGGCACTGGGGTGTGACCGCCCTCCCCTCCCTGCACTTTGCAGATGATGGTCTTGTTTCCGAACCCACAGCCAGGGAGGGAGGCACACAGCGGCCAGACACAGGGACCGCTAAGAGAACAGGGGGAAAGCACCGGGAAACACATTTTCTGAGGACTGGAACGACCACTTCCACCAAAAATAAAAACAGGCTTCTGCAACAAAGAGAAAATGCAGACATAAATTCCCTTTAACCAGCAGCCAAACACTTTAATATTTATGCCTGGATTTTCCAAGGCAATTTTAATTCACATTTGCACTTTTGCTATAGAAAATAAAAAGGAAGACAGGGGGTACAGAATGTGGAAAATACTAAAAAATACCATCATTTAAATGGAACTGAATTCCTTTCAAAACAGTGTCCAGTGTAGCTGTTGCCTTGAGAGGGTTTTTTTTTTTTGTTTTGTTTTGTTTTTTTTGTCAGCTCTGTACACAACTCAAAACCCATTGAAAGCTATAAAAAGCACCTGCCATCTCAATGGACTCCAGATTCACTTGTTCCGGAGTGGGACTCTAATGCGGCCCCTTGGCAGCAGGCGTAGAGCTGGGGGTGACAGTTGGGGAGCTGCTCAGGCCTGTGACAAGTGAATCTGTTATATTACATTTGGAAGCCACACATCGTTAGATAAAGAGGCGATTCCATGCAGGGGCTGCTGCATCCCAAACTCAACGTTGTCAGGCCTGGATGGCAGCAACGGGGACAACACCACTGCAGAAATAGTAAACTTTCTCAAGACCCTCAAGAGTCCCAGAGTTCACCGTGGCTATTTCTTCCAGCACATTCCCCCTCTACAGGCCGTGGAGCTGGCCAGCTGGGCACTGTACCGGTGTGGGGGTGAACCTCTCCCCAAAGCCAACTCTCAAAGCAGCCCACCTTCCCGATACAGGTGAACCACTGTCTCCTCCAGGAAGCCCTCCACCATCTCTCCAGCCCTCCCACGCTTTCCTCCCAACCGCCAGAGTTCTTGGTCAATGTGACACTTACTCTGCTGCCTCAAATTATTGCTTCATCTTTGTTACATGTGGACCCTTGGCCTGGAAGCTAAGCAAGCTGGTCCCTCAGGTGGGACTGGGTTTCCCATTTCTCTTCCTAAGTGCACATGCAGTAGGTGCTCTGCAGAAACAGCCACCCTTATGCGGTAGGCATTCTGGACACAAGATTCGAGCTCCAAGCACAGCAAAGAAGCAGCAGGAACATGGACCTTGGGGACCATGTAGCTGAGGGATGGGCCAGTGGGCAAGGCGTTTCCACACCTTTGGCACTTGCCTGAGTCCTGGCACCCCAATACTTCCCGGAATAGAGGCAGCGCCCAGCAATGACTGTGACACAGTTTCCACCAGCCTGGTAGGATAGAGGCTCCAATCCGCAGCCATGTTACACGTCTGAGTTTGTGGGGAAATTTTTCCATTGGCCTCAAATCTAGCTCAGTAAGTGACACAGGGGAAAAAGGAACAGAGTGTAGGTTCTCAGTCTCCGTGCAGAGGAGGGAGGCATTGAGAACATGTGGGAGGAGGTTGCAAAACAGGCTCTAGGAGCAGAGAACGGAATGGGAATGTGTCCCAGATCTGAGACTGGTAAAATAGGTTTGCTAATGGAACCACAGCAGCTATTTGGATATGATTTCCCTACTGGTCTCAGTAGATACGTGGACCCTGGCTGTCAGTCCCCCACTAAAGGCCACCTAGAAGCCCACAAAGAAGCAGGGCATCCTCTGAGCAGAGTTCTGGTCCCAGGGGAAGAAGAAGCGGGGATGCAAAAACCATGCTGTGTCACATGGCAGGTGGCTGTCCCCGACCAAAGCCTCAGGACTTGAATCAAAACCCCCTTCAGCAGCAAGAAGCAAGCCTGGGACATGGTTGGATGAAGAACGAAGAAGTCAATCCATCTCACCGAGGGCCACCTCTACCATTCGTTCACTAAAGAAGTGCTCACTTGGCACCAGCTGCCACCATACCCCAGCGGCCTGCAGCTGTTCTGGCAGAGGAGATACAGAGGGAACCAAGAGGACTCCGACAAGCTTGCACTCCAGCTGGGGAAGAAGACCACCATGCTCTGACCGATGAATCATTTCAGGTGGGGCTTGATGAGTAAAGCAAGAGGAGTAGAGGATGAACAAGGGTTGGAAGGAAAACTCTCTAATGGTTGCCTGCAGAAAGGGTGACATTTGAGCAGAGACGTTGGTGAAGAACGGAGGGGGAGTGTTCCCAGCAGGCGAAGAGCAGGCAGGGAAGGTCTAGGGTGGGAGGGAGGATGCCCAGGTAAAGCAAGGGGCTGGTGTGGCTGAAGTAAAAAGGGAGAGCACACTAGAAGGGGCTCCCCTGCATTGGCACCTGTTATCCACAGGGGCCCGTGGCAGCAGAGCTGCCTGTCACTCATCTTCCTCCCCCTCCCATTCACACAGAGGGACACGTGGGAGGAAGATTCGCCTGAGCTGCCCCCACCCCTAAGCTGAGCCTTGAGCGCCAGTAAGACCCGGTTAAACCCAAAGAGGAAGCTCATGAAGTAGTCAGTCTCACTGAGGTAAGATGGAGTATTTTCCAAACCACAGCTTTCTGAACTTCCCCTTCAGGTCCAACATTTGTGTTTGAGACCAGCTCAAAGGAGATTTTTCTCCCAAAGCATCAGTTACGTGCATCCTGATATCTTTGCAGGTAGAGGAGCAGGACCCCAAACAATGAGTCAGTTTAAAGAAGGCAAGGCCTCTCTCCCTTCTGCTTGGATCACTGAAGTGATGCTGAGCTTCCTAGATGGAAACAGGAGGAAACCACTACCGAGGTCCTGAATCAGGCCTTTGTGACTGGGCCTGAGGGGACAGTCTGCACCTTGACGAGAGACCCAGGGACCTGCCCCAGAAGGGGCAAGTGGAAATGGTGAGGTAAGAGGTCAAGGCTCAGCAGTGCAGCCTGGTGTCCCCCATATGTCTCCCAGCCCCTCTGCTCCCCTGGGCCACAAACTGCCTCTCACAAGGACCCCATAGGGACAGCCTCAGCGCCTCAGACTTATGGCCCACGCTGCCGGGGAGGGGTCACCCAGATGCCCTCTCTGCTGAAAACCTGAAAACCCTTCCCACACTCCACACTGCCCTAGAGACAAAGCCCAACTGCCGTTACAGTCCCACCATCCTCAGCCCACTCCCTACACCCAGTGCAGCGGAACCAGTGCTTCTCAGAAACCTATCCCTGTGCTCATGACAACAAGTGCGTCTTGCAGGAGCCCCAGCACACACACCCACACAGGCTTCTGAAAACAGGTTTCAAGAAACCGTGATCCTTATTACGTACCATGAGCCCTGATGGTTCCAATTTTGCCTTATTCTATTTGTTTTTAAAGCTGGTCATGACACAGTGAATTGGTTTTGTGACCCACCAGCAAATCATGAACTACAGTTTGTGTAACAATATACTAAACCTATTTCTATAGTTTTTCCAAATCCCCTTCCCCTCCCGTCCCTCTGAGATTCCAACACGCATCTCTTTCTGGTGGGATTTTTCTTTCTCTTCCCTATTCCCCTTTTCTTCTGCTAATTCAGTTGTTTTCAAACTTGAGCACACAGTAGAATCATACAGAATGCCTTAAAGATATACCAATGTCTAGGCACCCTCTCACACCGGTCTGCCCCAGATTCTGATTTAATTGGTCAGGGTGGAGTCCTACCCACAGTGCTTAGCACCCAGAAGTAAATATTCGCTGTATGAATTTATGAGGAAGGTTCATTTCACAGATAAGGAAACTGATGTTCAGAAGGCTGGGTCAACTAGCCAATGTTGTACAGCTAGAAGTACAAGAGGTGGGGTTAGGACTCAGATCTGCCCAGTTTCAGAGTCAGAGCCTCCTAACCAGCACAGGAACCTCCTCTTATAGCCCAAGAGATAGGAGATGCAACTCACAGCTGTTGCCAGGCCTAAGGATGAGGATCCAGAAAAACCACTAGGTATCCCAGCAGGACCACTTTTCTCCTGGCTCCTTTCTGGCCCTGGGTTCACACAGCATCCCCCCCAAATCACTTGGACCCTGGTCTTCTTGTATTGCCACTCTGCTCTCTCACCCAGCTCTCATATTCCCTATGCCATCTGGACACTTCCAAAGGGACATCCTCTCAAATAATAGGACTCACCCCAAACTCATTCTCTCCTTCCTCTCACCCCCAGCATCACCACCACCCCCACTTCATGCTTCTAATTTCTAAATTCAAGACACTCCAACCTCAACATCTCTGAGACTGGTCCTTCCCTCCTCATTCCTCCAAGCCATCCTACTGGGCACCCAGTCTCCTGTATTGCTACTCCCCATACCCCACCTCAAGACCCCACCGCTTCCTTGGCTTGCTGCCAGCTTGTTGCCAGTTCATTGCCACTTTCTCCTGGACTGTAGGAGTGGTCTCCATACATCTGTGTTTCCATGCTCTCCCCACCTATCGACCCCCACAAATAGGATGCCTGACCAAAGCCCAACTGTGGCCAGGTATCTTCTTTACCTAGAATCCTCCAATGAGTCCATACTAGCCCACACTGGTACATAAAACAAATGTCAGTGTCCACTGCTGTAAGCTGGTAGGAAGGGACCCTTCCAGCCACATTTCACCATGGCTCTACCACATGTGCCTCCATCCCCAAATAACAGATGCTAGGCAGGCCATTTCTCAGATATGCCTCCTACTCCCACCCTGACCCAGGCATCAGTATCACTCAATCACAGAAGGAGGGCTCAAGAGGAAATAACACCATCAGGAGAACCAGCCCAATAAGCCAAATGTTCCAGACATTACTCACTGCTCTCCATGCTAGGACCACGCCAACAAGTCACAGTTCAGGTTCATTTATGAGCAAATAGTAGGACCATGGTGTGCTAATAATAACTGTGAAAAAAGGTGGGGATGGTAAAGGTTTCTAGCAGAGCCATGGGGAAGATAGGTATAGGTGAGGCAGCACAAAATTATGGCAGTGAGGAGGGTTGTTAGAAATCATACCAGGTCATGGGACTTCAGTAAGCTAACAGGGGATTGGAATACTGGCCCCTGCTATACCCTCAAATGAGATATATTTTCATAAGGGAAGGAAACTTTTCCAGGATGTCCATCTGTTTTAGAGTAGGTAAGATTCAGAAGTCTTCAGGGAAATATTGTTGAGAAATATCTTCCCCTGCACAGAGCTTTATTTACTCCCAGATCCAGGAAAGGTTGGAACCTTCCACACATAAGGAATCAATTTCTAGGTGCCCATTCCATGACCACACCTCTTCAATTGGATGCTCAAGAGTCCCCAGGTCAATTCCCCCTACCCTGCACCCTGTCTCAGGCCCCATGCTCCCTGCCTGAGTTAAGTTGATTGGGGTCCCTACTTCGGCATTCCAACTGCCTAATTGGGAATAATTACAACTCTTAATTATACCTCAATCATTACATACCAACACCACAGCTGCTTTTAAGTTTTATTTTTCATTAAAGCAATGTTTTCAAGAGCCTGTTTAAAAAGGAGGGAAAAAAAACCTACTGAATAATCATTTATAATTTAAAAGTAAATAAGAACCAATTATGACCATGTTTGTGAAACAAAATGCTGTATCCAATCCAGTTAGTTATTACCTGGAAATCTCTTTGAATCACCTGGAGCTTCAGACTCATGCACCAAGCTCTGTGACTCTGATCTAAAATTCCAGGGTTAAAAAAAATAAAATAAAATAAAATTCCAAGGTTGGTTTCAGGTAACCACAGACATAAGTTATTCTCAGTTCAAAACCTTAAAACCTATGGAGTTTCCTGGAAAGATGGCAACAAAAAGTGTGGTCAGGCCTGAAGGATGGGTATTCCAAAGGAAAATATTCCTATAGACCATAATAATTGCACTGATAAAGCATTTCCCATCTTAGAACGTACATTCAGATGTATTTGTACATAACTCCAAGCCTCATTTTCTTTGTGGTTCTTAACCTTCTAAAGGTATAGCATTGAAAACTCTTCCCCAGAGGGGTACCTGGGTAGCTCAGTGAGTTAAGCATCTGACTCTTGATTTCAGCTCAGGTCATGATCTGAGGGTCTTGAGATCAACCCCTGCATCAGGTTCTGAGCTCAGCATGGATTCAGCTTCTCTCCCTCTCTCTCTGCGCCCACTCCCTGCTCATGTGCTCTCTTTCTAAATAAGTAAATAAATAAATAAATAAATAAATAAGAAAGAAAACTCTTATCCAGAAAAATGCATATATACAAAACATGCACAAGATTTTACATACAATTTTAAGTGATTCACACACTCGTAAGGTGTGAATGGATTCACACACCCATGAATTCCTTAAGATTTACGATTTTCAAGATACTTCATTTGTTTGTTTTTAGTACATGGAAAAGGCATCGAGGTACTTGCAAATTATATGCATTATGAAATTTTTAGGCATGGTTATTTACAATCCATTCTACAAAACACTGAGCGCTTACTATGTACCAGGCACTGGGCTAGTCACCAGAAGACAGGAATGATGTAGTGATGAATCAAACAGGATACCTGAAGGAACTCAGGGGGAGATGCATGGGGAGGACACTCACTATATTGAGAAGGAAGGAGGAGGAAGTGTTGGAAGAATTTTGATTCCTGTGAGGCTGCCAACCTTTGACCTTATTGCCCTATGAAAGCTGCAGGTGGAGTGGGAGGGCAGAGAAGTATCTCAGCACAGAACATGCAACAATGGCATCAATGTGAAGACCTAAGTCCCAGACTAGGAACATCAACCTCATGAGTGCAAGCCCTTGAGCCTCACTCAGTGGCCATGGAATGTGACCAGGGCATTCATTAATTATCAGGGATATACTGTCTTCTAAGGACCCTATACAAGCAGTCCAGGAATAGAAACTCATGACAGAGCCATGTGCTTTAGGAAAGGCAAAAGCTAAATGGAGAAGATATGGCTAAATCCATTGATAGTCTGTTGGAACAACTGCTCCTGTGTATCATAACAGCCTCCTAATTCAGACCTCAGCTTCTGGTGTTTCCAGCCTGTCACTTTGCCAAGTACACATTTGTTTGACCATCATCTACTACCATAACCATTTTTTAAAAATCATTTCATTGCTATTTAATAAGAATACAGAGTATTATTATCCTTACCAAGAAAAGAGTTGAAATTTCATACCATGTGTATACTCACAAAACACACACACACACACACACATGGTTACATATCTTTAGTTTTCTTATTTTTCTAGACTGGAGAAATTTTGTCACAGCTCAACACAAGTTCACAGAAAAGCATTTGGAAACCACCACAAGAGGCTTAAGAAAGAAGGCAAGGGCAAAGTATGTAAGGAGCGATTGGCCCTGCCCAGGATAGAGAAGGGAGGTTTCCCAATGAGTGCTAAAAGATGAAAACAGATTCAGGTGGTGGGGTTGCTGGAATCACACAGACACGCTGGAAGTGAAAACAGGTGGTGAGAAAGAAGCACAATGTCAACCTTGTTTTTGAACTCCTGTATCTGTCATGTCCTCAATGTCCAGGTCTGTACCTCTAAACTGTCCTTGTATTTGCAATTTGGACTGTTCTAATTGTTGGGCAAATACTTCAAGATATTGCTGGATGATCTTGCTCCCCAAACAATTAGGTTTTGTAAGCTTTCCTATATTTGTATGTGGGTCCTTATTTTTAAAAATACTTAAATATTAGATTATAGATGGGAAACCAGAAGCCTATTGCTAGAGAAAAAATACAAATAAATTTTGTATAATTAGAAAAAAGATGAGAATTATTTGGTGAACCAAAGCAGTATTTCTTTATTCCCAACAGTACTCAGTGGATGTAAGCCAACAACTATGTGTTTAATTTTGAAAAAAAAAAAAAAAGTATATAAGACTTTCAGTTAAGTATGACCAAATGGTACAAGCATTTATGTTTTTTCCCTCTGAAAACTCACTAAAATAATAGTCATTTTTTAAAAAGATAAATATCCAAAGGAAAAAAGAATGACAAAGGAATGATCAGTGAATGAAAAATTTCCACAGATTTTGGGAAAACAGAAAATGGTTGGAGGAATGGTAACTTGCACAACAGGGCCAAAAAAGCAGCCATCGATGTGCCCACAAAATATCTATGATATTTAAACTAATCCCTTCTCTGTCATTCCAACACAGAACCCCAGAACAGCTTTAGGACTCAAGATTCTAAGTACCACAAAAAGCAAAAAGTGGAGAGAATGAAGGCACAAAGCTGAAAATGGGAGATTTATTGAAAGTTAGAATACTGAAGTATTGTGCTCCAAGATTGCTTCCACAACCCCAAAAACCAGTTGACTAACTTTACCCACCCTAGCCCAAGGAAATCAAAGATTTATTTTCTGGAGAAAATAAATCTAGATAGGCTCTGGACTCAGAAACATCATGCATATTAGAAATAAAGGTAGATGAATTTAGTCTTCAGTTCCCATTCTTCCACCCCATTCCCAGAAAGCTGGAAACAAGGCATTCTTCTCTGAGATTGGAGACTAGAGAATTCATACAGAGGGAAAAGATGTTCAGATACTGAATTTGTCTGATATCACTACAGAATACAGTAAAGCATACTGATTAACCAATCATACACTCACACACACACGTGCGCGTGCGCGCACATGCACACACACACATCAAACAGCATTTTGGAATCCTATTATTAATATTAAGAGTCAACCAAGGATCATTTAACATATGAGGAATTCCTGATATGCAGACAAAATAAAACAGAAAAAGGAAAGAACCAGGAAAACTGAGCTAATAAAGAGAAATGAATGCCAAATTTTTAATTAAAAGTAAGATACTACATCTAAGAAACAAAGAGTGTATCTTTCTAAAGGGAACAGAGTTCCAGAGAGAAATTCACAATTAAAAATAAAATAGCCCAAATTTAAAAACCAATGGAAGATTTGAAAGGCAAAGAATTTACCCCCAAATTTCCACTTGCCTAGAAAGAAAGGCCAAAGAAAGGATAAATTAAATATGGGATACAGAAGATAATGGAGCAATGCTTTCAAGCGAGTTTTTAACCTGAAATTTTATAACCAGCTAAATTATCATTCATATGAGAATGATCAGATTCATCTTCAGACTTGAACTCAAAACTTAAGCAGGCAATCTGAAGTAGAATAGCAGTAGTATTCCTGGGTAATGCTGTGCCACGGGTCTAGAAAACAGTCTAAAACAGAAGCAGAAAAATGGGACACCTGGGTGGCTCACTGGTTGAGTGTCTGCCTTTGGCTCAGGTCCTGATCGTGGGGTCCAGAGATCAAGTCCCACATTGGGCTCCCCACAGGGAGCCTGCTTCTCCCTCTGCCTATGTCTCTGCCTCTCTCTCTGTGTCTCTTATGAATGGATAAGTAAAATCTTAAAAAAAAAAAAAAAAAAAACTCCACAAGGAAAAAATAGAGAGAAAAAAGGCATTTACTCTAGGAGAAATAAAGTAGAAATTCCAAAGAAAGAAAACAACCATAACGCTCTACTCGGCTTGTCACTGAACTACACTTACATAATTATAATAATGTAACCATAGACTTCTAATTCAACCAAAATAAAATTTGCAATTATACAAGATGAATGGAGAAATGGGTATGAGGTGAGGAATGGGGAGTGAGTAGGAGGATGTGTGTGAGCATTCTAAACCTACCCATACTGTAGTAAGAATTCAATAATGTGGGATCCCTGGGTGGCACAGCGGTTTAGTGCCTGCCTTTGGCCCAGGGCGCGATCCTGGAGACCCGGGATTGAATCCCACGTCGGGCTCCCGGTGCATGGAGCCTGCTTCTCCCTCTGCCTGTGTCTCTGCCCCTCTCTCTCTGTGTGTGTGTGACTATCATAAATTAAAATTTAAAAAAAGAATTCAATAATGTTCAAATCAGGTAAATCAAGAAATAGTGGTATTTGTTTATTATTTAAAATTTGGAGGTAAATTCCCAAAGAAATATTAAACTGTTAAGGGTGTTGCAGGTACTTAATTCTGGGGAACAGAAAGGAAAGGGATTGGGGGAAGGACAACTAATTGCTATTTTTTATTGTAAGCTTTCTAATGACAGCATGTATCACTTAGATAAAAGTAAATTTTATTTTTTTAAAATACACATGAAATATTAACATGTTATTTAAGATTATATTTGAATGGTGAGAGCTTTTAAATGATTTTTTTAATTTTTATTTATGATAGTCACAGAGAGAGAGAGAGAGGCAGAGACATAGGCAGAGGGAGAAGCAGGCTCCATGCACTGAGAGCCTGATGTGGGATTCGATCCCGGGTCTCCAAGATCGCGCCCTGGGCCAAAGGCAGGCGCCAAACTGCTGCGCCACCCAGGGATCCCTGGTGAGAACTTTTAAAGATTTTGTTATTACTTCAGTTCTCTAAGCAAAGACACCTTTATAACTCATAAATCTAACATTCAATTTCTACCTATTTGATATGTGTACAATGGAATATTACTCAGCCATTAGAAACGACAAATACCCACCATTTGCTTCAATGTGGATGGAACTGGAGGGTATTATGCTGAGTGACATAAGTCAATCGGAGAAGGACAAACATTATATGGTCTCATTCATTCGGGGAATATAAAAATTAATGAAAAGGATTAAGGGGAAAGGAGAGAAAATGAGTGGGAAATATCAGAGGGAGACAGAACATAAGAGACTCCTAACTCTGGGAAACGAACAAGGAGTAGTGGAAAGGGAGGTGGGCAGGAGGATGGGGTGACTGGGTGACGGGCACTGAGGGGGGCACTTGATGGGATGAGCACTGGGTGTTATACTCTATGTTGGCAAATTGAACTCCAATAAAAAATTTTTTAAAAAAGAAAAAAAAACAATTTCTACCTATTTGATTCTGATTTTCATCCATACTTTAAGGCATATATTATGTGGAAGAGCAAGGTTTTGACAGTTACCATTCTTCTACCACTCAGTAGCTAATGGATCTCCATCTGCAGTTCTGAGTCCAGGCTTTCACTAACAATTTCATGGTTGGCCCATCCTGTCCATGCCACACCCTAACAACTTCATTCATTGTTAGCTGTGATAATAATGGGCTGAGCCATGATTTTCAATAGTGGAAGCCCTAGCATCCCATCAGGCCAAGCTACTACTTCTGTCTGTTTCAGAATCCACCTGCCTCCTCAGCAGGAGACAGAGAGCTACTGGTGCCATCTTGCTTCCCTGGCTCAACACTGAACACCAGGTTCTCCTTCAGTACATCCTCATTAGGAAGATGTTAAGAGTGGCTTTTTTCAAGGTAATAATCCCACACATACAACAATCATCTCCCCGTAGTGAATGCCACATCTCTCTGAGAAGCCAGTAGCAGTTAGGTCCCTACCATCTGTGAAGCCCCCTAGGACTAGGGATCTGAATATTCATGGCACCTGGGCCCTCCTTCCCAGAGACACCAGAGGCTCTCCTTCTGTGCTGATGTGGTTGCCAGCTGATATAATACAAGCATGCCACTGAGTAGACTATCAAGTGGACCAGCTTGACTTGGACAGTCTCAGCCCAAATCCAATCATGTCCCAATCAGGTTTAATTGAGATTAATAACCTCTCACAACTGGCTCTAGGTGTTTCATCAACAGATATCCTGCTATGAAAACTGCTCTGCAGGCTTCCATTCTGGCCAGTTTCCATCTTCCTCCCTCCCTACCATGACTCCCAGCCCATCAGACCACCCAACCCTACAGGAACAAAAGAAAATACCAAGGTCACTTTCAGGACCCAAAGAAGATGGGAAAAGCAGAAGCAGAACTACTACTAAGTCAGAAGTATCAAAGCCCTGGCATAAGCCTCTTTGCCCCTCTCTGATAGCACCTATAAGAGTAGATATAGGAAAATTCTAGAAACACTGTTTGTGACCATCATTATTATGCTGTCTGCACTGTGGCTAATGCTTCCCAGCTCTGCCCACATGGGCTGCTGACAGTGGACTAAAAGGAAACATCAGTCATTTATTTCCTTAAAAGTTAACTATTAAGCACCTCCTCTGTGCCAGGGCACATGGAATTTAGTGAAGCCTAAATATGGGCACTAGAATTTAGTGAAATATAAAAAAGATAAGATCCCTGCCCTTAGGAGTTTAGAGTCTTGACAGAGAGACTGATGGAGCCAGTAATGTCATATGTAGACATGGCCCAAAAGTTTTAATAAGGGCTGTGAAGTGAGAGTAGGACAGAGGACAAAGTGGAGAAAGGGATCCTAATTTAGATAAAAGGTCAGACAAGGCCTCCCTAGCACCAAGTGAAGGATGAGTGAAAATTAGGTAGATGTGGGGGAAAAGAGCAATCCAGCCAGAGGAACAGTCTGTGCTGGGTCCCTGAGGTGAGACTGGGAGAAGTGGTTAGGCCAGCTAAGGCAGAGCCACCAAGACGGACCACAGAACAAGATGAGGCCACAGAACCACAGAGGCTGGACTACGCCAGGCCAGGTGGGCTGCAGAGAGAGGGCTGGATTTCACCTGGAGCACAGTGAGAAGTTACTAATGCAGGATACCTCCTTCTCTGCTTTGAGGAAGATGCCTGGGCATACACTTTACAGAACAGTCCCTAATTTTTGCTCTGGAGGGACATTTCCCTAGAGTAAAACAGGTTTATTCATTCATCCATCAAGTATATACCACAGGAATAAAACTAACTCTCCTACAACAGAAGTGAGATCAGTCTCACATGATCAAAGGTAAAGCTTTTCCTAAAGAGCTGCTGGGGGCTTCCATCTGCCCTGGGGATATGAAGGCCAAAGGGAAACACATAGACCCCACCTTCAGGAGGCTGGAGAGAAAAGGCAGGTCAACCCTGCCTGTGGGTCCCCAAACAGGAAAAGCTCCTATCAGACTCCTGTTCGGATCGACTCGGGACTTCAGAAGGAAACAACTTACTTGAAAGGAGGTGAACTTCACATTGGAATGAGAATCATGAAAATGTACCATGCAATATCTTTCCCATATTTTGATCTCCTTCGAAGGGATTCCCTGCTAAGGGAGTGATCCAGGAGTTAGAGCTGTCAGGGTGAAGAGAAGGGAGCACCTATCTGCTTTTTCACACAGAAAAGCAAGAAAATCCCCCATCTAGCTTACCTCACTCCCATTAACTCACACTCTGCACAGGCTCTTCACAGAAGCACTTTTCAGAGAATCAGAGCTGAACACTTCAAAAAACTTTAACACTGAAGATGCTTTTTGATGGGGCAGAGAAGGTAATAGCTTTAGTCTCGAGCATCTGCATTGGCGCCAACAGCCCGTACTGAGCCTGTAAGGTGACCCAACCCTTGGGAAGAGCTTTTCAGAAAAATTGGAAAGGGGCCCCGGCCTTATCCATTGAGGCCTGAATACCATGCCCATTACCCGAACTGCCAGGTATGAAAGAAGAGAACATGGGACCGCGGTCACAGTGAAAGCTGCAATTACCACCAGCTCTGGCTCACCTTTGTGCTCCCTCATTTCTACCGCTTTCTATCAGGTGGTTTTTTTTTTCAGACCCACTGCAGCCCAAGTGCTGAGCTGAGTTCCTTTGTGTTGCCAGAGCTCTCTTACCTAAGCCTCCTGGGGAAGTGAGAAGCCCCATTTCTTGCCCTATCTCACTCCCCTTGTTGGAGGACTTTGGGTGGGGAGCCCCAAGCCTTGCCAAAGTTTCCTGTGAAAAGATAGGTGCCAGGAGCCTCTCTCTGCACAGCAAGTGGTTAAAGCAGGTAAAGAAGTGTGAACAAAGGGCCTGTGGCTGAAAGGGAAGCAAGGGCTAGAAGAGGCTTGTAATTTTAGAGCTCTCCAAAGCTTACAAATTTAAATGCCAGCCAATCAAGCAATCAATGACACAAACTCAAATTGTTCCGTCGTCTCACTGCCCACTGCCTTTGCCTGAATGTAGGGACTGGCCACTTGTGTTCTGGACGATCAGAGCAGCGCCCGCCTCAAGCCTTGACCCTCCTCCTCTCCAGCTCCCAGATTGGGACTACACTTCTGCTAGAGTGGCTTTTCTCAAACTAAGTTGTGGCTGTGTCTCTCCCACAGTGAACACTCTTCAACAACCTGCCACTGCCTATCAAAGGAAGTCCAACCAAGCTCCCTACAGTAACAGGCACAGCCTTTCAGATCCATCTCCTGTGACCTCCACTGTCTCACTTTCCCCTCTGCCCTACTCCTATCTTCCCCTATAATGCACATCCTTCCCACTCAACAGAAATACACAGCCAGTGACAACTCCCAGGATGTGCCACAGGGTTTGCACACCTGTACCTTTGCATATGCTATTCTTTCTGCCTGGAATGTTTTCTTCCTCTACTTCATCCATTCATAAAACTCCTCGTAAAATACTCACTTAAATGTTAGCTCCCTCTGGGGCTCCTGGGTGGCTCAATCAGTTGAGTGTCTCACTCTTGGTTTCAGCTCAGGTCATGATCTCAGGGTCATGAGATCAAGCCTCAAGTCAGGCTCTGTGTTCAATGGGGAGTCTGCTGGAGATTCTCCCCCTCTCCATCTGCCTTGGCCCCTCCCTCTACTCTCTGTCTCCCTCTCAAATAAATAAATAAGCCTTTTTTAAAAATGTTTGCTCCCTCTGAAGCTTTCTCTAATCTCTGATAACTGATCCCCCTCTTCCGTTGACCAGTAGGCCATGTAAGACTAAATGGCAAGCATTGGTCTACTCCACTAGAATGAGTTCCTTGGAACATAGATTAAAATTCCATCCTCCTCCAGTCTCCTCTCCAACACGGAGGATGAAAGTATCTTTGCATTGTCCAGAATTAGGTAAAATCATTCCCTTTTTATAATTGAGCAAACTGAGGTCTAAAGAGGTACGAGTCACAATGCCAGTTGGCAGTAGACTTTGATCTAAACAACAGTTTCAGTCTACTCAACCCCTAATTCAGAGTATTTTCTACCAGGGCTCCCTGGCCACCTGGGTCTGAGCCTGCTCATCTCCATAGAAGGTGACATCTTCAACCTTATGTCCCATTTAGCCAGAGTAACATGATACAGAGGTCTCTGGGGTCTAGGCATCTTCTGGGCACTGCCATGTTACCACAGAGCCTTTTCCCATTTCCAGGAAGCTCAGAAGACTCCCATGCAGAAGTTTATCTCCAGATACTTAAACTCATTCAAGCTCCTGAGGTTCCTGGAAGACCTCACTCCAAGCACTGTTTGCCAAGGAGTAGAAAAGTGACCTAGTTGCATGACCTCCAGCAGAGAGTCAAGGAAGAAACACAGCATAGGAGCTGAGAACACCTGTATTCTCCACATTGTCCTAACCTCCTAGAGTCATAAGTACAGAGAAGGCCATTGGGAAGGAGTTTTTAATTACCTGCAGGTGTCCCAATTAAGCAGTATTGCCTCCCCAATTAGCAGTCCCTTCCATTGAAAATCATTAGGTGTAATTCCATTTCCTGGGAAACATCTTAATCAAGCAAGCTCTGTCCCCAACTCCTGAAGCAGCCAGACTGCTGCTTTTGTCAGCCTGGCCTTGTCTGGTCTAGATGATAATGCTAAATTGGGCTTAGGGTCAATTTCCCAATTAAACATACCCTTTTAATTACACTGTTTTCTAATGTTTATGGCCAAATCAAAGGTCTGTTTCTTACATGACGTACTAAAGGTAGAACATATTCAAAAAAAGCCCTTCCCTAAAGAAGAAGATAAATTTGTAAGTGTACTCAATTAAATCACCTCTGTTATAAAAAATAAATCTGTAACACTATTGGATGAGAGTTACAAAGAACAGTCTGTTTTTAAGATGTAAGACAGAAAAGCCTTAAGTGCCTTCACTCTCAAAGTCAGAAGAGACCCCCGTTTCTCTTCCCCTTTTTTCTTCACTATTCCCCAGTATCATTAAATTGAAGGTGACAATCTTAGGAGAGAGGAGATGGTCCTAGATGCAGGTGTCCATAGAGGGCTCTCCAAGTTCTCAGTCTTTTTAAGAGTTTTAATCGGAAGATGAAGGAGAGGGATCAGAGGAAGAAGAGGATTCAGAGTTGTCCCAGCCTGGATAAATGTTGGGGAATTGTGGTCGATTACATGTTAGCACCAAAGCCAACTGCTGACCACCAGCTTTGTAATTTTTTTAGAGATCCTCCTGCTTTATTGAGTCCAATTCTCTTGTCCCAAATTCAAAGAGCCCCAATCTCAGGCTGATAAAGGGTTCATTGCCGACGAAGGGGTTCATTTTTTATCTACCTGATCCTGTAATCCTTCACACTGCAATGCTGGCAAAGCAGTTTTCCTCCCCATCCCAGCATAGCATCCTCCTTGCACTCTGCTAGTTTATCTCTTTCCTCCTTTTGCTCCATTCTCAACAGATGTAAACCCCCAGGAAAGGGGAAAAGGAGGAAAGCAAAGAACAAGATGGAATTGGTTCAATAGCAATTTACAGTCCCTCAAAACTTATCCCTGAAAAAACCTTACAAAAACAGCTTAATTTTCACTCTGAATGAGACTCTGAAGTTCAAATCAAATTCTGTTTCCTTCAACTTTTTTTCATATCTATGTTAATCATATTCCTATGAAATTGGAGAGAGAGAAGGGCCCCTCTCCTTGATAATAAATTTAATATGGAGATGATTAGAAGTGCATTTGTCATCGTTGCCTGGAGATCCTCATGCATTAGCCCTCCAGAAATTAAATCAACACCTAACCATCCCTGCCACTCCCCAGGTCCTCACCACAGTGCCATAATAACCACCTTCTATTGATTTTTTTCCCCAAATTATTTATTTTTTAAATTTCACAATCAGCTTACCTTAATTCGTTATTATTCAACATTTAGGGACAAACTCCCAAACCTAGAGGACTCTGGTCCTAATAGGTTAAAAAAATTGTATAAATACATAAATATATATGTGTGTGTGTGTATGTTTATATGTGTATATATATGTATGTGTGTGTGTTTGTGTGCGTATAAAATCTGAAGTCAGGTGCTTTCTATGGACTTTTACTATTTCTTCCCTTTCTTCTCAAAAGACAAAACTATTTAGATCTGATAAAGCATCTGGCCTATTATATGAGCTTCCTTTTCTCCCTTACAGAAATCCTGAATGAAAACATTGCTGTTGAGACGCCTGGGTAGCTTAGCGGTTGAGCATCTGCCTTCGGCTCAGGGCTTGATCCCAGGATCCAGGATTGAGTCCTTCATTGGGCTCCTTGCATGGAGCCTGGTTCTCCCTCTGCCTGTGTCTCTTCTTCTCTCTCTCTCTCATGAATAAATAAAATCTTAGAAAGAAAAGAAAACATTGCTGTTTCCCAACATACACAACAGCCAAACTATGGAAAAACCCACATGTCCATCAACAGAAGAATGGGGAAAGGAGATTTTATATTTACATATATATATAATTATTTATATATAAAGAAGAGTTTATACATATATATAGGAATATATATATATATATATATATATATATATATATATATATAGGAATACTATTCAGCCATCAAAAAATGGAAATCTTTCCATTTAAAATTAAGTGGATGGAACTAGAGGATATTATGTTAAGCAAAACAAATCAATCAGAGAAAGACAATTATCATATGATCTCATATATGGAATTTAAGAAACAAAACAGGATCATAGGGGAAGAAAGGAAAAAATAAACAAGCAAAATCAGGGAGACAAACCATAAGAGACTCTTAATCATAGAAACAAACTGAGGGTCACTGGGTGATGAACATTAAGGAGGGTACATGATGTAATGAGCACTGGGTGTCATATAAAACTGGTGAATCACTGACTTCTGCCTCTGAAACCAATAATACATTATATGTTAATTAGTTGAATTAAAATTTAAAAAATATAAATAAATGGGGGTGCCTGGCTGTACAGTCAGTAGAGCATGTGGCTCTTGATCTCAGGGTCATAAGGTGGAGTCCCACAAAAAAAAAAAAAAAGAAAAAAACAAAAGGTTTCTGCTCCAATAGTAGTCTGGAGACATTTCCCTGGCACAAGCCACAATTTGTCACTGAGTTCACTTTCAAAGCCTTCTGGTTTGGGAAAATGGGACTCTTCAGATATTCCTTAACAAAGTCTCAAGTCAACCCTACAATTCAGATATTCAGATAACCTGTGTCCCATACCTTGCACCCCATACTGCCCAGGCCTTTGCACTAGTTCCAAGGAAGAAGCCAGGTAAAAGCCTTGTGACAATAGTAGAGATGGTCAGAATACTAACAAAACTACTATGAATAGTTAACATGTGAGCCCTCACTATGTTCCAGAAACAATTGAAAGTGTTCTCCCTATATTATTTCATTTAGGTGATAGCTATTACAATTACCCACATTGTACAGAAGGGGAAACTGAAGTTCAGAAAAGCCAAATAATTTCTTCAAGAATACATAGCTAGTAAGTATGCCCAGGATTCAAACTCAGATTGTTCTTTGGCCAAGTTGCTTGAAATCTCAGAGTAGACGAGGGGGTATATTAACATTGAGTTGGGGTTAGCATTTACTATCTTACATACTGAATTCCACTCCTGCTCTGCTTCCATGAATGCAAATTAATTCATTATTTTAGATCTGAACCTGGACTCTGACTCTGAGGTTCTGACTCCAAGTGAATCATTTTCCCTCTGAGTCCTAGTTTTCTCATCTGTGCAATCAGAATATTGGACTGAGTCATTCCAAGGGAAAATTCTAGCTCCTACAGTCTGGGATTCTAAATAGGTAAGATATAGATGGTACTATGGATAGTCCTTTAAAGTTGGAGAAGCCCTGGATTTGATTTAATCCAGGTATGTCAAATGCACTGCATACAAGCTACCATACTGTGCCCAGAGCAGACATTACCAATGGATTACCATCTTTCTCACTGACCCCAGTTGTAGATTCAGAATCCTTTTCAACTCTATGCTAAGGAGGCAATTGAGTGAGACAACAGCACATTAGATAAACCTATTTGCCATTCTGATGTTAACCAACTGTTCCAGCTTACAAATGCAGAAACTGAAGCCCAGAGAGAGTAAGGGATTCAATAAACATCTGTTGAGCAATAAATATGTCACAGGACTTGTGTTAGATCCCAAAGATAAAAAGATGAACAGGACGTAGTCTTGTGTTCTAACGACTCAGCTGTTAAACAAGGAGTTATAATAGTGTGTAATGAGCATTATTTGACCACGTGAGAAGCCACCTAACCTAGACTAACAGATTCATGGAAGGCCTCCTGCAGGAAACAGCACTTACACTAAAACTTGAAGAGAAATAACAGTTTGTCAAATGAAGAAGGGGAATAAGGCCATTCTAAATAGGGAAGAATCTAACAGTGGAAGAAAGCCCAGCCTACTCAAAGAGTTCTAAGTTTCTAAGGATAGCCGAAGCCTTGGAGCACAAAATGCAATGAGTTAAGAAGTGATGAACAGAGAAGAGGCCAGCAGCACCCAGCCCATAAAGAACCACGCACGCCATGCTACAGAAGCTGCCCTCAGAAGACAGGCTGCATTCCTCCCACTGAAAAGTAGGGTCTTTGTCCCCCATCCTTGAAAGTTGGAAGACTTGTAACCACTATTGTAGTACCATGGAAATAATGCCATATGACTTCTGAAGCTAAGCCATGAAACAATATGCAGCTTCCACCTTGTTCGTTGGAATTCTCGCTCTTGGAGCCATGAGCCACCACCATGCTGGAAGGGCTCCATGTAGGTGCGCTTCCCAATAGCCTCCTCTAAGCCCAGCCTTCTGGCCCTCCCAACCAAAGTGCCACATATGTGAATGAAGCCATCTTGGACTTTAGACCAACCTACTACTAGCTGAATATCACTGAGTGACCTCTGATGATATCCCATGGAACAGAAGAATCCCTCAGCTGAGCCCTGCCGGAATTCCTGACTGAAAATTCATGAGATATAATAAAATGGTTGTTGTTTTAAGCCACTACATTTTGGAGAAGCATTTTTATGCAGCAGTAAATAACCAGACAGCAAAGAAATATTGAGAGATTTTAGGAAGGAGAGTAACATGATTAGGTTTGCTCTGGAAGGAGCACTCAGGTTGTTCTACGAGGGAATGAATTGATAGGTGGAGAAAATGGAAGAGAATAACCATTGGGCTTACTGCATTTGTACAGGTCGGTGGCATCCAGGACAGTGGCAGGGAGGTGAAGAGAAATGCCACACTGATCTGAGTTGTATGTAGAAGGGAGAAGCAACAGAATGCAATGTCTGGCAGGAGAGAGGATCAAAAAGAGACTTACTTTTCTGGTTCAGGTGACTAGGTGGATGGTGGCACCATGTGCTGAGATGGGGAAGATCTGAAGAGAAGCATGTCAGGGAAGCAAGGGGAGAGGAGTAAGTCTCTTTGAGATGTGACACAACTGAGATAGTGCAGGATGGGGTAGGAAGTAGCTAGAGAATTCAGGAGATCTGTGTGTGCTAGGGTCAGGCATGAGAGCCGTCCACTATAGGGTGGCAATGAAGTCCTGAGAGCAATTGAAGGACCAGGTATCTCACCTCAAGAAATGAAGAGTGGAAGAGTGGGCCGAACCACCAGGATTAGCATGGCTGAGACCGAGCAAAGATGGAGCACAGCCTGGCCACCTGCAGTTGTTATTCCTGGGTAACTCCCCTAAAAAAGCTGCTTACCATCCCCCTTCTCCTCTTGTCTCCTCTCTTCTGCTCCCTACCAAAGTTGGGGGCTTGAACATGACAAACACTGAGACTGAAGACACATGAGATTAGGCTCTCTTCCCGTCCTGCTTATCAGAATTGCATATCCTAACCCATGACAACTTCTTTCATTTTTTAGATGCTCTGTTCTACCCTCCTCTCTCCATTCCCTCCAGTCTGATTATCTTCTTTTAAATGCTCCTCATTTCTTTCCCATTTCATTTTCTTTCATCTGCAACCTGCTATTAAGGTTGTTTTCCCCACAGCTATTTTGACACCAAAACAGTTTAATCTGTTCTCCTAATTAACTTGTGATAAATACACAGAGTCCAACAACTCCTGCACAATAGTATTCTCTCCATTATCTCCATGACTCCCCCAATAGAATGGAGTTTTTCCTCCTTCCCACATCCATCTTTCTTCCCTGCTGTTCCCATAGCCCCTCCAACCAGATCTTTCTGTCCACATTTGGGAGACCATGGACCTGGACCACTGTCCTGCCAAGTGACTATAGTAGCCATTTTTAGAGTAATTCCATGGAGTGAGACATTGTCTCCAGAAAGCCCCTATCCAAACATGTGCATTAAGCAGCCACTATGCAGTATTAACGGTTTGTCAGATAATCTTACTTCAAGAAAAGTACAACACAGAGAACATAGTCAATAATATTGTAATACACTTATCACAGTGAGCATTTCATAGTATGCATAATTGTTGAATCATGATGTTGCACATCTAAAGCTAATTAAATATTATGTCAACTATACTTCCATTAAAGTTTTAAAAATACTCTTTGCTGCATCTACTACAAGAATGAAGACTAATCTCAGCAATCAAACTGTCAACATTCCAGAAAATGTTGACATCCCTCAGAAGGGATGCATTGTTGTTGTGAAGGGCCCCAAAGAAACCTGCAGAGGGCCTTCAATCATGTCAATGTAGAACCCAGTTTCATGGAAAAAAAAAAGAGAGAGAGAGAGAAGAGGCACTAACTGGACAAACAGTTGGGAAATGGAAAGAACTGGTAACTGTTTGCACCATCTGTAATTGCATATAGAATATGATCAAGAGCGTTACAAGGGCTTCCCTTACAAGATGAGATCTGTGTATGCACACTTCCCCAGCAATGTCATTATTTAGGCAAATGGTTCTATTGATGAAATGTGAAATTTCTTGGGTGAAAAATACATTTGCAGAGTTCAGATGAGGCCAGGAGTCACTTTTTCAGTATCTTAAGCCCAGAAAGATGAGTTAATTCTCTTTTTTTAAAGATTTATTTACTTATTTGAGAGAGAGTGAGTGGAGGGGAATGGCAGAGGGAGAGGGAAAGTTTGAAGCAGACTCTGTGCTGAACACAGAGCCCAGCATGTACTTGATCTCAGGACCCTGAGATCACTACCTGAACTGAAACCAGGAGTTGGACATTTAAGTGAGTGCATCACCCAGGTGCCCCAAGATGAGTTAATTCTTGAAGAAAATGACAATTAACTTGTATCAAACTCAGCTGCTTTGACTCAGTAAAGCCACAACGGTTAAAAATAAGGATCTATCAGAAAATTTGGGATGGTATGTAAGTTTCTGAAAAAGGAACACTTAAGCAGGCTAATGAAGATCTAAGTTGGCCAGCTTCAGAAAAAGCAAGATGCTGGATGATTTTTCAAATTTATCTGTGACATTTTAAAGTTGTAATAAAAGCTGTGCATTGATTTGGGGGGGGAATTAAAAATTAAAATAAATAAAATAAATAAAAGCAAATGAATAGATTTTTTTAACTTAACAAATTCCAATGGACTAGGGAACTCATTCATAGGGGGAACTCAATTAAGACATTGAATGGAGGAACCAAACTTGAAGCCCAAATTTCGGGAAAGGTAGAGATGAACCTGAAGAGTGGACAGCAAGGTCTAGGGTATGGGGTGGGAGGTTGTGAGGGTGAGTATCTCATAACTAAGACAGATTTCCCTTTATTTGGGGGCCTATGCCATGTAGGGGAAGTACAGCAGTCTCAGAGAATCTCAAGGCCCTTGATTCCCTCCAAGTGCCTTCTAAATAAGCATGCACATCCACATTCCCTAATAACATTAATGAGCCTGCACTGGCCAGATTCACCTTGGAACTTGCACAACCAGCAGAGCAGAGCCCCAACACAAGATAGAAGAGTAAGAACCTGAATCAGAAACCAAAATATCATGCCTCTTTTCACAAACCCCCACCTTGTTAAACTTATTGACAACTGACTTAATAGACTACATAAACTCATTTTTGCCTCATGATAATTCTGAGCACTTTCCTTGCCTTAAAGAGGCTTATAGGCAACTCCAAGAAGGCTAAGCAATGTTATAGATTTCCCAATATTCCCAGGGTTTCCCTCTAGTCTCAGCCAAGACCCTGAGGACCACCCCATGAAGCAGATGTTATCATGGGATAACACATATGGAGGGATTTACACCAGGCCTAAAAGGTAAGGTCCTCTCTTGTCAGTTCTTTAACTTCAAATGCCATGACTCCCCACAAGGCTTCCTACTGTGCTGCACACCAATGACAGTGCCACCCATGACATTATCTAGAGGTGCCACCCATGACATTATCTAGAGGTGTCACAACACTATCTCTTGATGTGATCTGGGGATGTTGCAACATTGCCCATAATACAATCCAGCCAGAAGCAGCACCAGTATTTTCCTCTGAAAAGAGCTGGTTTCTTAATCCCAAGAACAGTCTCTGTGGTCTGAGCCCCCATCCCCAACTGCCCATAAAATGAAATATCAGTCCCCAAAAGAAAGAATTCATTATTATCTGAACTGCAAGCAATGTCTGAAAATTCTCTGAAAACGCTACAACTACCTGTGACCTGCTTTTCTTCTTATGAAGCTCACACCCTCCTATCTAGCCCCCTACTTCTTTACAAGAAGATTACAAGAAATTCACCATAACACTTCGTTACACACCTGCCTGCTCCTTTCTGAAAGGAACTTGAGCTACTCCAAACTCTCTTCCCAATATGTATCAGGCACCTTTCAATAAAGTGTATGGAAACTGGAGTCCCAAAATTATTATAGAAAATATATTTCCTAAGCAAGAATATGTTTATTCTTAGAAGCAATCTTCTTAATCTTCTCTGTCCTTTGCACTGCTAATAACTTCCCTAATTGAGTTATGATACTATTGTATGTTAAATCACAACTAATACAGTTAAAACAATGTCTGGGCCTGCATACCCCTGTCAGAGCTGTGGGTAAACACCTGCTTTTGAAACATCTCAAATCTCATTTCCAACGGCAGAAAGTAGAGAAACTGGAGAGATGTGTTCTTGCCCTAAGAGGTAAAATATTTGTTGCAGGTGGCTGATCTGAGGGAAATACAATGTGGCCAAGAACATGGGTTTTAGACTCTAGTAGACTGGCATTAAAATTCACTGGCTCAGCCACTTAACAGACACATGGCCTTAGGCAAGTTATCAACTTTTTTGAGCACCTGGTTTTTTATATGTAAAGTGGAGATGACAACAGTACTTACTTTAGGGGATAATAAGAAAGAACATTATAAAGTTCCCAGCACTGAGCATGGCACAAGAAAAGTGCTCAATAAACATTAGTTATTAATAATACATTATGCTAGGGATGCCTCTTATTAACTTTGAGCTTTGAGGTTTGGTGCAAAGGCTGTTCTTGGGATGAGAGAACCAGGTGTCTTCCAAAACTATGCTGGGTTCCAACCACCATGATTCAGCTGTGATCTCAGGAACCATATTCATTGCTGGCAATGTGCTTTGGTGCCACCAACCCCAGGCATCCCTCCATCTTCAGATTGCTAAAAAAAAAAAAAAAAAACCACACAACAACAACAAAAACACCTGTCAGTATCATTCACTCCAGACCATGGTCCACTTTGGGCTTCAAAATTTCCATTTTGTTATGCTACTTCAGAGATGGCTGAATAAAAATGAGCATGAACAACCATCTAGTCCAAAACCAAAACCCCACACATGGGGAAATTCAATCATTCAGTTCAATAAACCCTCTATATATCTCATATCCTAGATCATTTCTTCTTCCAATTCACTCCTAGTCACCCTTCATTAATTGGGTTAGCAATTATTTAATGAGTATCTATTGTATTCCAGGAAGCATGTCAGGCAATGGAGGTAACAACAATAAACAAAATGGGCAAAATACATGACTCAATGGAAGCTCTGTTCTAGTTGGGGAAGACAGACAATACACAAATAAATGAATGACTGATATAGAGAAAAACAAAGCAGATTCAGGTGGAAAGAGAATGGGAAAGATGGAGTCTCCCAGTTTAAGTACAGTAGTCAGAGAAAGACTTGCTACCAAGGGCTTTGAGCAGAGCCTGAAGAAAATAAGGCAGTGATACCTGGGAAGAGCATTCCAGGAAGAGGAAACCACAAATACAAAGACTTAAGGTGGGAGCATCATGAGTTTGATATATTAGAAGACCTGAAGGGAGATCAGAGTGTGTACAATTGTGTTATCAAGAGTGAAAGGAGGAGAAGAGATCAGAGAGATAGTGGAGGGCCAGATCAGTTAGAAACTTGTGTACTATGGCAGCAACATGGGCTTTAACTCTGGAAAGACTGGCAGTCAGTATGGTCTCTGAATAGAAGAGAGACATAAGTACACTTAGGCTTTTAAAGGATCCCTCTGGGTGCTCTAGAGAATGGACTGCATGTGCAGGAAGTTAGAAACAGAGAGGTCAGTTAGAGGTGGATCCTACATTATTTTAGGAGACAAGGGATGATGATGTGGACCAGGAGACAGCAATGGAAATGGTGACAAAGCTCAGACCTCACCTTCTACAGGAAACCTCATCCTCTCTCCTCCCCTGTTCTTATACCACTATAGCACTTTCGCTCTGTATTTTAATAATTTCTACCTCCATTAACACTGAATTCCTTGAGGTAAAGGACCATATTTCATGTATTTCTATAATTTTAGCACCTAATCTAACACCTAGTTCAGGGTACTATCCTAATAAAATGAACATTATTTTTCCTCCTACTACATGGCAGGTACTATAGGGATGAACACTATTGATCTTTGGCTCTAGGGAATTGGATGGTTATGTTATTCAAGAGAAATCCTTGAATCTAAGAGTGATTCTGGAAGTCCATGGTTTGTTGTTTTGCTGAGGCTAAAAACTGAATCTTTTGTTTGAAGACTGGTATATAAGAAAAAGACACTTCCTGAGCCCCAATTACTATTCAGAATATACACTTCAACTTAGTTTTTCTCTCCTTTTTCTTCAGGGGCATTGTGAAGGGAGGGGATTCACATACTTTAGGATCCACAAAGATTTCCCTCATGAAGTCAAGAATCTATTTTACAATGCAGTCTCAACCTTCATCAGGCTCATATTCTAGTGGGGAGTCACAGACTGTAATAAAGTGTAAGTGCCATAATAAGGTGGAAAAGAGACAAAGAAGATACTTCATATCTAAAAATCAATGTTATTCTATATCAATAGAATAAATAACTAAAGCCACATGAGTATCTCAATAGATGCAGAAAAAGCATTTGATAAAATCCAACACCATTTCATGGTAAAAACCTCAATAAACTAGAAATAGAAGGAAATTTATTCAATAAGAAAAAGGATATTTACAAAAAAAACATAGTTAACATCATAATAAATGATAAAAAATAGATATTTTCTACCTAATATCAGAATCAACATAAGGATGTCCACTCTACTACTTTTACTGAACATTGTACCAAATATTCTAGCCATGGCAATTAGGCAAGAAGATGAAATAAATAAAGACATCAAGGTTGGAAAGGAAGAAGAAGTAAAACTATATTCACAGATGACATTATGCTGTATACAGAAAATCCTAAGGAATCCCCTAAAAAACTACTAGAACTAATAAATAAGTTGAGCAATATTGCAGAATTCAAGATCAATATACAAAAAATCAAGTATATTTTTATACACTAAGAATAAACAATCTGAAAATGAAATGAACACAATTCCATTTATAACAACATCAAAAAGAGTAATCTGAAAATGAAATGAACACAATTCCATTTATAACAACATCAAAAAGAGTAAAATACTTAGGAATAAGAGTAACAAAACTTACTACAAAGGTACAGTAATCAAGTCCATGTAGTACTTGCATAAGTATAGACATATAGATTAATGGATTAGAATTGAGAGTCCAAAAGTAAATCTGTACATTATGGTCAACTGATTTTCAATAAGGATCTAAGAATACTCTTTCCACAAATGCTGCTGGGATAACTGGATAGCCAAAGCAAAAGAATGGAGTTGGACTCCTACCTTAGACCACATACAAAAATGAACACAGAATGGAGTAAAGACCTAAATGGAAGGGTAAAAGCTATAAAACACTTAGATGAAAATATAGGAATAAATCTTCATGACCTTGGATTGAGCAATGGATTCTTAGGTATGACACAAAAAGCACAAGCAAAAAAAGAAAAAATACATAAACTGAACTTTCTCAAAATTAAAAACCATTTTGCTTCAAAAGCCATAACACTGAGGATTAGATTTCAACATATGAATTTGGGGGAGACACAAACATTCAGCCCATAACTAATGAGGTAAGGAATTGGGAGATAACAGCTAAAGGGCATGGACTTTTTCTTTCAGTGATTAAAAATTCTAAAATGTATTGAATGATAGATAGTTTCACAATTCTGTAAATCTATTAAGAAACCATTGAATTATATACTTTAAGTCAGTAAATTTTACAAAATGTGAACTACATTCCAACAAAGGAGTTGTAAAAACAAAGAGGCAAGGAGGAGAGAATGAAAGGATCTAACAAATTTAATCAGAGTCCCAAAAGCAGGAGAGAAGAGAAAGTGGGTCAGAGGGAAAATTTGGAGAGGATTTTCCAGAACATATAAAAGATGCCAATCCACAGATTCAAGAAATGCAAAAATCAAAAAAAGGATAAGTAAAAAGAAAAAAGAAGACAGACAGACAGGAAGGAAAGAAAGAAGGAAAGAAGTTACCTGATATGGAGTATCATGAAACCACAGAACACCAAAAAGGGAAAAAAACCTCTAAAGGTCCTCAGAGGAAAATAACAAAGACAAATGAGTTAGACTGACAGCTGACTTATCAATAGTAATAATGGAAGTGTGAAGATGGAGGAATTATATGTAAAATGTACCAAAATAAAATTACTACCAATCTAGAATTGTATAATATAAAGACAAAAACTGAGAGAATTCAACTCTAAAAGAATAATCTGAGAGAAAACTTTCTTTTTTTTTTTTAATTTATTTTTTATTGGTGTTCAATTTACTAACATACAGAATAACACCCAGTGCCCGTCACCCATTCACTCCCACCCCCCACCCTCCTCCCCTTCTACCACCCCTAGTTCGTTTCCCAGAGTTAGAAGTCTTTACGTTCTGTCTCCCTTTCTGATATTTCCCACACATTTCTTCTCCCTTCCCTTATATTCCCTTTCACTATTATTTATATTCCCCAAATGAATGAGAACATATAATGTTTGTCCTTCTCCGACTGACTTACTTCACTCAGCATAATACCCTCCAGTTCCATCCACGTTGAAGCAAATGGTGGGTATTTGTCATTTCTAATAGCTGAGTAATATTCCATTGTATACATAGACCACATCTTCTTTATCCATTCATCTTTCGTTGGACATCGAGGCTCCTTCCACAGTTTGGCTATCGTGGCCATTGCTGCTATAAACATCGGGGTGCAGGTGTCCCGGCGTTTCATTGCATTTGTATCTTTGGGGTAAATCCCCAACAGTGCAATTGCTGGGTCGTAGGCAGGTCTATTTTTAACTGTTTGAGGAACCTCCACACAGTTTTCCAGAGTGGCTGCACCAGTTCACATTCCCACCAACAGTGTAAGAGGGTTCCCTTTTCTCCGCATCCTCTCCAACTTTTTCTTTCAGTGATTAAAGTGTTTCCTGCCTTGTTAATTTTCCCCATTCTCACTGGTGTGAGGTGGTATCTCATTGTAGTTTTGATTTGTATTTCCCTGATGGCAAGTGATGCAGAACATTTTCTCATGTGCATGTTGGCCATGTCTATGTCTTCCTCTGTGAGATTTCTGTTCATGTCTTTTGCCCATTTCATGATTGGATTGTTTGTTTCTTTGGTGTTGAGTTTAATAAGTTCTTTATAGATCTTGGAAACTAGCCCTTTATCTGATATGTCATTTGCAAATATCTTCTCCCATTCTGTAGGTTGTCTTTGAGTTTTGTTGACTGTATCCTTTGCTGTGCAAAAGCTTCTTATCTTGATGAAGTCCCAATAGTTCATTTTTGCTTTTGTTTCTTTTGCCTTCGCGGATGTATCTTGCAAGAAGAGAGAGAAAACTTTCTAGGGAATATCTGGTATAATTTTTGTGTGTAACAGAAGAGCTTTAGGACTAAAACCACAAGACCTAAATGTGATTCAAAGTTCTGCTACTGCTAGGGAAAACAGAACTTGCCCAAGTCGCAGAACTTCTTGATAACTCAATTTCCTCAACTGTATCACAGGAATGTCTGCCCATGAACCTCACAGAGCTGATATGAAACTTAAGTACAATCACATCTCCTAAAGACCCATGAAATCTATAAAGAATGAGGCAACTTGATCGGTACTGATATGGAACTACTTCTAAGACATTTCATTAACCAAAAAAAAGCAAGGTACATTATAGTGTGTACAGTAAGCTAACTTCTGTTTAAAGAAAGAGAATGTTAGGTATATACTTTTATATGCATAGAATATCTTATGAAAGATTCATAAGAAATTGATAGCAGTAAACTGCCTCTGGGTAGAAGTGGTTGGCTGGGAGACAGGAAAAACAGAGGCCTGCTTGAAAATGTTCAAAATAACATTAAAAAAGAACTATTAAAGTGTTTCACAAAATATATAGCAGTATATATTTTTATGATCTTAAAGTCAAAGGCTTTTTAAAATATGACACAAAATCCAGATGCCATAAAAGAATAGACTGACAAATTCAAATATCCAAAATTTAAATAATCCTGCAAGACAATGAAAACATCACAGCTTCTGTATGGACTATCTATTCAAAAAATATATAATATAATGAATAGTTAAATTTTTTAAGATTTTATTTATTAATTCATGACAGACACAGAAAGAGAAGCAGAGACAAAGGCAGAGGGAGAAGCAGGCTCCATGCAGGGAGCCCGATGTGGGACTCGATCCCCAGACTCCAGGATCACCCCCTGAGCCAAAAGCAGATGCTCAACCAATGAGCCACCCAGGCGACCCTATTTAAGTGTTTTTGAATCTCTGGTATCACATGGTCCTCATAACATTCCCATCTCTCTCTATCTTACCATCCATCCCAGGACCAGTTCCACTAGGCACCTCAGTATTTGCCTCTTCAACAGAGGGCCTCCCCTAATCAGGACTATTAGAAAAGGTTGTCTACCCTAACAGATTCTCCCTTACTTCTGGGTAATATTTTTTTTATATTTGCATTATGACTCTCCTAGCTCTGGGACATTCTGTAAACTACGTGAGCTAATGGCGGCAAAATAGCGGCAGCCAATTTGCATGTCATTTGATGCTCTGTTCCTATGAGAATAAAATGTACACCAGTTTCTCACCCATGACTCCTATCAATGCCCATGTGACCAGGACCTCTAGACAAAGCTTGCACTGCTCCCCACTAAGGAATACACAGCCCAACTCCAGCCCCACCACCTCTGGTCAATCAACTCTGGCTTTTTTCTTCGTTTTCAGTCTTACCAGGTGTCGTATCTCCCCTCCCTACTCAAAGCTAGCTGCCACAGATTTTGGCTGGGGCTGTCAGGAATAAAACATTTTCTTTCCTAGAACAATAGGAGACATAGTATTCCACTTTCAGCTCTGTAGCTTCTAAACAAATATGTAATTTTTTCTACAAATTTTAATCGTGCCCCAAGATGATACTGTTAGATCATTTTAATTAAAAAGAATAATGAATTTGGAGACAGATGCACATTATGGTGGTGCTGTCCATGGTTCTGATCTTGCTTGCTAAGGATACAGCTTTTCCCAACCTGGGATCCGTAAGATCTTTGAGCAACCTCTTCCAAGAATCTTTAAAAATATAGGGAAAGCAGTGGTGTGGGAGAAAGGAAGGACAGAAAATGGGGAGGGACAAAATGGAGGGAGAGCAAAAGACAATTGCAAAGGCAGATATCCCTGAAAGATTAATTAGCAAAGGGAAAAAGAAGACTGTTATTCTATCTTTCAAACAATTGTAGTTACCAAGAAGCCGTAACCAATAATAACTGAAATATGAATTACAAAGTTACTGAGGGAAAGTACAAAACATTTCAAGGGTGCCAAGTGATTCTGACATTTGCTGGTGCGTTCTTGGGGCTGGATGAGAAGAGCAGGTAGTAAAGATGATATGATTGAGCTATACCAAAGTTTCTATGATTTTTTCCTTGTTTTTCCTTTATATCTTGATGTAAACTGAGACCCGTGTGTTATAACTTACATAGATTCTTTCAAGTTTTTGTAAAAATCCTATCACATCTCCAACAGCTAAATTACTTTTCTCCCTGAGAGGTTGAGGGGCATTCCCCTCTCCATCCTCTTCCTCCGTTGCCCATACCTCTTTGAGACCAGCATTAATAGGACACATCACATAGAGTACAACTCAACTGCTCAGCCACTGAAAGTTGACAAATTGCCAGTTCTTTCAGCAGATAGCAATTCTTCATAGCTTATTTTCAAAGCACTTGAACTCTATAATGTATGCTCACTCTGCTACAAGGAATTACAGAAAATTGATACACTCCTCAATACCAAGAAGCAGAATTATTGTTCTTGGTCTGGATGTTTACATGTCATCTGGGCTTGGGGCACATGAGAAGAAACTGCAAAATTGAGGGCAATGTTCAAGGGGCTTTGAGTGTGAGATGGCTGAGAACAGCTCAGAGCCTGGTAAGGACTCTGCAGAGTAATCATGGGCACCAGCACAGAGGGGTCAGAGTTAGAAATCAAGGCCAGCTGGAGTGTTCTGCATGGCAGATAATTCTAATCAGTCCACTTTGGTGGCCCTTTTTATACTCTATATAATTTCTCAGTATTCCAGAATGTCAGAGATAGAATGGGCTAGATAAAGTCCACATTTTTCATCATTTTCATTTACAAGCAGACAATAAAACTCTGAAACCCAAAGACGTTGGGTGACTTCCAAGGTCACAGAATTTGTGAGATAATCAAGGCTAGAATCCAAGGCTCTGACTCCAACTCAGTGCCTATTCTATTACACTATGGTCATTCTGGCTTTACCACTCACTATCTATGTGTCCATGAGTAAGCTAATCACCTTCTCTGTGTTCTAATTTTTTTATCTGTTGAAAGGGGACATAATATGAACCTTTCTTTTTGGGTTCATATGAAGATCGAATGAGATAATTCAAGTGAAGTGCCTAGCATAGTGTCTGGTTCATAGTAAGTATTTAATAAATGATGACTCTCATTATTATCAGTAGTGTCATTAACATTTCCATCTTAATATGAAGAAACTAAGTACAAGAGCTACAAAAAGCCTGGACAAAAGAAAAATATTTTATTTTATTTTTTTAATAATAAATTTATTTTTTATTGGTGTTCAATTTGCCAACATACAGAATAACACCCAGTGCTCATCCCGTCAAGTGCCCCCCTCAGTGCCCGTCACCCATTCACCCCCACCCCCCGCCCTCCTCCTTTTCTACCACCCAGTCAACAAAACTAAAAGACAACCTACAGAATGGGAGAAGATATTTGCAAATGACATATCAGATAAAGGGCTAGTTTCCAAGATCTATAAAGAACTTATTAAACTCAACACCAAAGAAACAAACAATCCAATCATGAAATGGGCAAAAGACATGAACAGAAATCTCACAGAGGAAGACACAGACATGGCCAACACGCATATGAGAAAAATATTTTAAAATAAGTGCTTTTCAACTGCAAATCCTAATGTGTTATGGACCCTGAAATGATTACTTTCAGCAACATGCCTCTTAGGACAAACATGTTCTGAACCAGCAAAATTGCACCTTGCGTACCTATATGCCTCAAGGGCTCAGCTGAGAGCCCCAGTGCCCGGGAAAAAAACCGAACTCAAATTGCCCTTCGTTTTCAGCTTCCTTATTCACAAAACCCAGGCTGGTCAATGAAGCCATTGGCAGACTGAAATTCTATATTTTGAATTCTGACATGCTTATATCTTTAATTGCTTAAAATTCCAATTTTTGTTAATCCTCTAACCTGATTAATGAAGCACAATAAATGTTTGAGGATTAATGAACGTGTTAATAAGAAAGAAGAGGGGAATTTACCAAGGATGCCTGGAAGATAAAAGAATGAAAGCCATTAGAGGGAAAATATTAAAAGATGTGATTAAGTGTACATGAGAACAATGCAATTAGCATTGCTGTTTTCAGAAAGAACCTCATCACATACATCAGATTAAATTGCCCCTTTTTCCTGCAAATAAACGAGAGACTTGTCTCCTCTTTAATGGAATTCAATCCTTGGCTCTTATGAATCAGAATCAGATTGTAACATTCTTGCCTGATAAGACTAGAATTATTTCTAGCCAATTCAGAAGCTGCTCACTCTGGTTATATAGAGCATTACCAGAACTAAAATATAGGAAAGAAGGCCCAGCTTTCACACAAATCAGGGGAGAGGAAAGAGAAAGGGGGAGAAAACCTGCAGGTTTCAATTATACCAGCTCATGGCCTTTGCATAATCTTAAAACTCACTCAAAGGACCAGATCAAACTCCAACTCATATTTCTATTCATCGGTCATTCCTTAAAAACTCATTCTTCTAAGAGAAAAGTCTACTACACAGATAAGAGGGAGAGATGGTGCCTGCCACTTCCTGCACAATATGTACATTTTGAAGCCCATTTGTGTGCATGATTCTACTCAAGATTTGTACCAGCTCTGTGAGGTCAGCAGGCAGACATTTCCATGTTACAGATGAGAACATTGGGTTTCTAAGAAGTTCTATGACTTTTCCAAAGTTTGGGTCAAGGGTTTTCTTTTTTTCCACAGTAGTTACCAAGCAAGGATTCAAATTCAGGTTTTAGTGGTTCCAGTAATAATGCTCTTCATCACACACACACACACACACACTATTCAAAATACTGCCAGAAAATCCCCTATAACCTCAATTCGGTAAGAGAAATTTAGCAGAACATAGGAGTAGCATGCACACAGGAAGGATGTTAAATTTGCTACATACCTAATACAAGCTAACCACTCTGCTGAGCCATTCGTTTTAGCTCTGCAAAAGAGGTGCTACTGTCCTCATTTTACAAATGAAGAAACTGGGTCACAGGAAAGTAAAATGACTGGCTGGGGCTTCAGTTTTCTCATCTATGAAATTGTAAGATTGAACTTGATGATCTCTAAGTGTCTCTTCCAATCCCTAAGAATCTGTAATTCCAAGAAAAGCAAAGAAGCTGTTCTACCATTCAGTGGAGAGGAACACGTGGGTCTTTCTTCCTTACTCACTAGCTCTTTCCCTGGTGTACAGGGGCCAATCTCTTGAAAACATCCCAGGCCAAAGAGGAAGAGCTGTCCTCTGAGAAGCAAGAAACCCAGTGGAATTTTCTTTTGTCTCTCTTCAGGTAAAAGATGCCTGTGGTTCTCAGGACACAGCCCAGATGCACTAGCCTGAGGCTTTGCCAGGAAATGCAGCTCTGGCCAGGCAGGCTCAGATACACACAGGAGGCCCCCATACACACAACTAGAACAAACATCCTGAAAGCCTCATGGAGCCTCCAGCCTTCTGTGTACCACTCCACAGCCCACCTGCCTTGGCCCTCCATCCTTGGAGCAAGAACCCACAGCCCAGAGACCAAGCCACACTGGGGAGAGGATTAATGCAAGTGTCTGGCCCAACCAAGGTTGAGTTCCCTTTCCTGGTATTAATAACAGCAGCATCTGCTGCCATCTGTGCACCCTTACCATGTGCCAAGCATGGCCCCAAGTTCTTTCCACAGCCCGCAGCATTCAGTCCTTTTGACAACTCTGTACATGAGCACTGGGCTTACCCCTGTTTCATAGGTGAGGAAACTGAGGGTCAGAGGTTAAATAATTAGCCCACGGTGACACCACAAGGAAGGGACGGGTTTGGGAGTCAAATGTAGGTCTTCTGACCTGACAGCTTGCACTCTTTGCAGCCTCCCCCAGGGCCTGGCACCATGCCTGGTGCTCACCAAGTGCATGTTGAAAAGCAAGCATGTCCATATGGTAAAAGGACAGGGAGCCCTTCAAGGGAAGAGTGCCTGAGCTCTGGGAGGAAACTCACACATGCCTACAAACATGCTACCAAAAAAGCAGTGCTCAAAACAGCAGGGACGCCTTTGCACACAACTCCAGGGAAATGAGCCATAGCCCTCACCAAAGGCCGGAAGTGAATACAGTTGTAGGGTGAGTGGTACCTGGTGTTTACACTTACATGAACTTTTTTATTGAGGGTTGATTCACTGCACAGTCAAAATTCACAAGTTTCATAAAAAATAAAGTAGAATCATCTCCAGAGAAGGTCTTGATGGAGAAAGGGATGCAGTAGACCCAAC
This sequence comes from Canis lupus dingo, assembly GCF_003254725.2. Taxonomy (NCBI): domain Eukaryota; kingdom Metazoa; phylum Chordata; class Mammalia; order Carnivora; family Canidae; genus Canis; species Canis lupus. The sequence goes on from NC_064253.1 coordinate 24,669,464, forward strand.
ATACTTCCATTAATTCACTCAGCAAACATTCTGTGCACCAGTCTCTATCCTCACAGAGACCCCAGGGGAGAGACCTGAATAAAGCAATGTGAAAAGATATGGCACTAACCACTGTCACAGATTCAAAAAGTAAAAGTGAATTATGAGGGTATTTTTTATGGCAATTTGATTTAGTTTGATGAGGTCATAGCAGGCCTAAGAGAAGACATTTAAGCAGAAGCATAAAAGATGAATAGGTGTTCATTGAGGCAAAGGAGGGTAGCAGGAGGAAAAGCATTATAGGATAAGGGAACAGCATATGCAAAGTCTTACAGTCTGGGTACTGAGAAAACACTGGTGTGGTAGATAGATGGGCCTAGAGAGCTACAGGCTGTGGTTAGGATGTCCATTATGTTGCAAGCACCATGGCAAGTTACTAAGCTGGCAAGAGACAAGAATAGTTTCCTGTTTTTGGAAAGATCACACTGGCTGTTGTGCAGAGAATCAGTGGGGGCTTAGGGAAGCTGGAAGCAGAGAGAGCAGTTATAAGGCTAATGCTTTTACTCAGGTAAGCACAAAGGGTGGCCTGGGGAAGGCCGGGCAGATGGAGGTGGTGAGATGTACACTGAGTCAGGTGGCATTTGTGACAGGGATTAGGATAGGGGCATTAATATAAAGACTGAGAAGAGCTGGCTCCCCATCAATATCTTCTACCCAGACTTTGCAGCAGCTCCAGGAGCTATGGGTACTAGGATGAGTACCAGAAATGGGATTACCTGATGTCTCAATCTTCCTAAACATCTCTCTCCCCATTTGGAGAAAGCCAAGGGCAGATCTGGGTACCTGCTCCCCTAGCTTTCTCTTTCATGTGGGACCCCTCCCCACTGAAAGCTATGTGGCCACGCCCAACCAGTGCTCCCTGGGGTGGAGGGAGAGGTAGGACTCCTGAGAATAAAACAGTTGAAAAGTACAGTTCTTCCTTTTACAGAGTGGAAGTCTGTGGCCAGTATGCCCCACAAGAGGGAGAAACAAGATATCAAGAGGCAGGGAGGGGCACCTGGGTGGCTCAGTTGGTTAAGAGTCTGATCTTTGGTTTTGGCTAAGGTCATGATCTCAGGGTTGTGGGATTGAGCCTCACATCTCGAGACAGAGTCTGCTTGTACCTCTCCCTCTGCTCTTCCCCCCACTTGTTCTCTCTCAAGAAAAAAAAAAAAAAAGAGGCAGGGAGACTCAAACTCCAAATAAATGCTTTCTAATTAAAATCCCAATACCATCAGAAATATATACCATCATTTCTAAATGCTATCCTTTATCTCACCTCAAACTAACTTTTCTAGGGAGTTTCAGTAGACACATTGCCTCTCATCAAATGGCTGAATCCAGAAAATGTAGAGGAGATGGCAACTCCACCCAGGGAGGCAGCATGCCTGGCGAAGCCAACAGCCAGGGGCCAGGATGCTCTTGCCTTTCAGACCAGCCCTTTGTGGCAGCCCTGAGCCCTCCACAAGCCCACCCACTAACATTTCACACAACTCCCTGTGCCCTCACCCCATACACACACCCACCCCAGGGCTGCTGGTTCCATCGTAATAACCCTGCTAATGATGACAATAGCTACAATTTACGAAGCATCTACTGGGAGCCAGAACAGCAATTCAGATAAGTAGTGTCATCCAGGTTATACAGATGATGAATCGGAGACTCTGAAAGATTAAGCAGCTTGTAAGCAACTTAACTAGGACCAAACCCCAGACCTGACATCTGAGCCACCCTTAACCACTTTGCTAAACCCTCCCCTGTGGCCATTCCTTGAAATGCTTTGCCTAAATCAGCTATGGCCAGGGAAGTGGAGGAAAGCTTGGCAGCACCCTGTTCTGCAGGGAGAATGAGAATGACAGTCCTTACTCAGCACCCAGCCCAACAGCAAGGCCCTGTTGCCTACTGAGCTGAAACAAGGAGAGGGACCTCAGAGCAAAATAGGCCTCGGTATTGAGGCTGCTAGAGTGCAGCTCTCAGAAAGGGATGACCTGAAACCCCAAATCCAAGGCTGAAGATGATGCCCACCCCCACACCTGTCTCCATTATCCCCTGGAGCCTTGGGTAGGGAGATCCAACTTGACTGTCCTAGTGCCTGCAGGCACCCAGAAGCAGTCAAGTGTGGTGGTTGAGAGTAAGCCCTGAGGTCAGACCACAAGGATTCCAACCTTGGGAACTTTGAAAAATCAATTCTGCTTCCTGAACCAGAATTTCCCCATCTGCAAGATGGGAATGACAGTAGTAACACTCACCTCCTGGGGTTGCTGCAGGAACTGGATGAGACGACGCAGGTAAAGGTAGCACGGGACAGGCTGTGTCGGCTGTCACCATGCCCTCTACCCTAAGGGAGGGTCTGTCCATCTGGCGAGGACAACACTGACCTTATGAGCCCTGCTGAGAATTTCTGGATGTGGGTGCGCTCGTGTCCACATGCAAGAGAACAGGGCTGAGCACCAGCCTTCACAATCAGGAACCAGATACCTTCGCAATCACCTTCTCTGCCCAACTGATGTGGAAATAGAGGGCAGAGGGGCAAAGTGACTTAGCCAAGGCTACACGGCCAGAGAGGACTGGCCTGGGAAGAAATGAACCCTGATCAAGTGCATGCTGCATTACTTCACACCCTCCCTTTGTGCCTTCCTGTCTAAAGCATACCAATACGTGTTTTACCATTTATTTATTGAGGCTATATTCTGGGCCAGAAACTGCTAGGCTCTGCCCTCAAACATGAATGTGGTGTAAACAGATTATTGCAGCTCCAGGGGAGGGTGCCTCAAGTGTCTGCCAAGTTCCCTCAGGGACACAGAAGAGGGAGTAATCAACCCAGCTGGAGAGCAGAGGGTGGAAAAGCAAAGTGTGCCTGGAGGACAGAGCCCAGCCAGGTAGACAGGAAGGGCTGGGGAAGGTGACAGGACCCAGGCATTTGAGAGGTGCTTCAACGGCCTGCGGCCAGGGCGGCCACCCACACCTGTGTTCCTGTCTCTTCCTGTGTGCGTGATGCTTCAGGCCACTCTCTTAGGACTCCCCCAGTTGGTTCCCAGTGGCTGCCCCCACTCTGTCCTCAGGCCCCAGCCTAGGGGCACAATATGCCACAAGTGCCATCATCTAGGAGGCCACAGTACGCTGGGCATCCTTGGCTGCTGACACTGCAAGAAGGAGCCAACCAGACCCAGGCAGCCTCAGGCCCAGATGCACTTGAAACCCTCACTCATACCTTCCTCTGGGGTTGTTTCTGGGCCAGGAGCTGGGGACCACAGCGCCACCTGTGCTGAGTCACAGCACTCACCGCCCAGGAGCCCCTTCGGCTCCCAGCTCCAAGGTCCTCCCCAGGCTTCCCAGAGCCTGCTCATTCAGCTGCTTTCTTATTATCCAAAACTACTAATTTTTTTAATGCTTATGATATTCCAGACCAAAAAAATTTTTTTAATTAAAATGAATATTTTGCCCAGGATCTGCTATTCATGGTAACACATGCTACCCCAGAAAGATCCTTGAGTCTATCTCCTCCAGAACCTTCCTTGACAGGAAACTTCAGCTCTTTGTAGGCTGATACAATATCTTTCCTTGGGAGTGATGAAAGACCCTGAGTGCTTCTACTCCGGAAAGCACAGATATTTTAGAATTATTTCAGGGACAAAATGTCTCTGTGATAACAAGATCCTTTCTCTCCCTCCAAACGTGGATCTGTGCAAATGATTAAAATGAGAGGCCCGCTATTTTCTGGCAATCTGTAAAGACTGCAGCAATATACCCCAGAGTATCCCCAGAGATAGAAGAGTAAGATTAAATAATTTGAAGATAATTTCTTCCATGAAAAGAATAATGCTGCCATCAAAATGAAAACCCTTGTAATAAAACCAAATTATGCTGAAACCCAGGGAGCGCTCTGCCTCTCTCTCCTGCCGTTTTAAGACAGCGCTCCTGCAAAAACCGGTGCTGGAATTGTCACCACAGGCCTCATACCAGCGGCCAAGGCTGAGAAAACGCAGATGCTCACCTGGTCTGGCCACACCGTCAGTTTTCTCCAAGGGGCAACAGAACCGGATCTAATATTAAGTACCAAGCTATTGAGCATAAAACAGGAAAACAGAGAGAGCATGGCTAACGCCAGGGATGTCAAAAGCAAGGTGTGTCAGGTCTCAGGGAAACCAGAACCACCAGTGGCAGAAGGGCAGCCACTGCTTTTGTCTCTCCAGTTGGGTCCAGTCTGGAGGGCTGAGGCTTTTCATTTTGTTTCGGGTCTAAACTGGGAGTGGGCTCAGAGCCAAATCTATGTGCGATTGAACCCCAACGGGCTGAGAGCAGAGAAAGGCAAGAGTTGGGGTGCGCAGGGGAAGGGGAGGGGCAGCCCACAGGGCGCCTCCAGGGTGGAGATCTGCCAGGACCAGGGAATCGAGCAAACCACCCAAGTCCCCTCCAGCGGCTAGCGTGAAAGGCATCGGGCAGAGAATGTCTTTATGTATCTACATAAAGAAGGTTGAGTTCCTGTTGTAGCACAGCACACCCAAAAGCCTGGGGGCATCTTTCCTTCTAATATTTAAGAGTATGTTTGAGACAGCTGGACTTAAAACACGGGACACACACTAGGCATTTTGGAAGCACTGAGCAGCTGGAAATGAAATGCAATGACTGACATCCAAGGACCAGCCTCTCAGGTAAAAAAGTAGATAGATACTACAGGCAGAGAAAACACATGGGAGTGTTTAGTGGATCCTAAAGCTGAGGCCCCAACATAGACGCCTGGCCTGCAGATCCAGGTTTGCGATAGAGCACCTCCTTCCCAGGTAGTGAGAGTAGCTCCAGAAAAATACCAATTTCATGATATTTAATGACTGACCTGGGCTCCGAGAGGTTTATTGGTCTTCACAACTAGCCGGAGAGCAGAGAGGAGAAATGCAGAGTGTGGCCTGAAGCTGCAGTACGACCAGGTGCCCAAAGTATCCAGTTCCAAAGAGAGGCTCTTTCTTCCTGCACCCCCAACGCACCCTCCCTACCCTGAGAGCACCTCTCCGGTGGGATGGCAGCAGGCTTCCAGGCACACCTGTCCTTCTCCCTCCTCCGACTTCCTGGGGTAGGACTTAGTTTTCTGAGGATGGCCAGAGCCCAGCACAGAGCTCACCATACAATGGGCACTCAAGGGAGGGTTTGGCAAGTGGTTAAACAATGAGTAACTCTCGTGGTCTAAGGCCTAAGGTCTGTGAGGTTAAAAGCAACTTGATAGGATGAGCACTGGGTGTTATGCTATATGTTAGCAAATCGAACTCCAATAAAAAGTATACAAAAAAAAAAAAAGGCAACATGACTTAGCTGTTCCACCTCCTACATTCCCCTTCATTCCCTCCCCTACTGAGCCTCCTCCTGCCTCTCTCAAATCCTGCCCTCCCAAAAGGACCCAATGCCAGCATTTCCTTAGGTCTCAGGCCATTTTCTCAGCCCTGGGATTCCTGCATTTTAAGCAGCGTCCCTGGGATGAAAGGTGCTCCTATCTTGGAGGCAAAGCCTCCACAGACTAACCGGAGGGAAGGAGGGTAGGAAGAGGAGAGAGAGAGAGATTGAAAAGTGTTTGGGCACCTGGCAGGCTCAGGGGTTGAGCGTCTGCCTTCAGCTCAGGTAGTGATCCCAGGGTCCTAGGATTGAGTCTAGCATCGGGCTCCCTGCATGGAGCCTGCTTCTCCCTCTGCCTGTGTCTCTGCCTCTCTCTCTGTGTGTCTCTCATGAATAAATAAATAAAATCTTAAAAAGAATAAAAGAGTTTGACTTAGGGCAAGCTAAAGAAAATAAAGGGAAAGCAAGGAAAAAAAAGCAGAGAAGTCTATAAGACCCCAAAAAGCAAGAGTATTATGACTCCTAAGATAGAAGAGAGGAAGAGTATTAGTTATCCACACAGATCTGGATTCAAATTCTAACCCTGCCACTTTCTAGCTGTACAATTTTCGATGAATTACTTGATAATTCGGGGCTATTTCATCATCAGGAGAAAGAGGACACCAGTACTAGGCTCCCAGGACTATTGGGGAGGAATAAAGGAGCTGAGGGAGCTAGATCACTGAGGGGAGTGCCTGGCACACAGAAGAAATTCAAGAGCTGGTAGCTGGTCCACTATTTGTATTTCTAAATCAAAGAGGGGCCTCTGGTGTGCAAATAAGGTATTTTCTTAAGTTATAGGACCATGCTGACTTTTAAAATCTATCGACCCTCTTCATACACAAGAGGAAAAGCTTCTAAGATCTCTGGCAATAAGAGCAGAAGACAGCTCTTCACGAGAAAAATGCTTGGGGAAGAACACAGATAACTTGATGTTAAGACTCCCCACATGGCACAACTTATGGTATTTTTAAAAAAACTCCACAACTTAAAAAACACTGTAAATTTTACACTATTACAGAGGGCAAGGGGGAAGCCATGACTTAATTCACTATTTTGTGTAGCCAATTTTCATTTTAACTTCTGACAATTATAGCATTTTTCTAAGATATGTGACTCTCAGCCCCTTCTCACCCATACCCAGAACATCAGAACAGTATTTTAGGGTTATGGGGGGAAAAGGAACACAAGGGCAAGTACTTAAAAATTGACCATAACAAATCAGGTTCATGTCTGATGCCAATTTCAGTTGACTGGCAGGGGCTGCCTGTGTCTGGTCTTCCAGAGGCCAGTGAGACTGTGTCATAACAGATTAGTGATGCCTGGCTTGGCTCAGAATAGGGTACCTAGGGCTCTCAGAATAGGGTTTTGATATCAACAGATTCTATGCTAATTATCCAGCTACTTAGGAAGACCAATTAGAACAACCAGATGTTGTTCACCAGTTGCTAAAGCAGGGAGGGACAGCCTGAGGAGAGGCATGGCTGGCCAGAAGTAATGGTCCAAGGCTTAGTGTTTGATGAAAATGCACCATTTTGGAAGAAATGGAGGAACCTAACTTGGGTGAGTGGGACATGATGAGAGGCATCTGTGATGGTTAATTTTATGCGCCAACTTGACTGGGCTAAAGGATGCCCAGATAGCTGGTAAAACATTATTTCTGGCTGTGTCTGTGAGGGTGTCTCTGGAAGCAATTAGCATTTGAATTGGTGGAATGAGGAGAGAAGATGACATTCACAGATGTGGGTAGGTGTCCTCCAATTCTCTGGAGGCCTGAATAGAACAGAAAGGCAGACTCCGCTCTCTTTCCTTGAACTGAGACACCCATCTTCTGCCATTGGACTTGCGTGGACTTTCAGGTTCAGACCTGGGCTTATACCATTGGCCCCCTGTGCTCACACCTTCAGACGAAAGCTGAAAACCATCATTTTTCTGGCTCTCCAGTTTGCAGATGGCAAATTATGGGACCATGTGGCCTCCATAAACACATGAGCCAATTCCTATGAAATTATACACATATTATATATATGATATATATTCTTTTGGTTCTGTTTCTCTGGAGAATCCTAATACACATTTTAACAAATTGTCACTTGACTACAGTAGTGATCCTTAGAAAATCTGGGGGGGAAAATGAGCAAATGTGGCAACAGGTTTTGCCCAAGAGCATAAAGAACCATTAGAGGACAAACTTCCCAAATGTTTGCTATCCTTGCAGAAACATTAGGTCTAGAAAGGGATGAAGGAAAGCAAAGGCAGATTCCTGTCCGCCTCTTCCAAGCCTGATAAGGACTGTGGTTTAATTTCTATGTATTTTGGGGGTGGGGGTTCCCCCAAAACCCTATTGTTACTGGTTTCCAGTTTAATTTAAATCCTTTTAAATGTACTGACACTTGTTTCAGGGCCCACATGTGGTCTGTCTTGGTGTACATATATATTGCGATAGCAAAGATGACCATAAGATTCTTCACCTATGAACAAAAGGTAGAGTCTATGTCTCCATCCCTTGATGCGGGGTTGGCCGTGTGGCTTATTTTGGCCAATAAGACATTAATAGATGTGACATAAGCAAAGACTGGAGAAGTTTTGCCCCTTGTAGTTCCATCTCTTGCTACGTGTGAAACCCTGGAACTACACCATGAACAAACATGAGCCAGCCTGCTGGAAAATGAGACCCCCTCCAACAACCTACCAACCACCAGATACTTGAGTGAGGTTGTTCTAGATCCTCCAGCCACTAGATGACCTGTCGCCCCAGCAAAGATCAGCCAAACCGTATCAGGTCAGAACTTCTCAGCCCATCCACAGAATGGCTACAAATAATAAATAGTGGTTGTTGTAAGCCACTGAGTTTTGTTACGCAGCAAAAACTGATGCATGCACATTACATACACATACACATGCGCGTGAGCACACAGGCCCCAGTCATCCCTTTCCTCTCTTTTTTTCTATTTTTATAGGCTTTAGCATACACTGTGGTTGTTAAGTACACAGCCTTCAGGTTATATGATATAAAGACAGAATCATCCCTCAACTAGAAGAGGAATAATGTCACCCAGAGATACAGGGACTGATGAAATTTGGGTCATCCCTTTTAGGGGGAAAAGGGTAAAAACATTTTAATTTTTTGCAGAGAAAAGTTGTATTAGTTTATAAAGGAACAGTGTGTGGGGGTGCCTGACTGGCTCAGTCAGTAGAGCATGTGACTCTTGATCCCAGGGTCATGAATTCAAGCCCCATTTCAGGCGTGGAGCCTACCTGAAAAAAAAAATCCATTTTAATCTACTGTCTCTGATTCTGCAGCTTCCTATCTGTAGCAGGGAGGCAGCACCACCCTGGCAGTCTTGCTCTGCAGCACACGTGGAGAGCCACAGTAATCTCGACTCTGTTTCTTTACCTCTCCCAACAATTTCACAAGCCATGAAATATCCTGCTGTATGCCCCTCTCTTGCAACCTAACCCTGATGAGAACCAGTTCTCCTCCACTGCCACAAGGACCTAACCTTCCGCATTCATGGACACCAACTGGGGTAAGAGAAAAGGAAACCAGAAACACATGAGATGCTGAGAAGTACCTATGGGGATTGTTCACATTTTTTAATAAGATTCAGTTTACCAGAGTAGATTAAAATGGATTTTCCCTCCACACTAGCCAGCTTATGGAAGACTCATGAGGAAAACCAGAGGACTATAAGAGAAAATGATAGTGCTTTCTCTCTGTTCATGTGACTATAAGTCCATTTATGTCTGCCATATATGTCCTACCTAATTTTATTCCTCCAACGGCCCTACTCATTAAGGACTATTATTATCCCATTTCAAAAATGAGGTAACAACCTGGAAAGGGTGTATAACAGTAGAGTCAGGAGGTCAAGTGACACAGCATGTCCTGGGAGCCTCATTTTTCACCACTATGCTATTCTGTCCCCAGTTTTTCCTCTTGGCCCCCTCGGGGCCCCTGAGCCCTTTGCACCCTCTCCTTGCAAATTTGCTTAGGCATTCACGTTCAGATAGGAACAACTGCTGAAGCTGTCAACTTTTAAACATCCCTACTGGGATGTTATCACTCTAATAGCATCAAGGTCCTCTTTGACTGAGTTCTAAGGCTGAAACTTCATCTAAAGACAGCAAACATGTGTGGTCCTCCCTGGGTTCCAAGAACCACCCAGTCACCCAGTCTAAAAAGTACCTTTCCAGGTACTGTCTCCCAGCTAAGTAACCCCTACACACATGCCTCCTCCCAACCCTCCCCCCCCCATAGGGAGAAAAACGGACCAAAGGTAACCCAGATGCACCTATGTGGGTTTTTTAAAAATATTTTATTTATTTATTCATGTGAGACACACACAGAGAGAGAGGCACAAACACAGGCAGAGGGAGAAGCAGCCTCCATGTAAGGAGCTCGATGTGGGACTCGATTCCGGGACTCCAGGATCATGCCCTGAGCTGAAGGCAGACACTCAACCACTGAGCCACCCAGGGATCCCCCAGAGGCACCTATGAATGCCCATCTCACCCCTAGCCTGGGTGTACCCAAGAGGCAGCAGCTTGGGCCTTGGAAATAACAGGTCTGGCAGGGGGAGTTGGTGGCATATACATTGAGGATAATGTCCCTGATCCTCCATCAGCCACAAGGAAGCAGCCACACAGGAAAGCCTAGGGGAAAACAGTCAAGTTGCACCTCAAGTCAGCCCTGACTTCAATCTATTGAAATCCATAACTCTCCTCATATCTTCAAGGAAATGTGTTTAGGTGTAGGAGCATCTGACAGGAAACTGAAATATTGATGAAGATAAGTCTACACATTTTTTGATAAATAAGATGCCTTCTGATACTAGATTTTAGTATAAACAAGTTGTCTAAGTATAAGCAAACATTTGCATCCCCCCAAGAAAGGATTAAAACTGAGGAAAATTTGCCCATTCCATTATTTTTTTTTCCTGTGACTTAGAGAAAACTACCTTTGCTGAATATTAGCAGTGGCAAGATACTGTAGTAGTTGGGAAGGGAACTCCTTACTTCAGCTTAGCACACATTTTTATGCTCTGTGCTGGGCACTGAAGATATATTCAGACACAGTCCCCGCTTTCAAATGAATTAATTCTTCAGTGGCAACAAATCTGTGGATGGTTGAACACAAAAGAGCAGAGAATCATAGTGAAGAACCTGACTTTCGGCCCCAGGTAGACATGAATTCACACTCCAGTTCAAATTTCCACTAGCTATGGAGACCCTACACGTCTTGCTTAACCTTTCTGAGCTCATCTCAAAAGGGAGAGAATAATTCCTGCCTCTTAGAGTTGTCGTGAAGGCTACACGCTAAAGGAAAACTTTAACTTTGTCACTTCCACCCTGAAAGCCTTCTGTAGTGGATACTGTGGGATGTGACTCAAACCCAGAGGCACTATCTCCTTGTGGAGTGTGGAGGGCTAAATGCTCACAGCTGAGCCCTACCCCAGGCAATGCTCTCGGCCTGAGGGAGCTGCCCCACTCAAAGTTATATGACCTGTGGGGGCTCAGGGTCTGCAAACAAAATGACCCTTTTTATGGAGTTATAATTCACACACCATAAAAACTCATCCTTGTACAATTCAGGGGAGTTTCATATATTCACAAAATTATAAAACCACTACCACTAATACCAGAACATTTCATCACCCCCACAAAGTGCTATTAGCAGTCACTTCCTTTTCCCTTTCCCCTCAAGCCCTTGCAAGCGTTAATCCACTTTCCCTCTCTATCGACCTGCCTATTCTGCATATTTCATATAAATGGAACCATACAACGGGCAGCCTTAAGTCTCTGGCTTCTTTCACTGAGCATAATACCTTCAAGATTTGGTGTTTTGTTGTTGTTGTTGTTGTTGTTTTTTACAGCTCCAATTTTTATTGAACATAAATGTACATGGACATTCCAAAGTAGAAGTGTCAAACCACTTAGGCCAAAGAAAACTACATACCTTCGAGGTTTATCCGTATTGGAGCATCAGTACTTCATTCTTTGTATGTTTATCCATCCATTAGCTGATGACTATTTGGGTTCCACCTTTGGCTACTAGGAATAATGCTACTATGAACATTCATGTACAAGTTCTTGTGTAGATGTATGTTTTCGTTCCTCTTGGGTGTGTACCAAGGAGTGGAGTTAGCCAGGTCATATGGTAAACCCGTGTTTAACTTTTTGAGAAATTGCCAGACTGTTTTCCAAAAAGAGGCTGTACCACTTTATGATCCCCCCAGCAAGGTATGGGAGTTCCAATTTCTCCACAACTTTGGCATACTTGTTATTGAGTTTATATATATTGAGTATATATGTATGTATATGTATATGTACCACAATGAGTATGAGTTTTTTTATTGTATCCATCCTAATGAGCATGAAAGGGTATCTCATTGTGGTTTTGATTGACTTTTCCCTGATGGCTAATGATGTCAAGCATCTTTTCATGTGTTTACTGGCCATTTGTATATCTTTTGGAAGAACTGTCTATGCAAATCCTTTGCCCATTTTTAAATTGGGTTATCTTCCTATTGCTGAGTTATATATATATATATATTCTTATATTCTTATATTCTTATTAAATTATATTCTTATATATATTCTTTACATATTCTGGATACTAAATACTCATCAGATTCATGGTTTACAAGTATTCTCTCCCATCTGTGGATTACAAGTATTCTCTCCCATCTTTTCACTTTCTTGATAGCATCATTTGAAATACAGAAGCTGTTAATCCTGATGAAGTCCAATTTACTTATTTCTTTGGTCAATGACTGATTTTTGCAGAGATGCAAAAGTCTGTCCCCCTTGTGTTAACTCAGGACGACAGTGAAAGGCCATCCCAGCTCCAGAGCTCCCAGGGGACTGGCTGAGGCCTCTGTTACAAGCACATTATAACTTCTCCCCCTGCTTCATTCTGCTCCCAAGTGTCACTGCTAGGAGTCCCCACCAATAACATTCGGTGTGAATGTCCCAGAGCCCCAGAGTCTGCTCCTTGGGGAGACCAACTTTGATGGCACTTCTGATGTTTTCCAGTGATCTCCAGAAAGAGAATTGAACCACTCCATGGTTTCAAGCCCTTTTGTGACATGGCTCCTGCCCAACACTCCAGCCTCATTCCTCTCCATTCTCCCCTTACACTCCAGGGTTCAGCTATTCTGAAGTACTGGTGCTTTCTCCAAAAGGCCACATTTATGGCCTCTGGGCCTCTGCACAGCTATTCCTTCTTCCTCTCTCCCCAGCACCTCCACCTATCCCTTTACCAGGCCAACACCCATCATCTATCTATAGTAAGATCTTAGCTTACCACCACTTCCACCAGAATGCTTTTCCTAACCTTTCTGTATGTGTCCACAGTCCCCTTTACTTACACTTACCCTTACCATAGTGTATGGTGATTCCCTCTTTATTACTTTGCACAACTCTACAGGAATCCTGCCAGGGGAGGGACCCTCTCATGTGTATCATATCTATAGAGCTGGCTCTGAGCCTGACATTCAAGAGCTGGATAAATATGTATTGCATGAGTTAAGATATACTGAATACACACAAAGTACAGAATCAGCAAGAGCAGGCAGTGAGCCCCCCAGGCCAACAGTGGGAGTTGCTCCATTGACACAGTTCTAGGGTGTGGAGCCCACTTCGGCACCTCTGGGTCACATAGCACCATAGCAAAGCCCAGCTCTGATACTCATCCCACCCATGTCTGTCTACCTGGGCCTTCCTGGGTCAACCTGGGGGTGGTCCTCCTGCATTCCCAGGATCCTGGCATCTAACAGCCTCCCAAATCCAGGCAGGAAGTTTCTCCTAGAAGCTGCTAGACATTAAACCAGCCTTTCTGGGACACACATAAAATCTCCTCTGGGTGCCTGAAGATGATTTTTATGGGCTTCCTTATCAGGGTTGTGCAGAAATCGCAGGCGCCGAGACAGACAGTTCCTTAGTTAATCATTGAAATAGGAGGCCAGGTTACATTAAAATGATGGATCTGAGGCTGAAAAAATACATTTGGATGCCCTGTGTAGCCCCAGCCTTTCCCCTCCTTGATCCTCTCACCTCAGATCCAGGCTTCAGTTTAAACGTAGAGGTGAGGTCTGGATTCAGAGGAAGACCCTCGAGGGAGCTGCTACCTCCCCAACAGTGTGGGCTCCCTTGTGGCTACTGTGTGATGTCTGTACTGACCTGTCTGTCCTCACAGAGTCTGGAAGGGGGCCTGGTAATGGGTGAACAGGGATTTAAATGCACACTAACTCAGACTCAAAGCTCTTAACCATCATGCTATGTTGTTGAATGATACTTTGAGACCAGGTCTCCAGGCTCTCCCTCCACGCCCTCTATGCTGCCACATATCCTCCTAGCCAGGTGCATATCCTCCTAGCCACATATCCTCCTAGCCCTATGCTGCCACATATCCTCCTAGCCACGCCTTCTATGCTGCCACATATCCTCCTAGCCAGGTGCCACATATCCTCCTAGCCCTGGGCCTCTGGAGCTCAGATACTCCCCCTTCTTGCTCTGTGGCCAGGGCTTGGGCGGCAGCCTTACCCAGCAAGAACAGACCTAGGATAGCTGCTTGGCAGCCAGACTGTGCGCATCATTTTCCTGACCTCCTTGGGCTCAGCACAGCCCTGGACACCACCCAGTGGGCCACCATTAAAAGTGAGGACATCCTGGAGGACAAGAGGACAAAGGAGTTGGGAAAATTGCCTCTAAGAGACCAACACCAAATCTCACCCACCTCTGCCTCCCAGTTTGTGGCTCAGAAAGATTGATGGTGCTGCATACATGGGTCACTCTTGAGATAAAGGTCATAGATCTTGCAGCTGACAGGCCTCCTCAATCAGTGCTTCAGGAAAACTTGCACAGCTGATAAATGAGCTGCCTCTAAAGCCTCAATGACAGGCTCCTAAAGGTGCACTTTGCTTGGGATTTCTCATTCATCCTGCAGGAGAGCCATCCACCCTGATGCCGATATAGCAAGGGAGACAGCTAGTGAGGATCTGACAGGAGAACTACACCAGGGCCCCCATTTAATCCCCTCAGCAGGGGCCAAGGGCAGAGGGAGCACCATTAGCCCTCAACGACAAGGAGCCCTGCATATGGTTAGTGCTTTGCCAAGGTAATTCCAGGGCCAGATGTGAAAGGATGGATCAAATGACTGGTAAAGAGGGAACCGCATGGCTTTTGGAGACAGGAAGCTAAGAGGAGCTTTGTAGCCAACACAGCTCTTGTCTACTCAACGTACATTCTCATCTTCCTTCTCCCCAGTGCAACTCTTGAGTTCGTCTGGAGCAGCAATGCACCCAGTTGAAAGCCTTCACCTCCTCTGACTCCCCCACAGCCTAGGGCCCTGAGAGAAATCTAAGCAGAAATCGCTTAGTATTCTACTAAGGATTTCTGGAAAGGTTTTTCTCTCCTGTACAGGCACTGCCCTCTTTCTTGTACTGCCCCTTGCCTTTTTTTCCCTCCCTTTTTGCAGATATGGCAATAGCTGTGGAGCATCTATCCTGTAACATGGAAAGGATGGAAGATTTAAAAAAAAAAAAAAAAAAAAAAAAACAGATGGACCCAGGATCCCAACAACAACACGGAACTGCTGTGTCAGCCCTGGAGTGCTTAACTCTGGACTCACGTTTATGTGAGCAAAAACCCACTCTTTGGTTAAGCCACTGCTGTCACTCTGTTGTATAGAGCCAACTGACTTTGGGTGATAGAGTCCAAGCTCTGATTTTGGGACTCTGAGCAAGTTGCTTCACCTCCTCCTAGTCTATTGCCCCATCTGTGTAATGGGAATGATGAGAGAAAGAATCACTAGTTCTAATAAATCACCTGCTCTGCGTGTTCCACACGTACCAGTCCCTCCACTGAGGAAGTGCCCATGGTACACACTAGGTAGAGACATACTGCACAAAATACACCTGCCTTGGCTACCTCACTAGACTTTTCTGAGAAACAAACAAACCAAAAAAATCCCTTGAAACTCCTTTGTAATATAAACAGTTATACACATGCTACTAAATCCCCTGTTCTCTGGAGTCAGTGGAGCCAAAGCTAGGAAGATTCTCTACTCCTAAAGCAGATTGTAAACTCAGGAGACCTGTCCCCATCCCCACCCAGAGGGAGGGAGGAAACAAAAGGGACTTAAACACAGTTGTGCCAGAGAGAAAGAAGCCAAGTCAGTGGATGTGAGGTAAAACTAGGCCCTTCTGCATCACTGCATTTAGCAGCCTCCTTCAGCACTGCTACCTTATGCAAGTTATTTAACCCCTCTGCATTTCATATTTTCATCTGTAAAAGATAGTAGTCACTCAGAACTGATGAGCCTTAAATGCGTTCACAGAAGAAAAGCACTACATAAGTGCCTGGAACATAGTACATACTCGGTAAATGTAGTCTAGTATTATTTCATATATGTTGATACTTTATAAATAGACATTTAAAAGTTGTACATATTTAATAAAATACAACTAATATTTGTATATGTAACAATAAAAACAAGAGGTCTATAAAACCTCTAGGTCTTATTAAAAAACTTCTGAAAATCAATATTTATTTACAGCCAGATCTCTTTTTCCTCTTCTCCGTGCCCGAGACCAGCACACCCACCTGACAGTGATCGCTGGACAGTTGCCTACACCACCAAACACTGACTGGGGGGACTGGCCTCTCTGGGACTCACTGAAGAAGATCTTTGTGGGCATGGTACTGTGTTGAGGTCAGAGAGGAAAACAAAATTAATCTGAATATACACAGGAATAAGACCTAGTGAAGAGCCTGGACTATAGAAATGAAAAACTGAGAAAGGTTTTCACAGTTCAGCTTTTATTAAAATTAACACGAAGTATGGGAAACTAAAACTTGATTCCTATTGAAATAATACATTTGAGGAATGGTTTCTTCAGCTACCACTGTAACTGATGGAGGATATGACAAGTGTTCTTTTACAAGACAGATGGGCTCTAACATCCAAGCAGAGAAGAGCAGATCAAGGACCTTACCGATGCAGTGTGTTAACAGGGCATCAGTGATCAAGTCTGGTTGTCTACAGGCAACCACATGGACAGAGCACCCACACAAACATACACATTCAGCGTCTTGAGCCTTCTTTCAAAGTATTTTATACATCATACACAAATTAAATAAGAAGTCGAACAAGGGCCCTTTTATGCCACTAGAAAGAGGGGGAAATAATTTTCAAACTCATAACCCAAGGCAAGAACATAATTTGTTTCTCCAAATGCCACAGTTACAAGCATTCCTGCCTTGGCTCATGCCATATCCACGAGACACTTAGCCCCATGACAAAGGCTGTGTAGGGGCTATGAAGTTGTGATTATCCACTATAGAAGTCTCTTCCATTCCCAAATGTCAAAAGTGCTGCTGCTTGGTCACACAGCACACACAGCACAGCTTAACACGAGGGGCTTAGGACTCTAAATAGTGCAAACACTTTAAAAAAAAAAAATCCAACCTCCTTGCTTCTCCAGGAAAACAAAACCTTAAAAACTCCAGCTAACTGGAATAGGAGTTTGTTCAATCTCCCAACCTGATCCAAAAAGGTGCAAATGGGGAGCATGGAGGCAATTCAAATGGCACCTGTCCCAAAAATAAAAATAAAAGATTTTTTCAATAAGGCTAATGGCAGAAAAATACACAAAATAGAGGCTGGAGTATATAGATAAAGCTCAAGAAACAAGTAAGCTTTAGGTGTAGTATAAGCATCTGTAAAGGACATGCTTAACACATTCTTAATGATCATGAGGAGTGACCCCTCCTTTAAAGTTTATAAACAAGATGCTTCCAAAAGGGACATCATCCAGCAACAGGGCCTTTAGCTGGTGGAAGCTTCAGAAGAACAACGGGACAGAAAAGAATGAGGACTAGTTTACTAGACCTAGGAAACTCCTGGGAGTATACACTGGAGGGCAGACTTTCTCTGGAGCATCTCCATGCTACAGCATGCCAGGCTCAGCACCAGGCAGTGAGAGACACCAGGAGATGGGTCAACCAGCTTCACTCCTGCAAGGAACGGACTCCAAAACAGTGGCCAGGCAGTACAGGGTAATTGCTGAGTCAGGCTAAACATTAGTCCCTAAGCAATTCTAGAGACACCAGTGATTGTGTTTTCCAGCAATCTCCCTCAAATATGGTATGAGAAAGAGGACTCAAAGTAAAAAAGACTCATCTACCCAGAACTACTGAAAAATCTGTTTTAGGAGGGTGACAAGCAAAGGGAAAATAGTTACAGGCATGAACTATAAGAGTGAATGACTTATGGAACAGAACTTTTCATTATCATGGATAATAAAAATCAATTCAAATATCCTAAAAAATTATCTTATAAAAATATCTACATTAAAAGTTTAGCCTGAAAGCTATAGCTTCAGTTTTATAAAAAGGCAATCTTTGAAAGGATCTGGCTCAGGAATATACAAACATTACACAACAGATATCAAAGTAACACAGCTCGAAAAGCATGCTAGGGGATATTGCAACTCGTTTGTCATTCAAGAGAATTAAGTGTTCTTACTGCATAGCAGAAAATGAGGTCAGCTTCATTTGCATAATACTGCAACTTTTTAGAAGGAGAGATGCCATTAAGTACTTAGAAGTGACTTTGGAATTCAGAGTCTGACTTCTGTGTTGTCCAAATCAGTATCCAAGCAGCATCTAAGCGGCTTCTAACCTTGGGCTGCAATTCCATCTCATCACTGTGATCGGCTTTCAGATATGCCATCCGCAAAGCTGCATTCACAAGCAGCTGTGGCCACCCAGATGGGGGGGTGCGGCAAGGGGTTCACCTACCATGTGACCAGCACAGACTTGAAATCAAGTCAGTTGTGTTCACTGTGGAGAGAGAATCGTACCTAGTGATAGTGAGACAGCAGGTTTTAAATGGCATCTGTGGGCGGCTAGAGCCCAATGGCTTTTTGGTGGTGACGTACCAGTGTCAGAGTCCCCATGAGAAAGGACGCATGAGGATGAAATGAATGTGGCCTCAGCAGGACTATTGGCAAATGGGCAGTGCTTCCTGGGGAGCTGTGACGTGGAATCAATAGCAAAACTCCAAAAGCAGAAAATATGGCTGGTGAGCTCTGAGGGAAGGGACCCACTCTAGGCAGATGAAAAACAAGAACCTCTCCCACATATGCATGAAATTTCAGCTCCCAGGTGCTGGGAGAGGGGGTGGGAAGTTCACCTTTAATCTGAAATCAGGAGCTGTGTGAACAACACACATGGGACCCCAACCCCCAGCCTCATCCCCACCAGAAACCAAAAGAAAGCCCCAAACCTTCCTCAGGCTGAGAGGAAGAACACTGGCAACAAGAAGCTCATTCCATCAGCTTCCAAGCCAAGGCAGAGCTCTGAAACCACTGTCATCTCCAGTGGCCAGGTGAGAACACAGCACCTAACTGAAGGCATGCCTTGATTCCCCTGGAAATATTTCCTCCATGTCCAACAAAGCTGGATATTTTAGCCTCTTTCCGAAGCCGCTAAAAATTCCAGATGCCTCAGTGCTGCCCTCCAAACGTCTCACTGAAATATCTGCTCAACATCAGAAGACGTTTCTTCTTCAAGAGAGTTGAGTGTTTAGTGCTCAAAAATATGCATTAAATACACAAAGCAGCCAACTACTAGGGAGGCTACTGGCTTTATTCCTGCCAGAGTGAGCTGGGAGGGTGCCAGTCTCCTTTAGTATCTGCTTGGAAGTAGCCCAGTGATACCAGAAGTCCCTTATCAGGTTCCACAAAGCCCCTTGACTCCTGTAAATGGACCACCACACCAGGGAGCATTAATCCCCAGCCCCGACAACGTGACACTATTCTCCAGACACAAGACCTTTCCATCTTATGCCAAAAATTCCAACATAAGTGATTTGCAATTTGAGGAACAGTTTCACAATTTTTTTTTAATGAAAATGATTCCATGTGTCCTCAAATACCCACCCCCCTCCAGATGCTTGAAGTTCTGTCACTAATAATTTTTGCCTGTGAATTAGCAAAGCTTTCACCAAGCTCCTCTTTTAAAATGCAGGTAACCCTGAAAGAGATCACACATTCAGGGCATTTACCACCTCCTCTCTCTCAGGAAAAACAAGGAGGAAGGAAATATTGTGAGGGCTGGAGAGAGGATGCAGGCCCTGGAACAAGAGGAGAGAGAGTACAAGGAAAGGAAGACGAGGACCTCAGACAGATCTGACCATTGCCATCAAATGCTGAGGGTCAGCCCCAGCTGGTGTACTCCTTTGAAGTCATCCATGTCCATCTAGATCACATATGACCCCAAGGCAGGGGCAAAACTATCTTTGGGTTTGGAGGTAGGGTGACCTTTTACTTACCCTCCAAACCAAGAACACTTTTGAGAGTAAAACAGGAGGCTGTGAATAATTAAGCCTGGGTAATAAGTATAAATGGGCACTGCCTATCCCAACAAAACTCAGAAGTAGGATCCTCTCTGAGACCATTTTAGGCAGGAACTGCCTTACCACTTTGGTTTGTTGTTTTGTTTTTGTCTTTCATGTGTACATATTTTTTTTCTCCAGTGTCATACTCGGGGCGGGGCTCCTCCAAAGAGCTAGTTTTTCCAATTGAAGAGACACAAAAGCATCCCAAACATCAAGGACTAGACGGTTCTCATCTGCTTCCTGGAAGAGAGCCCAAAGAAGAGCACCCTTTGGGAGAGGCTAAGGAACCCATTTGTTCCCAGTTCTAGCACACAGAAGACACAGTGCAGATTCAATAATGCCCAGCTCTTCTGCAGACAGTGCCAGTAGTCAAAGCCAGTCTACAGGCATAGTCAAAGCAATGCCCCTGTCACCAGTCATTTCTGGACATTCCTGGCCTGTTCAACCAGACCTCCAGAAGACAGCAGCTTTAGTAATCTCAGGGTTCCCATGGGGTAAATCCAGAAGAGAGGTTTCTGTGATTTGATTTCTAGCACAGAAGGATCAGTAGTAAAGAAATCCAGTAGATTGTCACACATCCCCCAACCTAGTGGAACACCATGTTCTACACACACACACACACACACACACACACACACACACAGGTTTCTCAGGTGTTCCCATAGAAACACACAATAAAGCCCAAAGGTGCTGCCTCGAGCTATCAGGAACCCACTGCTCAGGGAGGAGGCCCGAATGCTTCAGGGGAGCAGGAGACAGGTCACCAGTCTTCAGGCCAGACACCACTTTGCCACATCAGAGGAGGGCACTTCTGACTCCACTGCTGTTTCTCACAGTGAGTGGCACCCAGCAGTCATGGTGCCGCTGTTCTGAGTCACAGGCAGCACCCCACCCCTCCTCCACCTCCTGGCAGTGGGAGTGGGGATCACAAGGGCTTGTGAATCACAGCAACACCTAAAAAAAAAGGAGAGAAAGTTACCGACTTAGCTTCTTCCAAGTTATTCAGAGTCCCATGGAGTTCGTGAGCCCAAGACATCCCAAAGGCCCAGTCAAGAGAAACGGGCACGTTGGTATCCAAACTCTGTGGGGCCCGAGAACTCAGACTTCCAGTCGCTGGTTCTTTCCCACTCTAGTGGCCCAGTCAAGTCTCAGCAAGACACGTGAGCCCACAAGCACAGTCCTTCAGCACCACAGCTTAGTGGT
Source organism: Canis lupus dingo (assembly GCF_003254725.2). Taxonomy (NCBI): domain Eukaryota; kingdom Metazoa; phylum Chordata; class Mammalia; order Carnivora; family Canidae; genus Canis; species Canis lupus. The sequence goes on from NC_064253.1 coordinate 24,690,453, forward strand.
CTCCTTTCACATTATCACTTGGACACAGTTCTCGTCATGATGACTCCGACTCCTTTTCCAACCTCAAGAGCTCAGCTTAATGACATTCCCCACCTTCACTGGCTGCCCAGAAGCAGCTCCATGGCTCTATCTATCACTTTAAGAGAAGTGACAGTGATTCATGCCGACTTTTACAAGATACTGAAATGAACTGAAGAGTGAACTGACTTCACTGAAGTCAGAAAAGCTGAATGCCAGTGCTAGCCCTGCCACCAGTCAAGCTGCAGCGTGGTCTCGGGCAAATCCATGGACCTCTTCAGGCTGAGCTCCCATAATGTTTGATGTCACCTGACTGAAAGACCCCTCCAGTGCTCAATGTTATACTTGGAAAAATAGTCCAGACACATCAGTCTTTGGTATGATATTAGCCAAACTGAACCATACTCAAGTATGGCTAGCTTCGTGAGTCCACAGATGACCCTAGATGGTCTCTGTAACGTGGCACATACTGTAGGTGGACTCAGCCAACCTCCCTTCTACTTGCTATCCTCAAATACAGAGACCAGTATATTATTCAACTCGGCTTCCCAGACTGCCTTGCAGCTGGAAGGGGTCGCGTGACCCAGTTCTGGCCAAAACCATTGGAAGGCACGTGTGCCAGAGCCACAGCTTTGGCTCTGTCTGCCGCCCCACCTGGAAGAATGCTGATACATGGCCCAAGGCAGCAGCAGCAGCTGTTGGTAAAGCTGGCAAAACAGAAAGGGAAGGGAGGACAAACCTGGTTCTTCAATGACAGTCTGAGCCCTAGGCCAGCCCTGGACTTCCTTCTGCCTGAGACAGATACATGCCTTCCTTATTTAAGCAAGTACCTATCTGCTTACCTGAACAAAATCCTAATTTATAGGTAAGGTCTACTGGTACGGAGTAACTGACTGGAGCCTTACTTTCGTATATTCCCAGAACTATAAAATCTTCTGGTTGCAGATGAGGTTGAGAGAACATTGCTTAAAGAAATGCCAGGATATCCCAGTGGTGAGATTCTGCTAAGATACCTGCATGTGAGTTCTGGATAAAGGTATAGATAGAAAGCTCAAAGATGGGCAGCCTGAGTCACCAGACCTGGATGTGCTTCCGCTTTAACAGCATCTCACCTGCACCTCAGGATCCCCCTCCCTTTTTTTTTACTTAAGAGACACACAGAGAGAGGCAGAGACACAGGCAGAGGGAGAGGTAGGCTCTAAGTGGAGAACCTGAGGCAGAACTCGACCCCAGCATCCCAGGATCATGCCCTGAACCAAAGGCAGATGCCCCACCACTGGAGCTACCCAGGTGCCCCATACCTCAGGATTCTTTCATAAGAAAGCTTTAAAAAAAAAAAGAGAGAGAGAGAGAAAAGCAGGGCCCTGTATTGTTTTATACAAACTTCCTTTTTTGATCATAAAAGTAAAATATTCTTGGGGCACTGGGGTGGTTCCATCCATTAAGCAGCCAACTCTTGATTTTGGCTCAGGTCATGGTCTCAGGGTCCTGGGATCAAGCCCCATGTCAAGCTCCAAGCTCAATGTGGAGTCTGCTTGAGATTCTCTCTCTCTCTGCCTCTGGCCTTCTCTTTCTCTCTCAAAACAAATAAATAGGGGATCCCTGGGTGGCACAGCGGTTTGGCGCCTGCCTTTGGCCCAGGGCGCGATCCTGGAGACCCGGGATCGAATCCCACGTCGGGCTCCCGGTGCATGGAGCCTGCTTCTCCCTCTGCCTGTGTCTCTGCCTCTCTCTCTCTCTGTGACTATCATAAATAAATTTAAAAAAAAAACAAATAAATAATTTTTTAAGTAAAATATTGTCATTACAGGAAATCTGGAAAACACAGAAGAACACAAGGAAAAAAAATTTAATTTCTTCATACAGAGTCATCATTATCTTTTTGGACTATTTCCTAGCCTTTGAAAATAATCATGATCATCCACTGAGTGGGAGCTACATGCCAGGGAGGCACTGTGCTAAGCATTCCACATATCACTGCATGACAGCCGTAAGACACTTGGTGTGAATTTATTCTCATTTTACAAATGAGAAAACAAGAAGTTCAGTCAGACCAGTTACCTTGCCCAGAGTCCCAGCCAAGTGGCAGAACTGGAACTCCCACTGAGATCTGACTTCAATACTCCCTTCTCTAAGCAGCAGCTGTTCAAACGTTCATGATCCAGGATGATTTGGCTGAGCTTGCATGGTACATACCTTGCATGATGACCTCCCCTCACCTCTGGCACAAACATTCTCTCATGATGTTAAAAAACACTTTTTTTAAAAAAAGATTTTATTTATTGACAGAATGTGAGAGGGAGCACAAGTGGGCAGAGCAGTGGGCAGAGGTGGGGAGAGAAGCAGGCCCCCCACTGAGCAGACAGCCCAATGCGGGGCTCCATCCTAGGATCCCGGGATCATGACCTGAGCCAAAGGCAGATGCTCAACTGCTGAGCCACCCAGAAGCCGCCCAAAAACTTTCATTGTATAAATATACCACAGTTTCACTCTTTCCCTTATCTCAGACATTAAGTACTTCTCAGATCTTTGCTTATCATAAGTAATACTCCAAATGAATTACTATCCATATGTCTCTGCATTTCAGGCAATTTCTTTAGATTCTAAAAGAATGGATTCATTCAGTCATCGGATTTGAGGACAGATTACATGTTTGCTTCTCCCTCTCCCATCTGCTTCTAAAGTGGACAGACAATAAAGAAGTCGACATGAAATACTCATCACATTGGTGAAATTCTAACCACTTTATACCTAAACCTTCCCTTCTCATTAAGGCCCACTAGGAGCCCAAGGAGGGATCAATCCCTCACTGGCCTCGCCACTTCATGCTTAAAAAGGCCCTGCTCCTCCCACTACGGTTTTGAAAATACTAGTTTTAATAATTAACCTCAAGAAAAGAATCACTCTAAGACCAACATGTCTCTAAAATCTTTATATTTAGTTGAGGAAAATCCTAAACAAGGGAAAAAAGTAAAATCAAGTCACTGCCACTGAGAGCCTATGTTGACAAAATGTGATGTAAAAACTCCTTCAAGCCTGCACGGCACAGTCTTCCTTTGTACTGACATCCAAACAAGAATGAATGACTGGCCTTCTGATGCATAAAAGGGGTAAGAATACCACTGGAGTCATGACGTACACTTCAGGAGATGGTGGTTGTAAGATACTTAGGGTACATTGCTATGTGCTCAATAATATAGTCAATAAATGACTGTAAGCTCTAACTATCCCAGTTCCTGGAAGATGAGATGCAAGCTGCTGAGCTACCTTAGGTGTATATGAGTCTGTGTGTCTCTCTATAGACCCTCATGGTCAGCGGCACTAGCTACATCCGGCCTCCCAAACCTCACCAGCCCCTTTACGCACAATCCCCAGGTATAAGCCCCTGTAGCAGCATCATTCCTTACTCCTGCCTGCATATCTGGCCTGGAATGTGTTCCCCCGTCAGCTGTGGTGGTCCAGAGGGCATGGACTCACGAGTCAGACCTGAGTCTGAATGCTGATTTTGTCATTTTTTGAGCTATGTGGTCTTGCGCAGGTTACTTATATTCTCCAAACCCCAGTTTCATAATCTGTAAAATGGAAGGAACCAGTCCCAGGCACCCAGAGGGTTCTTGAAAAGATGGCAGTGAACGTGTACAGGGTCCCGAACACACTACCCTGTGGCACAGGGAGGGAGCACCTGGCAAAGGGCAGCTAGCCATGTCACTGGGGCCCACCTTCAGAGTTGATCATGGCTCATTTCCTCCAGGAAGTTCTCACCTGTCATGCCTTACAGTATGTACAGCATAGCACATTCCATTTAGAAGTTATGTGTACATTGTCTTGTAGCTCCTATTTCATGTAGACAAATCTTATCTTTCCAATTAAATTTCTGGAAGGCAAGGACTGTATCTTATTGTACCTGGTAGCCCAGAAATGGCAATGAAATTTTTAAACCTCTGATGACAAATTGAGGCAGGTGGAAGTGGCTCCCCGGAACATGGGTGTTAAAAAGAATTCTGGGCCTGCATTCAGGTTCACTGGGGAAACCAGTGCTCATTAGAGGAATCTGCGGCAGGCATAGAAAGGAGTGGTGACCTCTGAAAATTATCTACTATCCCTGGAGGAGGCATGTAGTCCTAAGTTAAGCAAACTTACCTCCACCCTGCCCTGCATCCCCTGTGTAGGAGTGCGGGGAGGGGGGGGAAGGTGGAATCGGGGGTAAAGCATACTGACCTGCATAGCTCCGCCCCGTGCTCATGTTGGTTGGCAGCAGTGTCCATTTGTCGGTGACAGGATTGTAGTACTCCACCGAGGCCAAGTTGCAGGATCCATCATCCCCTCCGACCACATACAGGAGCCCGTTCACCGCACAGACGCCTGGGAATCAGAAGCCACAGGAAACATTACAGCAGGAGCCACAAAGGGGTCGGAATGGGTGGGAAACACACCTGGATGTCCCCTGGAGGCGCTTCTCCTCCTCTAGCTCAGAGGTTTAGTTGTACTCCACAGAAGAACATGCCAACAACAATCACTAGGCCCCAACGATCCTCCTTTCTGAGAAGGTCCTTTCTCTGACCAGGGAGCCTTCACCACTATACACTCCCATGGACATTCCTGGCCCCTGACTCTATAAACACTTAGAGTATCATCGTATGGGCTCCTCTCTACTGGAGCATGCAGATGTGCCATGTGCGGACTGAGCTATGCTCAGGGAATCTCACATACACTACTCCTGACCCGCTTGTAGGTTAGACGCTGGTGTAGCCACACCATGTGTCTAACAGTTGTGTCTGTGATAACTTCACATGACTTGGATCTGAACCCACACATAGCTCCCAGAGACAAGGCACTCTTCCCGCCCTGATCTCACAGAGAGCTCGCTTAAGGACAAGATCTCATGCTGCAGGAGTCCAAAGGAGGAAAACACGATTTTCCTCATCAAGAGTTTAAAAGGTCATAGTCTAATACACTATGTCTTCTTTCAAAATTACAGTAAGGGGCTGACGATGTTCAAAAAAAGTAGTAATTATAAGTATTGATGAAGATAACCTCAAATACTGGTTGAAAGGATACAATGTACCACTTTCCTGGGTGGTACTGAAAGCAAATATGCTCCCTTTGGCTCAAAAATTTCAATCTTGGACTTATATTCTAGAGAAGTAATTTTAGATGCACTGATTAGCCAAAGGACCATTTATAACACAAAAGGATGACTAGAGAAAAAAATGGAAATAACCTAAATGTCCAATAGTAAATGAGTTAAATTGTGATATAGCCATTTGAAATACCATGTAAATCTATTTTGTGTTATAATAAGATAATCATGAAAGATTGTAAAGTGGATTAGAAAAGCAAGTTATAAAACAGCATTACAGTAGGATTCCACTTTTGCCATAAAAAAAGAGAAATATCTGTATGTGAATGTGTACGTATATACATATTTCCATTTAAACCTAATTCCTGGATTCTTGATACACTGGCTGTCTCGGAGGCTCTGCAATCCCTTGCTCACCTGGCTAAAAGCAAAATGCCAAGTTGTATCATAGCAGGCTCAGGCAATGGGCAAATTAATAAACTCCCCTCTGTTTACACTTTCAACATGTAAGCTACAAATGAGTTTAGCAAACAGATAATTTGAGTGTAAAGGAAATAAATCCACCTGAAAGTCATCTATTTGCCTTTCCAGCCTGGGAAGCTAAGCTAAGCCAACACTTTCATTAGAGCAAAGAGGCATAAAACAAGATATACCAACACAAGACACGACCTATAGGGCAAAGCTGTCAAAGGGAAGAGTGTAGGGATGTCAGGCTTCTGTAATAAAGATTTAAACATTCTGAGAAAAATCATTCCCACAGGAAGGAAAAGGTGGAGGGGACAGAGAGCTAGGAAGCACAAAGTGAGGACGATGATAAGTGCTCCCACTGGAGAATGAAGTAGGGCCTGGTTACCCCTACAAGAAAGGAGACAGGTTTCAGATGGGAAGTGAGAAGACTCCAAAGCCAGGTACTGGTGAAGGAAACACAGAACCAAGTGTCACTGACTGGCCATGTCCACATAGCCCTGTGCTCAACTACCCAACAGGGCCACTAGGAAGGAGGCTCTGGTGGCAATCAGAGGGCTTTCTTCAGTCTGTGTCCACACGTGTACAGTGAAAGTTATCAGCCCCTGCATCTAAGTGGGGGACCATATGGCTAGCATTTGTGCTCCCCAGCTCTCCCCTCTCCTAACTCAGCACCTAGTTGTCGAAGGGATAATTCCATTTGGGGTACAAGTTCCAGCCCAGGTTCTGTTAGACAGCCATTGCTGGTCTCTCCCCTCTGCCCTTCTTTTACAGCTAGTATTTGCACCCACACCCCACAAGGACGGAAGGACAGAGTGGCTGTATTACCTGCATTTCGCCGGCACATGTTCATGTCTGCCACCTGCTTCCAGGTGTTTGTTCCAGGATCGTAAACTTCAACACTCTTCCTCACCAGGGGCCCGTCATGCCCGCCGGTGGCATACAGCTGTCCACTGAGCACCCCGACCCCTGAAAAGCAGAGCACAGTGTCTCAGCCTCAGACTGGCCACTGTGACCAGAAGCCAGGAGAGCTGGCATCCCGTCCTGGGCGGCTGTCACCAGCAGGGTGACATGGACAGTGCTGTTTTGTTCCCCTGGGCCTCAGCGCCCTCTTCTGTAAAACAAATATAATGACATCCTGCCTGCCTCCTAAGGCTGTCAACCTGAGAATTCCCCAAAGATAAAGTAAAAATTATCCTGTATCTATTTAAAGAAACATAAATATACATACGTATGTAACAAATATGTGTGTGTATGTGGGTATACAATGGGGAGAGAGGGTTTATATGCAAAGAAAAAAAAAGACTGCAAGACTTCCAAAACTTTAGTAGTTATTCCCAGATGGTAAAATTTGTCTTCCCTTTTGCCTATGTTGCCAAGTTTTTCTACAATGTTGTATTACTCATATTCCTCAGCCTTCTATTATATGGGTTGCATAAAAAGAGTTAAAAGCAGAGACCAGCCACGCAGCAGGTGTGCTGATATCATTACCACATGGACCTCCTCACCTGTTTTGAAGCAGAACCTGTTCTTTCTGCCACATGCTCTCCTCTTAGCTTCCAGAGGGGCATTAAATCCCTCCCACTGTTGACAGACCTAAGCTGACTCCTAGAACGGCATTGTGGACAGGATTTAGAATAACCTTTCAAAGTCCTCTAATGTAAGTCACAGAAATAAAAGCCAGAAGGAAGGACGGTGGCCCAGGACCAGAAAGAGCAACTGACCTTGGACATGTGGGGTCTGGACCTGGGTGTCTCTAACCTGCCACCAGGTCAACTTCCCCTTTTGAGGTCTCAGTCCTCCCACAGGTAAAGTGAGGGAGCTGGACTGGATGGGCAGTTCCAGGGGACCAGGGGCAACACCACCCCACGATGTGCTACATCTCATTCAGGTGGGGAGATTTTGAAAAGACAGAATCCAGGGCCTCTCTCCCACAGACACTGGCTGGAAATCAGAAAAAGCACCTCAGGTGACTGGGATGTGTAGCCAGGTGTCAGCCCAGGGCACCAGATTTCTAGGATATAAACTTCACACGGACAAGGACCCTGGGTGCCTTAACTCATCTGCTTCCCTGCACCTGACGACACCAGGTTTATTGTTTAAATGACAAGATACGTAAAATCCCCTCTAGCAATTATGCCACAGTTGCCATAAACTAACAGCAGATGGTGGTGTTGTACCAGCAACGGCTATCTAACAGCCAGGTTTAATACATTCAGGGTGTTCCAAAGCAGCCTCATCTGCCCCTCTTCCATGCTCAGCAGGAACAAGCCCAGCCCGGGTCCCAGAGATGGACTCTCTGGGACCATGGACTCCGGACTTCGCCGGCAGATGGACTCCTCAACCATCTGCAGGCGAAGTTCATACCCTAGTAAAAAAACAAGCAGCATTCCAGGCCATCGGGGTCACCTTTGTCCTTTTGTAGCCAGTTCCGCAAATGTTCACATAGAGGTCTTCTGGACCTCCTGGCACTTCAAAGGTTCTTTGAGCCACCAAAGAACACCCACTATCACAAGTGTATGGGTTCCCCTCTCCAGAGGGATGGCTTTCCCACACTTTAGGGACATGAAGCACAAAGCAAAATCTGTCCTGGGAGCCTGATGCCAAGACTCAGTGATGAGGTAAAGTGTCCACTCTGGGAGAGAGAGCATTCCCTAAACTGATTTCACCCGAGGACACAGGCAGCAGAACTGCTAGCCCAGGTAAAGGCAAGAGCAGTTCCAGCGAACTCCACACAGCAACAACCCCTGGGTCGCCTGGCAGAGACAGAGCTGTTGGCCTCCAGAGGCCCATTTAAGGCAGGTGAGGCAGGTCTGTGCTAGTGGCTCCACACGGGGCTGCACCTCCACACTTCCTGCTTGAGACATTCCTAGAAGCCACCCCCCTATCTCAGGGCTACCCCACTCTTCCTGAGCTGTCCCTACATCCTTGAGCCTTGAACTTGCTCTCACACCTCAAGTCATAGAGGATTCCTAGGAGGTGTGAAGACAACTCTACTAAGACCCTAGAAACCACGATTACTCAAGGAGCTCTATGGAGGGGCAGGGGTCATGAGATGGGTGAACTGCATTGGCCTCTAAGGAACGTCTACTATAACCCACTCATTTCACATCTGAGGAATCAGAAGCCAGAAAGGAGGAAGGGATTTGCCCAAGGTCTCATGGTAAGCTTCAGCCGGCCCAGCACTAAAGCACCGGTGTCCTGACTTTCAGGCATTTGCTCCACGTTTAGGAAGGGCCAACTGGTCAGAATTAGCAGAAACAAGCCTGCTAAAAATAGCATCCCAAACACAAATGCTTCTTAAATGGGGCCGTATACCTCTTTTCTTTTCTAACCAGTGAGCACACACAGGTTTTTGAATTTAATATTAAAATAGCATAGTTTTTAAGGAATGCTGAACACTCACATGTTTGGTGCTATAAAGTGAGATTATAATTCAATCTTCAAAAACACACAAAAGAAAAAATTATATAAAAAAGAAAAGCCTTGAGAGCATTATACTAAGTAAATTAAATCAGAGAAAATATCCTATGACCTCCACTTCTATGTGGAATCTTTAAAAAAAAATCAAAGCTCATAAAATAGAGAACAGATGAATGATTGCCAAGGTCAGGGGGTGAGAGGGTGGGCCAAATGGGTAAAGGTGGCCAAAAGGTACAAACTTCCACTTATAGAATAAAAAAGTCATGAGGATGTCAGGTAAAGTATGGCAACTATAATTAATAAAACTGTATTTCATATTTTAAAATTTGCTAAGAAAGTAGATCTTAAAAGTTCTCATCACAGGAAAAGAAATTCTGTGACTATGTGTGGTGACAGATGTAATGTATGTGGTGATCATTTCATAATATATACAAATACCAAGTCAAAATGTTGTATATCTGAAATTAATATACTAATGCATGTCAGCTACACCTCAAATTAAAAAAAAAAAAAAAAAAAAAAAAACAACGAGAAAGGAAGAGTATTATTGGTGGAAACTCACAACTGTTGCTTCCCTTTGAGGAAGTCACACAACCTTCCCACCCGGCCCAGGCTGCTCAGCACTCATCAGCTCCCAACAGAACCAGACCAGAGAGCCAGGGCCCAATATTCCATGCCTCTGTCCTCTCAGACCCTTTCTTTGGGCCTCTGAGGTGATGGGGGCTGTTGCTCTACTTCCTGGAAAATCCCAGAGAGCACATGGCTCCTTGTCTTCCCACAGGATTCAGAAGTGAGCCACACTTGCAAAGTCCTTCCCTTTCCATGTGGGGAAGGGAGTGAGGGGTGCAGGTAGAGAGATGTAAGTTCATCTCCTAATAGGAACACTGACAGCTTGGTTTTCAACCCAGACAGGCAGGCTTGAGTTTCATCCACTGGAGACTAGGACAGCCATGCTCACTGCTCTACTCTCTAAGAATGTGACTGTGATAATTTAGGGGTCAGAAAAGCTAACTTCAGAGACAAAGCCGAGTGGGAATCCCACTCTACCAGTTAAATGACCTTGGGCAAATTATTCGCCCCCTGGTCAACTTACTTCCTGTTGAGTTGGAATTAATGCTGTGTCTTCCTTTTAGGGCGGTGGTGAGGATGAGATCAATCTAAGTACAGAAGGTGCTTATTAGGATGGCACTTGGCACAGAGCAAATGTTCCCTTTCCAGGAACACAGATATCCCCACAGAAACAGAAGGGATCACAGTGAAGAGAAAATCCCCTGGGAGAGGTTAATCTGTAAGTGCTTATGTCGGGGTACACAAGGTGCTAGTGGGATTCCAGACATCAAGAGGAAAGAATAGGAAGGTACAATGAGGTAGAACATGCACCTGCTGGTCTCCAGACCCACCTGAGAGCAGATGAGACACAGCCTGTACCCTGGGGCTCCCTCATACCTGCACCACTACGGCGAGTGCTCATGTCTGCCACATACGTCCACTCATTGGTTGCTGGGTTGTACTGCTCCACGGTGCTCAGGCACTGGCGGGAAGCCCCATCATAACCCCCGACAGCATATAGCTTCCCTGGAACAGATACAGTGGCTGAAGGTGGTGCTGGAAAGTAACTGGAGCTGGGCTGAAATTCCATCTTTAACCCACTGGGTTGGCTCCTTCCCCTCCATCAGAGTTCAGGGCCCCTTTCCTCCAGAGGCACCACAAGCCAGACTAAGCATTCTTCACATGCCTCCCTTCCACTTCCTCATACGCCATGAGGCTCCCTGAATCCATACTGAGCATGCTTCTAAGTAAGCACCCTCAGTGCCCATGCAAAGCTATGGTCTGATGCCACTGGGGCTTAGCATACTCTTGCTAGTGCACTATGTTAGATATTCTCCAGGATAAGGCACCCAAGACATAAAAAGCTAGAGGGCCCCAGCTACAGGCAGGCAGGCTGACTTTGTGGCTAAAGGCTCACAATGGCAGATGAAACAATATGGGAAAATATTCTTCAGTGAGAACCCAAACCCTGTCTTCACCGTTATTCATGTGCTCAGTCCACAATTTCAGCAAATGAAGCATGTGAATGCAGTGCTCTGTGTCAACTCTGGGCCAGGGTGGCTGGAACTCATCTATTGGCTCCCTTGTAATCTTTGAGCCATGCACAATATCCCTGAAATATCATTACCCATTTTTAAAATAAAAATACCATAAGTTGCTATCCAAAAGCATCATTTCTGCCTGGGGTCAGGCATAAGGTTGGATAAGGGGCAGGAAGTTGGCATTAGAGCGCTCCCAGAGCAGAGATTCAAGCATGGAGGGTCTCTTCTCTCCCACTCCTGCCTCCCCCACATTGGGGCGGGGGGGGAGGGGGGTGCGGGAGGTGGGCAAGGGCAGTCCTACCTCACCTGTGGGCTACAGACTGATGGGGAACAAGAGAGTTAAAATAAAGATCTTAAACACTGGCTGTAGGCTAAATAAGCACTGCCCAATGCAAATCCACTTAATAGAGTTACTAATTAAAAGAGATTTTTTTGTCACTATGTGCTTTCCTAAGGGAGAAATAACAAAAGTACAAACATTATTTGGAAGTGGGCAATTATTTTAATTTAGAGGCTCAAAAATGCACTGTACCATCACAACTATTGCTGTATCAAATGTAAAATTCTTTCTTCTTCTACCACTGAGGTTGGTTTTGTTTTCTGCCCCAGAATCCATTCCAGTGGACCTTCTAAAAGAAAGGGACACCTCCTTTCCAGTTCCATCCTCACCTAAGCCACAGGAGAAATTCCTGACCCAGAAGCTCTTCTAGAGTCCAGGCTGCTTCTATGGGGTGTGCTGGCCAAGACACAACCACCTGCCCTCCCAGCTGCCCACCACTCACCAAAGCCTAAGTCACTTGGGAAAGAGGAAGGCTTGGGATGTGGAGGAGAGGAGAAGCTCCCAAGGGCAACCCCAGTGTCATTCAGACCAGGCAGCCACAGTAGGAGACAGGGAGAGGGAGGAGAGCACGGTGAAACGTGGAGAGCTGTACTTATAAGGCCAGAGTGAAGCAGAAGCCCTGTAAGATGCCCCTGAAACATTCTCACTGGAGTTGTGAGGAGGACCCTCTGCTTGTCCCAGGATGACCCAGAGCCAAAGGGCTTCAAATTTAGGATACACATGATCAACATGTTCCCAGGCTGTCCTCTGTGTCAAAAGGCATGCTACAATACAGCACTCCTTCCACACACACAAGATGCTCCCAAAAGCATTAAGGAGAGGATTTAAAATCACTACCATGAAGGCAACTTCTCTAACCCCCGCCAACCATCTCAACCTTGTATCAGCTGAAAAAATACCCACTCAAGGTTTCTCCTTGAGTCTATTAACAGGGACTTGCTATTTTTAACCCCTCCTCTATTGTTTGATATTCCTGGCTAAGGAACAAGGGGGGAAGTGGGAAGGTGGCTAGACAAAGCACTTACGTTTGGCAGACAAATCAATTTCTGTTCCACCAGGAGGATGAGATTGCAAAAAAACAATTTATCTTGATAGGAGGATGGAATCCTTGCACTCACCAGGATGACTTGTTTAGTATGTTAGAATAATGTACTTTTAAATGGAAATTTACACAATACTGGTACAAAACAAGAAATGCAGTGAGAGAAAAGAATATTTCTATTACTGTCTAATCACTGCATATCAAACTTTCCCCAAAGCAAGTAAGGGTGTTCTTGGGGTGCACATGAAAAGCAGAGAGACAGTGTTGTCCTACAAAGTAGGACATTTTAGTCCAAATCATACTCTGTGCTTTAATACATTGAATTTACACATATTTATAAGACTCCCTGATAGCATTTGCTAATGGTCTGAAAGAGTGTAGCACGATAGAAAGAGCAGTGAGTTTGGAGTCAGAAGACCCAGGCTCCAGGACTGGCTGTGCTATTTATGAATGAGCACATCACTTGCCTCTCTGGCATTCTACTTCCGCATGTGGAGAATGGAGAAAATGTAAGCTTTGCCTATCTTCTTCAAAAGGATTTTGGGAACAAAATTTGTATATAAAGGAGCCATTTATAAACTACAGTCTAACTGAGCCCCAGACCTAATCACTCCCACCTGCCTCACCCCACACACCCTTCCTAACAAGAGCAGGACTCTGTGACCAACCTGTCCTGCCGTGACAGTAATCAGACCAGGAAGGAAATGCCCACTTCACCCTAGGCTCTGTTAATGTGTCAACATAGGAATAGGAAAATAAAATTAATTAAATGAAATGATTCTTACCCCCCATCACATTATGCTCCTCAGTTATATGTTGACCCTGAGTCTTCAACCTGTAAGAGAACTGTTGACAAGTGGCCAAAGGAACAGGCCGGTGTTTCCTCTTAGGCTTCTCTTACTCTTCCCAACACAGCAGGCCACCCGCTAGCCTCGAGCCAGTAGCTGCACCTCAACTTTCCTCACCTGTTCCGTCAGGAGACTAGTACCTGACTCAGAGCTGTGATGGGAGGACTAGAGCCAGGGCATGAGGACAAGACCTGCGGACTGGGGCACAGATAGGGCACCACGCACTTTTGTTCTTACCCTCCACAACGCCCACACCCACGCTGCTCCGCCGTGTGTTCATCGGAGCCACGAAGAACCACTCATTGGTCTTGTAACTGTAGGCTTCCACGGATGCTAGGCCTGGGAGACAAGAGACTCATGAGATTGCCTACAGTGTGAGGCCTCACCCAGTGTGCCCAAGAAAAGCTGGGGAGAGGGTCAGAGACCTGCATGTATGGCTGAGCACCACCTCTACTTTGCTGTGTGGCCTAGGGCAGCTCCCTAAAGCACATCTGCATGGGAGGTGCACCAAGGCCTGACTCAGGGCAGGTCATGAGAGGACACAGGGATACAACTGAACTGCCCTGCAAATGTTAACCGTTACACCTACAGAATAGGGGAAAAAACCTGTGGTTGCCTCACCTAACACCTTTTGCCTTCTCTTCCTTTACATGAGAAGCTGAACACTTACCTTCCCACCCTAGGGGTGACCCAGTCAATGAGGCCTAAGTGGAAGTCTGATGGGCATTTCTGAAATAGCATTTGTTTTTCTGATACAGGTGCCAACACCAACCTGCTGTTGCCACCTGGAACACAAATGTGCTGGCTTAAGCTACCACAGACATCTTATGATTAGGAGAACATAGCCAAGAGACGTTTAAAGAGCTTGGCCACAATATTCTTGATCAAGTGGATGAAGTGAGCAACTACCAACTTCCAGAGTCCCTGTTTCATGGGTAGAACAGTATTTCTCAATTGCATAAGCCACCATATAGTAGAACTTTCTACTTACAGCTGACAGCAACTTCTTAAAGAAACAATGCTCCATTCCCTTTTTTTCTCTTTATTCTCAGGTCCTATCCATTAGTGGAAGCCCCTGGAGGGGCTGTAGACCCTGGAGGTTTATGAGTGAGGCAAAGAGAAGACTGGGAAAGGTTATCAAGTGGTAAAGACACAAATGAAAATTCAATGAAGTAAAAAATCCTGTTTTTTACATCCCTGGGGGCATTTCAGTGTACCAGAGCTACTGTCTACAGAGAGTACCACCTAGAGGTAGATGAGAAATGTGATCATCTCTCCAAGTCCACATCTATTCATAGTTTCTGATTTGAACTCTGAAGTGACACAGAAGCCAGGAGCAAGTGGATGTTCCTGCTGTGGCACAGCCTGGCAAAGCTTCATGGGGCAGGGAAAGGGCAATGGACAAAGATGGCATGCGCCTGAGTCAGGTTTCTCCCATGGTTGAACTCCAGCTCCTTTGTTCGTCCAGCAGAAGGTTTGGACAATCCTAAGATGCCCTGCAGCTAAACATGCTAAGTCTCAGTTTTTGAAAAAAATAGGTTCCCAAACAATAGCAAGGAGAATATGTTCTCTTCTGAGTGCAGAATCCTTCCTAGAGTCCTAGAAATGATAGCATGTGGGCAGTTACATAGTCTGTGTGCAGGAAAGCCTGCCTCTGGCAAGCAAGGTAGGAGATGAGGAAGGATGAGTATGCTGCTGAGGAAGTAGTTCTGGATGGACAGAACATTGGCCCAAGAACTGGCTGAGCAAACCAGGGTTGCCCTGAGGGCATGTCCCAGGCCGGGAGGAATGGAGACCACATCCCAGACCTACCAGTACTGCCATCAAAGCCCCCCACGGCGTAGAGGAGGTCATTGAGCACGGCCGCACCCAGAGTGCTCCGGCGCTCCTGCATGCTGGCGATGGACGTCCACTGGTCCTTCACACCATCATATACGTCCACTGTCCGCACGCGCAGTGAGCCGTTAAACCCGCCCACAGCATACACGTGACCAGCCATGAACACCACACCTGAGGCACAGGAAAACCAAGGCATCGAGGTCATCTCAGGCGGCTGATCACTCATGTGGTGACAATGAGTGACATTGGGGAGCCGGGCAATCACATGAATAATTCACCACAGAAAGTGATCTCCAACTTTATAGAACTGGAAGCCATTACGGACTCTCTGGATTTCCATTCATATATGCTTTTCCAATGTTGTTTGATTCAAGCAAATACTTGTACCAGCCTGAAGTCCCAAAGCACATAAGAACCGACCCCAGAAGGGGCAGCCAGAAACTGGGCAAGTGGGGAAGGAAGAGGAAGAGAGTCTATAATGCACAGATGTTTGTGGAAACAAGGAGCAGTGGAGGACTTCTGGCAGTAAGCAGAGACAAGCTGGGGAAAGCAAGCTGCACAATGACAGATGGTGCTACTCACCTGCTCTGCATCTCCTGGAGGGAAGCTCAGCAATCTGGTCCCACCGGTCCTCTTCGAAATCGTAACATTCCACGCTGCGGATCGCCTTGGGGGCCTGGCCACCAACCACAATCATGACCTCCAGAAAGACAAACAGACATTAGCTGGGTCTGCCCAGCTAATGGATTCACACATGATCAATCCCTGGTACTTCCGCATGCCAGCTGCCCAGGGTCCACGGGCCATCCAGGGTACAGAGTTACACATTTGGAGATGCTGTCCTAAGTCACCAACAAATAGGACAATTCAAGAAAAATCTAACAATAACATCATATGAAGAAACACCATCATGAGAACTACACTTCCAAATCCTTGTGCTCAGGGCTGTGCTGGTGGTACATGTAGCCACTCAGGGCTTGTTCTATGATCACAATGCCCTCAAGGATTTCGGCGAGGGAAACGAAATTTTGCATCAAAACAAAATATCACAAAACATATATCAAAATTTGAATATATTTTGGAATAGAGTGCAACTTGGTTGCATTTTTAGGATAAAATTACTTCAAAAATATTTCTGATTACAGAAACTACAGAGGGCAGGCACTTACTCATTGAAGTTTAGGGGAAAACTGCGAAAGACTGCTTTGGGGTAGCAACCACAAAAATGTATTTAACTGATGATGCTCTGAACAATACTGTTTCCACAGGTAAGGTAGTAGCTACCACTGCCAGTCACTGCGTGCAATGTGTTGTCATTTACATGTCGCCATAACCCTGTGAGGTAGATATTATTGATATTGACAGATGAGGAAATTAAAGCTCAGAGAATGTAAGTAGATTGCCCAAGGTCACACAGCTGAGAGTGGCGGAATAAAGACTGAAAACCAAGTCTACCTGGCATAGAGGTGAAGGCAGCCCCACCCCTCTCCTGCTCCAGGGACCGGGTCCATGCATAGACAGCTCACTACATCCATGTTTTTCAAACTGCAGGTCACATTTCATTAGTGAGTCATGAGATGAATTTTATGCATTGCAAACCAGCATACTTTTAATAGAGCAGCACAGAAAATATACGAAGGGTGTTATTTCATCAAACAATTGTGGTGGTTATACATACAGGCAGGTGTCTCCTGCATAACAATTTAAACATATTTCTTAGTGTAGGGTATAGTAGGAAGGAAAGAAGGAAGGAAGGAAGGAAGGAAGGAAGGAAGGAAGGAAGGAAGGAAGGAAGGAAGGAAGGAAGGAAGGAAGGAAGGAGAAAGAAAGCAAAAAAGCCAGCCACTGCTTCAGCTATAGCAACAGAGCCACAGCATTTAATTGTGGTATCCGTTATTGTGACTTTTGTCACCTGTTATTCATAAATTAAAAAGTAGCAAAGTCAACAACAGTGTACACATTTTAATGAACTTGTACAAATTTCATGGTTGCCCCTATAAGGACATCATGCTCACTGGCATTGCAAGATGCCTCCTTAGACATGATGAGAAAGGGGTGGAAGTCACAGGCCGCCAATCAATAGGAGTCACAGGATGTTTCTCATTACCTGTAGCTTGTATTATTTACTCCAGTGGTTCTCAAACTCAGTGGGCCTCAGAATCACCTTGCTGGTTGTTAAGACACAAATTATCAGGCTCACCCTGCCAGAGGTGCTTACTCAGCAGGTCTGGAGTGGGGCAGGGAATGGGCATCTCTAACAAGTTCCTGGTTGAGAGTGATGTGGCTGCTCCAATATTTGTACTTGGATAACCACTGTTTTCACCCCTGGACCACAGGGACTTGTTGATGATGTTCCATTAACAATGTCTGCCATTATGAATAACCAGAGTACTCTCACTTCTCCACAACAAATGTTTGGGGAGAGGAGTGATGATCAAAATCTACATCAACTCACAGGAGTACATGCCTCAGGTGAACAGCATCTACCACACCAGGAGGCAGAACCAGGAGCTCGTAACTACTGCTCATCCATCATTTAGGCCCCAAGATTCCAGATCCAGGCTCACCTACCTACTGCCCATGTGGGTGGTCTGTAGTCAAATGTGGGTATCCAGTGTTCAAAAACTCAGAAGTCAGTTCCAACTTCTGGAACATTCCAAAGGAACCCAAGACACACAGTTCAAGCTTAGAGCTACTGCTACTGCTTCTGGAAATAAATATTCTACGTTTGACTCTCTGTGATGTGGTTCAGAGGGTCCGTGGCTCTGTGTCAAGAGTGGCCCTTTTCAGAGAAAAGCTGAATTCAACATTATTTCCCTTCTGTAACTCTTGGCTTAGTCAGGCATCCATGAACAGAACAGTTGAAGGGGGTTGTTAATTAACGCAGCCTTTTGACAAACTCAGACAACGCCCACCTTACTCCTCTGGGGCCCAGTGATTTGCCATGCATTCTTAAACATGCCTAGAACTTGCACCACCCTTCTGGTTTTGAGTTGGTAAAGCTAAAATGAAGGCACAATACTGTTAACGATTTTCCATGAAATCTAGTTTTGGAGACTAAGGAAGAATTAAACCAGGACTTAAGTTTTCTTTCTGCAATGACCTCAGGCACTCAACACCCTCTGTTACCTCTCTATGAAACATTCTCCCCCCTTTCTGGATCCCTCTGCTCTCACACGTGCTTATCTTTCAGGACTCAGGTGATGTGTCCACCTCTCTGATCTCAAATCTGAGTTAATGTCCCTTTTCTGAGATCACACATGCCCTGTGTTCTCTCATTAAAACTACCCCAGGGATGCCTGGGTGGCTCAGTGGTTGAGTGCTGCCTTCAGCCCAGGGCCTGATCCTGGAGACCCAGGATTGAGTCCCATGTCAGGCTCCCTGCAGGGATCCTGCTTCTCTCTCTGCCTGTGTCTCTGCCTCTCTCTGTGTGTCTCTCTCATGAATAAATAAAATCTTAAAAAAAAAAAAAAACTGCTCCATATTGTGCTGTAACTGCCTGGCAACCCTGTCTCCCTGGCTAGATGGTGAACCTTAACAGGACAGAGAATATACCTGCCTCAGTCGCAAAGATAATTGCAGGGCGAAACGGTGCCAGGTCAAATTAGTACTCAAATATTTGGAATAAGGAATGAATGAATGGTAAACAGCATATGCAAAAAACTAAATTAAAAGAATATACAGTTAAATTGAAGAAAATACAGTCCAGAACATCACTTTCTGGGGTTAAGATATGCTAGACACCAGATTACAAGTCTGGGGATAGAATTTGAGAGGAAAAATAAATAAATAAATAGATAGATAGATAAAAAAAGAGAGAGAGAGAGAGAGAGAGAACTTTCCCCATCTTTTCTCTCAACTACCAGAGGAAAGATGCTTATTCTTTGTACAAGTTATCAGCCTTCCTCTGTATAGAACATAAAACAAAATATATCTTATGCCAGAGGTAAGAAGGTATATTCATACTGGCAAAAACACAGTACTTACATCTGAGAATTTTCACAGTTACATAGAAACAGTGTTATACAAATGTAAAAAATTTCAGTGGTAAGGTAAAACCTGAGTAGAAAGACAAAAGTAACACAGAACAAGGTTTCAAAATAAACTTGGCTTGGAGCTCATAAAACCACTGTTGAGAGACAATTTTTAATATTCAAAACTTGTACAATAATCTGGGAAGAGTTAATTATGAGGTTTTGTGGGGGAGGACCATTGGTTTCTGAAAATGTAGAGGTAGCTCAAGGCAGGAGAAGGAGAAGGCATCCTTTCTGCTTCTTTCACAGACCTAAGAAATCCAATTTCTACAGCAGGCCTTGCAAGAAGCCATCATACAAGAAACACTATACTCCTTGTATAATCGCACAGAGTAAAAGAAATAAACTTCCTATCTTGAATACTAAAGGATGGCTGTTTCCATAGATACCTGATCTTAGCAACCAATTAGACAAAAAGGAGTATTCCCTAAAGTCTACATGCATTACATCCATAAAATTATAAACCTCTAGCTGCTTAGGAAGACGGTAAGATATTAGGGCATGAAGACACTTAAACAATTTTCTCCTATAAGCTCTCATTTAACATTTCCAGAAAAAACTCAGACCCAGGATGTTAAACAGGCATATTTCTTTCTTTCCCCAACACCCCTAAGTCCCAATCTACTAAAGATTTGTAATGCCTATAATAGAAATCATTGAATCCAATCAGCTTAATGATTGTTATTTTTAACAGTATCCTTTAGGTAACCCTGTGAGAACTACCAGGGGTCATACAGGTATCACAATAAAGAACTGGTTCCAGGCTAACAATTATGCTAGACCAAATATAGTTTACTCATGTTCAGGGACTGCGGGGTACTGGGGAGTCTGGTAGCAAACC
Organism: Canis lupus dingo; assembly: GCF_003254725.2. Classification (NCBI taxonomy): domain Eukaryota; kingdom Metazoa; phylum Chordata; class Mammalia; order Carnivora; family Canidae; genus Canis; species Canis lupus. The sequence goes on from NC_064253.1 coordinate 24,710,473, forward strand.
ACAGGGTCCTAACCCCACGTCTCTGGAGTCCCCTGTATTGAATGAAGGCTGCACAGGTTCTGGTGGATGGAGAGTTCCAGTTGACAGAAGACAGGTGAGCCAGACTCAACCATGGACAGCAAGGCTGCTGGACAACTCCCAAGGGCAACACTCTTATCTTGGAAAGGCAAATGGCCCTTTATTTTAGGGAGCTTAGTGAGACCATGGAAGACTACCTGATTCCTTAGAAAAGAAATTTCACTCCCAATCTTGTAACAAGATGGTTTTTAAATACATATGTAAGGCTATCCCCTTCCATGGAGGACTTAAGACTTCAAAAGTGTGACTGGGGAAGGAAAGGCATGTTAGTCCCTCCTCAGAGTATGATGGCCACCCCATGGGAGAGCTACAGTGTCCCCGGTACCCGAGACCAGCCAGAGAAAAGCACAGTAGGCGAACGGAGCAGAGCTTTCTGGCTCACCTGTCAGTCATGACCCTCACCTCTACGTCATCAGACTTTCACTACAGTGAGAGGAAAAAACTGGGCTCTGTAAACTTTTTTCATCAGGCAAGAGTGGAGTGCGTGTCCGAACTCTTCCATGACCAGTGAGCTGGGCAGAAGGCAGGCCCAGCCAGTCGGTCCCTCGGGCCAGGGCAGGAAGCGAGAGTCTCTCTTACCCTGGTGCGTGGGGCCGCAGGGCTAACACCAATTCATCCAAAGGAGTGTGTCGAGGTCGAGGCAGAAGACTTGTCCCAGCAGGTTCCTGAGCAACAGTTGCTCCAGGCAAGAATTGACAGCCAAAGTGCAGAGACGGTGGGAAGCGGAGAAGCAGCAACTTGAGAGCAAGACCCAGGGAAGAAAGAAGGAGTAGGAATATGGACTTTGGAGTCAGACACATCCGGGCTCAAGTATCAGCCCAGTCACTAAATAGCTGTGTGACCATGGGCAAGACATTTAACCTTGCAGAACCTCACTTTCGTTACCTGTATTATGAGGATAATAGGATGTTTCTCTTGTGGCTGTCAGGAGCCTTAAAGATACAAAGCACGTGGCACAGAGCTTGGTAAATCATATACATGAAATGTGAGCTTCTATTATTCAGTCAACACCAGCACCATTATTATTGGTTAAAGCAGTTGTTAAAAAACAGACTCCCCATAAATGGTGGAGAAGGACACTTAGGATCTATGAACAAGAAAGTGAGCATCACTAATTCCAGGGTGATGACAGGACCTGTTTCAGAACCCCAGGCTATTTTCTAGGTGCGGCCTGGGTCCATCTGAAGGATCACACTAAAGAGGAGCAGTGGCCACCCAGGGCCCTGGCCCAGCTTAAAAGTCAGCCTACCGACCCTACCAATAGCCTTGTTCCCAATGCCATCTATTGAAAGGACAGGCCAAGCTGGGAGAAAGCTGCCCACTTCTGGCCCAAATGGCTTTTCACCATCATTTTTAAAGAGTTGAATGGAGATGTCACTTGAACTGAAATGACAGTGAAAAGTGCCAGGCTCAGTACATCTCCAAAGGTTCATTTGCATCTTGCTGGGACCTCATTTCTCTGCTGCCATCTGTGGAACAGGGTAACGTAGGAGTGTTTTGAGAGACTGGGAGACAGCTCCGGTTGTCCATGGCAACCCAGCCTCAGGGAAGTGCTGGGTGGTGAATGTGTGGGAGCCTAGATGATGCTATTAGCTGTTCCGGCTTGAATGTGTCAGTATGATCTGTGCATATGTGGCTCAGGAAAAAAACGCTCTCATTAGCCTCTACAGCTATCTAAAGGCAGAGTCCTATTTTCTTCAGGGAAGGGGCTTGGCTTGCAAACAGGTTCACTGCTGAGAATTGAAGACAGTACAAATCTCTTTCCACTGCTGTGTTTCTCAAAGTGTCCTCTGTTAGAAAGCCTATCTGGATTGAATTCATGAAAGCCCAAACTAACCTGCCCTTGCAATTCTTATGGCTGGTTCCTTCAACTGGTCCAATGATCTCCTTACTTCTCTTCCTCTACTTATTTGGCTACTTATATATTTTTCTTTTTTTCATTTTTTTTTTTTTTCAAGTAGGCTCCACATCCAGCATGGAGCTTGAACTCATAGGGCTTGAAATAATGACCCTGAGATCAAGGTCTGAGCTGAGATCAAAAGTTGAATGCTTACTTGACTGAGCCACCCAGGAGCCCCATTCAATTGTCTATTTCTACCTTACTCTCTCAGAGGACTTCTTAAAAGTCCCCAAAGGGCAGGAATTGAGTTTCTTCCCACACATTACCAGCGAAAAATTCTTGTGTGAAATATGGAGGCAATATAACAGAACAGCTCAAAGCTCACAACGCCAAGTTGTTTTTAATACTGTCAGCATTCATACATGTGTTTTTGTCTGGAGTCAGTCCTTCTGGGTTTGAATCTCAGCTCAGCAATTTATTAGCGGTGCTTTCAAGATATGTAACAAATTATCTTATACTCTTCCACTCAAGACATGGAATTTATCCGCTCTCCCCTTGAGTGTGGGCTGCACTTACTGACTTGTACCCTGCAGACAGAATACAGCAGAAAAAATGTCCCATCACTTGGAGAACAGGTTATACAAAGACTATAGCTTCTGTCTTGGGCATGCTCTCTCACTGTCCTCCTATAAAATCTCTCGCCACAAGGGAAACCAGCTTCCATGTCATGATGATACTCAGGAAGCTTATGGAGAGAGCTCACAACAGTGAGCTGAGGAGCAGATCTACACTCACTTCCCCACCGCCCCTCACTCCAAACAAGCCTGGAAATGACCACTGTCCTGACCAAGAGCTCAACTACAACTTTACAAGAGGCCCTGGGCCAGGATGACCCAGCAGAGCTGGGACTCCTGCCCATGGAAAGTGTGAGAATAGTAAACATTTACTGTGTTAAGTCACCAAGGTTAGGGTAATTTGTAATGCAGAAATACAGAATTCATACATAATGAGTAAGTGACATAACCCAAGATCCAATTTCTGCATGTGTAGAATGGGGATGATTATAACCATGTAAATCCTATGAGATAATAAATGTAAATCATTTAGCCCAGGGATTGGCATATTCTGAGGGCTCACATTTGGAGGGTTATTGTTATCTGCTGTTATCATCATTGTGGAGTTAGTATTGTATAGTGGCTATGAGTCAGCCAGACCTGGATCTGAGTCTTTATATTCCCACTTAGCTATGAAGCCCTGGGCAAGTCATTCAATCTCATTGAATTTCCAACATGGAGTTTGTTCCAACATGAAAACTTTCAGAGTTGTTACGAAGATGAAATAATATATATAAAGTGCTGTGTTTAAAACACAAGGAAACCATATTTAAACAACCCTGTTCATGTCATCATTAACGTCTTGGGTGTTAAGAACAGTAACCTAGGGAAGGAACAAAGCACCGAGTACAACTTACTCTAAGTGGCCATCTGAGGTGGTGAGTCAGCCCTCCTCTCCTGCGGTCATTTAAACCAATTTCTGGATGTTCACTCTTAAAGACAATATCCCTTTGACCTTGAAGATAGCTCAGGCATCAGCTCCTACAGAAAGCTTTCTCCAGCCCTCACCTCTCTCTGTGCTCCCAGAGTGTCCTGCCCATACCTTCACTGTGGCACTTACATGATCCACTATAATTGTCCTGTGACATCCGTCTTCCCTCCCCTGAGTCTGGAGCACTGTGGACAAGAGACCAGTTCACATGAGGCTCTATGGCTTTAGCATCAAGCCCAGTGCCTGGCAATCAGAGACTACTCAATGGAATTGTGTTGAATGAGTGAATTGAGTTAATGCATGCATGACGGTTTATTACTTTCCTGCTGGTGCTATTGTTTTTAATTTAAATGCTTGACCACCTATCCAACTCCCCAGGAATGGGGAGATTCATTTGATATTGGACCTGTGCTGAGCCAAATGTCCTAGGGTTAATCTACATTAGCATCAAAGGATAATACCAAGTAGGGTATCACTACATCTCTGCAAAAAATACATGTATGAATGCTGACAGTATTAGAAAACAACGTGGCATGATAGAAATGGTCAGTACTAAATCTCTATGAGATTATTTCTTCTTTAAAAATCTATCTCTTCAGGATCCCTGGATGGCTCAGCAGTTTAGTGCCTGCCTTCAGCCCAAGGCCTGATCCTGGAGTCCTGGGATCAAGTCCCACATTGGGCTCCCTGCATGGAGCCTGCTTTTCACTCTGCCTGTGTCTCTGCCTCTCTCTCTCTCTGTGTCTCTCATGAATAAATAAATGGACACCCCAAAAAATAGCTAAAATTGGACACCCAATAAAATCTTTTTTAAAAAAAATCTATCTGTTAGGATACCTGGGTGGCATAATTGGTTAAGCATACGACTCTTAGTTTTGGCTCAGGTCATGATCTCAGAATCATGGGATCAAGGCCCATGTTGGGCTCCGTGCTCAGTATGGAGTCAGCCTGAGATTCTTTCCCTCTTCCTCTGCCCCTCCCCTGCTCATATTTTCTCTCTCTCTTTCAAATATATAAGTAAAATCTTAAAATAAAAATATATCTTTTTCAGGGCACCTGGCTGGCTAAGTTGGTAGAGTGTGCAACTCTGAAGCTCAGGGTTGTAAGTCTGAGCCCCTACATTGAGTGGAAAGATTACTTCAAAATAAAATCTTTAAAAAATTATACTTTCATTCATGAAAACTTTTACTATTGCCCATCCTGTGCCAGACTCCAGACTACATGCTAAGGACAGAGATGAGTAATGCCTGCTATCATGGAATCTATAGTTTAGTGAAGGAGGTATCTAGAAGAGAACCCTGAATACCTCCCTAAAGTGTCAGCCCAGGGCATATGGTCATCTTGTTGAACTACTGCCCCTGCTTTTCAGAAACCAGTGAAGCCATCACCAACCTGACCTCTCCTCCATTAAAGAGTTTTTCTCATCAACTGTATTTCTACATGGTAGCAATAAACTATTAGAAAGTAGACTTTAAAAGAAAAGATTTACAAGAGCATCAAAAACTATGAAATACCTAAGAATAAACCTAACAAAAGACCTACAAGATCCATACATTAAGAACTGTAACATGTTAAAAAAAAAAAAAAAAAAAGAACTGTAACATGTTGCTAAGAGAAATTAAAGAAGACAAAATAAATGGAAATACATACTGTGATAATGGATCAGAAGATTAGTACAGCATACCCCCCTCCCTCCACTTATCCAGCTTTGCTTTGTGCAGTTTCAGTTACCCATGAACAACCTTGATCCAGAAGCAGATGATCCTCCTTCAGACGTATGGTCAGAAGGTCAACAGTAGCCTACATCATTCACCTCACTTCATCTCATCTCGTAGGCATTTTATCATCTCTCATCATCACAAGAAAAAGGGTGAGTCAGTACAGTAAGATATTTTGAGAAAGAAATCATATATTGCATAATTTTTATTATGGCACATTGTTATAATTGTTCTATTTTATGACTAATTATTGCTATTAATCTTTTACTGTGCCCAATTTATAAAGTTTATCTGAAGTATTTATGTATAGGAAGAAAACAGTATATACAATACTATCCACAGTTCCAGCCATCCATGGGGGGTCTTGGAACACAACCCCTAAGGATAAGAGGGGACTACTGTATTGTTAATATATGAATTCCCCCTAATTGACCCTAAAAATTTAACACAATCCCTATCAAAGGCTTTCTTGTAGAAACAGGCAAGCTGATTCTAAAAGATAAATGAACATACAAAGTACCTAGAATAGGCAAAACAACTCTGAAAAACAAAACTAGAGGACTCATACTACTTGATGTCAAGAATTACTATAAAGCTAGTCATCAAAGCAACAAGGTATCGGTGGAAAGATAGGCAAATAGATAAAAATAACAGAATAGTATCCACATATAGACCAGCATATATGGAGTCAATTATTTACAACAAAGGTGCCAAGCCTATTCAATGGAAAAAGGAGAATCATTCTACTAAATGCTGTGGAAAAACTGGACATTCAAATACAAAACAAATGAACTTTCACCCTTACCTCACACACCATATTAAAAAGAAATCTCAAAATGGATCACAGACCCAAATGTAAAACCTAAAACTTTAAAATTTCTAGAAAAAAAAAGTATAGGAGAAAATCTTTGTAATCTTAGATAATGCAAAGATTTTTTTTAGATAAAACATGAAATACATCAATCATAACAGAAAAAAATGATAAAATTTAAAACTTCTACCCTCCCAAAAATACATCTATGAAAATAAAAAGACAAGACACAGATTGGGAGAAAATATTTGCAAAATACAAATTTGATAAAAGACTTACATTCCACAACATATGAAGGACTCGTAGAAATCAGTAAGAATAAAACCACCCAATTTTTTAAAGAAAAAAAAATTGAACATATTTCACCAGAGAAAATATAGAAACAGCAAATAAGCACATGAAAAGATGCTCAACATCATTAGTCATCAGAGAAATGTAAATTAAAACCATTGTGAGATACAACCACCTACCTACTACAGGGGCCAAAATTTTTAAAAAATAGATAATACAAGTAGTAGTAAGGCTGTGGAGTAACTGGAGCTCTCATACATTGCTGATGAGAATACATAATGGTACAGCTGTCTTGGAAAAACAGTTTAGCAATTTCTTATAAAGTCAAACATATACTTACCATACAACCCAGCAATCCTATTCCTAGGTATTTACCCAAGAGAAATTAAAATATAAGTCCATACAGGGATCTGTAAGTGAATGTTCAAACAGCTTTTCCATAATAGCTAAAAATGGACACCCAAATGTCCATCAATGGGTGAATGGATAAACAAATTATGGTACATCCAAACAATGGAATATTACTCAGCAATAAAAAGGAATGAACTCTTTATATGTGCAACAACATGGATGAATCTCAAAAGCATTACGCTAAAAGAAAGAAGGCAAGCTCAAAAGGCTATATATGGCATGATTTCAGTTATATAACACTCTAGAAAAGACAAAGCTGTAATATGGACAGAAATCAGATCAGTAGTTGCCAAAACCTAGGGGTAAAAGAAGGGGCTTGACTATAGAGCAGCACAATGGAACATTTTCGAGTATTTAAAATATTCTATATTTTGATTAGGATGCAGCTACATAACTGTATGCATTTCTCAAATTTTATCAAATTGTATCCCTAAAAAAAGTGAATTTTATTATGTATCAACTATACCTCAATAAAACTGAATTTAAAAGCAAATAATCTGAGATGTTGATAATGAGGAAAGCATATGCATGTGTGGGGGCAGAAGGTATATGGAAAATCATTCTACCTTACCCTCAATTTTGGTGTGAACCTAAAACTGCTCTAAAAATATAAAGTCTTAATTTGAAAAGTAGCAAATAATAGTATTGGAATCCATCTCTTAAAGAGATGAATGGATGTTACAGAGTTTAATTAAGGGAGATATTGATTTAAAAAATAATGAGAAGAAGAAAAGAAAAGGATCTTTTTTGTCTGCCACCAAAATCTGAAAAAAAAACCTGCCCCTGGGAGGTAATCTGGTAGGAGAGAAAAACACAGACTCTAGAGTGGAATAGACCTTGTTACATCCCAGCTCCACACTTAACTAGCTGTGTAACCGGGCAAGTTACTTAACCTTTCTGAGTAAACTTAGTAAACTAGGGATATGAAGAGTTAACACCGTAATATTGTGATGACTTAATGAGATGATGTACCATCAGATAATCTTCAAAGTGACAGTCTCCCTCAGGACATCCCACTCCTCAAACCCACAGTGGGGCTCCGCTCACTAACTTAAGTGCCCAAACAATGATGACAGAGTAGAGTTTGAGAAGCAGGTTGGACAAGAGAACCTTGAATCATTCAAGGATTAAAGTTGAGGGAACAATGAGGCTAAGAGCCATGATGTCCTTTTTAAAATTCCTTCAATAGATTCACAAGAAGTCTTGGTTCTTGTTGCCTGCAGAAGTCTGTATGCCCAAGAATCTAAACATTTTCATTCTGAAAATAGTGGTTCCTAAGGAGTAGAGATGACAGCAGGACAACATTGGCGCCTCCTGAAAGAGGGGTAGACTCTTCTCAACCACAGATTCATCATCTGGAAAGGGAGGCATGGTCTCAGCAGGCTAGGTCAGGACTCAGGCAAAAAAATGGCTTTGATTTTTAAAAGTGTCTTCTTGAGATAGGATGTGTGGTAAAGGCTAGATGCAGAGTCTAGAAAGGGAAAGGTCACTGGGTATGGCTTCCACACAAAGCAACTGAGCCAGCTCTGCGCCATTTCCTCAGCTCCAGAACACACTCCCCAGGAAAAGATGTCAGTAACCTGATGTAAGATAAGAGCCTCCTTTTCCAAAGAGAGAAGTCACAAAGACATGCAACAATGCCAGCTAAGAACCTGGGATGGAAGAAGCCTCCTCCACATAGAACAGCACTGCACCTTAGAAGCAGTATTCTCAAGACTTCAATATTCAAGCTTAAGGAAATTTCGGTCATAATAAAGGTGGTATTCAGATTAATGAAGGGGGAAGATTAATAAAATAACTTTGAGGCAACTGGCTCATCATTTGTCATACAAATGAAGCTGGATTCCTACCCTCACCCCTTACACCAAAATAAATTCTAAGTGCATCAAAGATTCGAATGTGAAACAGAATTCACTAAAGTACTTGAAGAAAACATGGGAGTCTTTTTTTAAAACATGTCTAAGCAAGATGTAAAACCTAAACTATAAAGCAAAAGACATCAATATGACTAACTTAAAATTGTTTTGGGGGATTCAGAAAAAAAAGTTATAGAAAAGGTTAGAGGCAAAATGCAAATTAAGAAAAAATATTGGAAATACATACAAAGGCCTCACCTCTTTAAAGTAAAAATAGCCCTTAAAAAACATTTATAAAAAACATACAACCCAGGGACACCTGGGTGGCTCAGTGGTTGAGCATCTGCCTTCACCTCAAGGCATGACCCTGTAGTCCCAGGATGAGTCCCACATCGGGCTCCCCGCAGGAAGCCTGCTTCTCCCTCTGCCTGTGTCTCTACCTCTCTTTCTCTCTGTCTCTCATGAATAAATAAACAAAATCTTAAAAAAAAAAAAAATACAGCCCAATAGAAAAACAGGCAAACGACATGATAGAAAATTCCCCAAAAAAGAATTAACAGAGACCATAATCATAGGAAACCCACACCATTCTCACTCATAATGAAAGAAATGCAAACTAAAACAACATGCCATCTTTGAAAGGTTAAAACAGAAATGTTTACTATATAAAAAGTGGAAATTATTAGAAGGTTCATACATAGAGGACAGTTAAATAAATAATGATACATAAATATAATTAAATACCATGTACCTATTGTAATTTAAATGTTGATTTCACCCATACTGATAACGATGAAAGCAGTCTGCTTTGAGTAGGGGATAGAAATGACTTTAATTCATGCAGCAAGATTCCATTTATCTAAAAGGGCACATTTTTATCTCTACGAATAGGCACGCAGAGATAGGTCAGGAAGAGCATTCACCAAGGGAAGAGCAATGACTGCTCCTGGGTGGAGGAGTTTCAGGGGAGTTTTACTCTCTTTTTCAAAAATACAATACCTTTTTAAATAGTCTACAATGAGCATATATTTCTATAATTGAAGTTATATTCAGTTTGAAAAATATTAAGTAGTTTCAATGCAATACTTCAGTAAAATAAAAGTCTCAACATGCAGTAAGGCAAATGGCCAGCCGGACCCAGGCCCTTGACCTGTGGCTGCCCCTTCTAACCTGCACAAGGCAACAGGAAGCAGACAGGTAGGTATATACCCTCAGGTTTACAAAGATGAAGCCAGGGACAGGATGGGATGGGTTCACCCAGGTTGGAGGGTGAGAAATATACAATTCAAACCCTGGTTCTACTCCATTAGCTGTGTTGACCTTAGGCAAGTCACTTAATCTCTCTGACCTCCAGTTTCCTCTGTGTAGAATAGGATACCTGTCTCCACCATAAAGGGCTTTTAGGAGGATTACGAAAGATGTGCGTGTGAGGCCTGCGGCCTACTGCTTGGCAAAGAAGCAGCACTCAATAAGTGTCAGTAGCCTGTATTAGCTGGGATATTTGTAACCTTTGTTCACATTGCACTCACTAAATTCTCCATGACCCAGAGTCACAGAGCGGAGTGGAGAGAGGAAAACCACAGACCTCAGAGAATCCAAACATGTGGTCTTAGACAAAATGCTCTTCTAACGCTTTGAAAACCTTGGAAGCTGCAGACAAGGAGCATGGCAGCCAGCCACAAAGAGGAAGAGGAGGATAAATCGAAGGCCTAACATAATTCCCTGGTGCTGCCTTGCTGTGTAGTCAATGAGTCAACACAACTCACTCCACCCTGCTTGCCTTTCCTCTTGGGGTGGCTGGGGCCTTTCCTGAGATGTCCGTATGTTAGGATCCTAGAGAGCCTACTGGGATGCCAAACTGGGAAGGACTTTAATAGAGACAGCCAGGACAGGACCTTTCATTCTGCAGATGAAGGACTGGATGACCAGTAAGGGGAAGGGCCTTGCAAGGAACCAAAGTGGCCAGTGTGTATCTGGTTGCCCTAACTGTTCTGTAGGGCTCTGCAGTGAGAGAAAGAACCAGACTAGAACTATTCTGATTCAAATAAGCCTAGAAAGAGGAGTGTTAGGACCATCACTAAGTCAAGGACCACCCAGCCATTCCTTTGTTTCCAAAAGAAATAGAACTCAGACCAAAGGGGATCCCTGGGTGGCTAAACGGTATCGCGCCTGCCTTTGGCCCAGGGCGTGATCCTGGAGTCCCGGGATCGAGTCCCGCGTCAGGCTCCCTGCATGGAGCCTGCTTCTCCGTCTGCCTGTGTCTCTGCCTCTCTCTCTCTCTCTCTCTCTCTCTCTCTCTATCATAAATAAATAAAAATAAATCTTTAAAAAAAAAAAAGAACTCAGACCAAAGAAGGAGGAGAGAAGAAAGAGCTCTGAGTTATTCTCAAAACTCCCTAGTGACTCCGGAGGTTACTGGAAATTCTTTGAAAAGAAAGACCCTAAAAGAGAGAGGTACCAGCAGATTCAAAAGGAACCAGTAGACTCCATCACTTAGGTCGTAAATGCCACCAAGCAGGGTAACCATGGGTGAGGAAAGACTTGGAGGCAGGAGTGGAAGGCCACTGGCCCAGAACACAGTCCCATCTGCTGCATTGACTGGGCTGGGGCTTACCTTGGGCAGGCTAACTGGAGTCCTGGGCTTGGTCCTTGGGTTCTTAATCAAGAGCCTCTGATCCAGAGGGAGCAGATGGTATTTCATGGCCTCAATGAGGAAGTCCTTACAGGTGTTGTTATTCTTTATCAAAGCTTCTTCTTCAACTGTCTGGAGGAAATAATCCACAGGTGATCCAGAAGCAGAGCTCAGCCGCATTTCCCAATCTGCCTCCTCAGGCTGGATCATTTCTGTTTTCCCACACCCCTTTATTCCCCGGCCACATCATCTCAGACTCCAAATGAAAGATCACAGACTTAAAACTTAGTGCTTACCTCCTGCATTTCAAGAGCACAGTGGAGGTGATTAAGTTCCGGCATCAAACAGACCGGGATATAACCTGTGTTTGTTTGTTAGTTCATAGGCTTAAGCGCAATTATGCAAAACAAAGACAATTAGTTGTCCTGAAGGCTTGATCTCATGTTCCTCCTAGTTTGAGTGCCTTTAATGTTTAGGGCAAATGATCGCACATTTGAGAGGAGAAGGAGAGAAAGAGGAAGAGAGCAGGATCCATGAGCCAACCTCTGGAGGCATAGAGTAAAACAAGGTGACAATCAGGAAGAATTCATAACCATTTTCTTATAGTGAAAGCCTCAGGGGTAAAACTGGCCAATGAGATGCTCTATAATCAAGTGGTGATATCAGAGAAGAAAGAATGTCCTGCACCCACTGACTTCATCTTGGACCCTATCTAAGCTGGAACTGTGGCTTCTTCACATACTCCAAAGCTATGGACCCAAGCAGATGCTCAGCAAATATAAGCCAAAAGATGTCATGAGCAAGACCAAGGGTGAAACCATGCTGGTGCTCTGATTCTCAAATCCTGTCCTTTGGCCTATGTCACATTGCTATGCGGTATATCTGTAAGGGGTAGTGTGGTCTTCGGAGGCCCCTTCACATTTTCTTTGCTGGAGTGTTTAGGAGCTAGCAGCAGAGATAGATTCCATTCAACAGCTAACAGAGATTGAATGTCTCATGGTTGGACAGCCCAGTGCTACACTCTGGGAAGAAAAAGATGAACAAGACAAAGGTTCTGACCTTGAAGCACTCAAATCCAGTTAGAGGAGGAGAAGGGCCTCCCCATCTCAACTACCTTGGCCCTCAAGCTGGTTACGCACAAGGCATGATTGAGCCTCACCTGTAACTAGGAATGGAGATGTGGCCGGGCCATCACCTGCTGGGAAGACATTAAGTAGGAAAAGAAGGATTGGCATGACAGGGCCCCTGTCACCACTGGGCACCTCCTTCCCCAGAAGTGACGCCCAGGAATACTCCATTTTGGGGGAAGGTTTCCCCACTTGCCCCACCACCACTGATGGACTGACCCAGGTTGAGACAAATTATAAGCCTTTAGGTCAGTTAAAAAAATTAAAACAGGCGAGAGAGGTTCTCTTTCTTTTTTTTAAGATTTTATTTATTTGAGAAAGAGGGAGAGAGAGAGATAGAGCATGAACATGGGCAGGAGTAGAGGAGGAGAGAGAGAGAGACAAGCAGACTCTTCACTAAGCACAGAGCCTGATGCAGGGCTCCATCACATGACCCTGAGATCATGACCTGAGCCAAAACCAAGAGGCAGACACTCAACCAACTGAGCCACCCAAGCGCCCCAAGAAAGGATATCTTCAAAAACTTGGATGGAAGGTGAAATGCATAAACAGCTACTTCTCCCAAAGAACACGTTCAGCTTGAATGAAAATTTCCTCCAGGGAGTTAATACTTCACCATGTAAAGTTTCAAGTTGGGGTGATAAGAAAGTTTAAGAATGGATATAGTGATGGTTGTACAGCATGATGAATACAATTAGTACACTGAATGAACTGCAGACTTAAAAATGGTCAAAATGGTAAAGTTTATGTTATATATACATAATCACAACTTAAAAAATTTAAATATAGCCTATTACACACTTCTTCAATATTTCAAAATATTTAATAAAGCCTAATAAACATTAGTGGTTAAAAAACAAACAAAAACGCCTTCCCCAGAAATAAGTGCTGGTACAGGTCTGCCCAGGGCTTTCCCTGTGTCCTCAACCAAGATCAGCCACCCCTAGCAGGCTGTACTAGTTTGAAACTTCAAAGTTAAATAAGTATTAATGAAACATCCTCTTCCAGAGATGTTCTGAAAAGAGCCCTTTGAAAAGAGGGGTAGAAGGGTCATGCCCACTACCTCTGACCTCCTTCTCCTCCAGATATAAACCCTACTTTGCCATAATAACTTAAGAACTAGTATCTTTAAGTTTCAGTTGTGGACACCTGATTGAGGTTATGACTAAGGGTCTCTAAGGCCTCTTTAGTTTTCCCCAGAAACCAGGTCCACAGATTGCCCTTCCTGTGGAGTGATGCTGTGCTGGAGGCCAGACGTCCGCCTCCACCTTTGGTCCATTTCCCACAGGACAGTAGGAGGTTTGATTCTGACACTGGGAGCTCAGGCCAGTTCAGTCCCTCTGCTTAGAGAACCTTTTCTACAGGAAGGAGACGCTGCCACTAGGGGGCAGTGGTACCATCCAAACCATAAAACGCCGGGCACAAAGAAGGGCTTGTAAGCCCTTGCCCCAGCACCTGAGAATAGGACTGGACTGAGGCTCAGAGGTTCAGGGATCATCTCATTGGTCCATTAGACTTATGGTCAACAGGGTCACAAGCCGATGATTTTACAAGTGTTTGTGAGGATACAATGTTCTCCCGCTACTCCCAATAGTATCCATGATTGTCAAGACGGTAGTAGTATCAGCCAGCATTCGCTCACAGTGTTGCAGCCTTTATATAGATTATCTCATTCTACACCCAAACAATCCTATAAGAGCAGGTGCTGTTTTTACGAGATGAGAAGACAGAGGTTGAGAAAGGTTGAACACTTGCCCAGTGTTAGATGGCTGGGAAGTGACAGAGCTGGGCCACTGGGTTGCTGAACCATCTCTCTTCTTCTCACCTCACACCTTCCATTCCTTTCAGAAACTTCTTGGAAATAGATGAGTATTGGCCTGCTGCCTTGCTGTTTTGTTTTGTTCCTATATTTAAGTTTTGCCCTCTGCCTACTTAGAAGAGTATCTATAGCCAATGGATAAACAGACAGTATTAAAGGTGACAGCCTGCTTAGTGGAAGGCAGGTGCTTCAGGGTCAACAGACTTGAATTTGAATCCTGACACTGCCTTCTACTGCCAAATAATCCTCCGCCTCCATAAACCCCAAGGCCTAGACTTGTAAAAAGAGGGTTGTCTTTGCTTCAGAGAGTTGTAATAAGGATTAAATATGTGGCATCACACTAGCACCTCGTAATTCTTAACTTTTCTTTACTTCCTCAGAGGAAGCAATATGTATGCTAGGCACCTGTGAGGAGCTGGTTTTTACCTAATCCTGAATAGAGCTCTAAGTTGGTTAGCACAAAGGTAAAGAGAACACAGAAACATGGAAATGACTTATTCTTGCTTAGCTCCCCTACAGTAAAAGTGGCTAACTTCCAGTGAGCATCTAATATGCTCAGCTCCATGCTAAACATCTGTCTTGCATATTTACAACTCCTTTGGTCCTCACAACAATCCTGATGGGGCTCTACTATCATATTTCTTCTATCAAAGAAGAAACTAAGACTTGAAGAAGTTAAATAAAAACTCAAAGCTAACAAGTAGTGGAGTAGGAACTAAACCCTAAGTGTCTTATTCTCAAACCTCACATTACCATCTAATAGAACATTGTATGTCAACTATACTTTAATAATAAAAATGTAAAAATATAAAAATAAAAACCCTTACACTACCATGCTTCACACTTAAGCCACTGGGTTGGTGCTCTCAACTCATGCAAAAGACCCATAAAACTCCTCAACTACCCCATACAACCAGGGCTGCCTGCTGCTATTCCCAGAGGCCTGGGGGAGCAGGAAAGCAATTTGTTCTTCATACAGCACTCACCTGGACCAGGTAATCCCTAGGTAAGAGAGGGAGACGAACATGTTCCATCAGTTTTGCCATGTGTTCTAAACGGGTTTCTTTCTCATAATTGATCCATGAAATCACAGCTTCAAATACCTATAAAGAAAATCAACACAGGTAACTGAAGCAGAGATAAGAGCTTTCAAAGAGTTTCCTCAGCCTGAAAAAAAATGTCCAACGTCCAAATCATTCACGAAGGTGGTTAACCTAAGATTCAATAGTTACAATTAAAAAAATGGAAAGATTTTGTCTGTTAGCAGACATCAGAGTAATAGATCACATACACACACATACACACAGGTTATAATAAACCTGCTACC
The DNA here is from genome assembly GCF_003254725.2 of Canis lupus dingo. Taxonomy (NCBI): domain Eukaryota; kingdom Metazoa; phylum Chordata; class Mammalia; order Carnivora; family Canidae; genus Canis; species Canis lupus. Next base: position 24,725,928 of record NC_064253.1, read on the forward strand.
CCAAATAGAGACTCACCGAGGTTCACTGCAAAATAAAAATCAGGTCTCATGGTTATTTAAAGATAGAAATACAGAACAGGAACTCTGAATCAAATTTTATAAAGACTGCTCAGGAAGACCAGAAGCCTTGGGGGGGGGAAGGCTACCATGCTCCTCACGTAAATCCCTCTCCTTGTTTATCTCCTAAGTGCAGTTAGTGCAGAATCAAGACAATAATATCATCTGCCAAAAGCTGGCTGTAAAATGGTGAGTGTGTCAACAAATGACAGAGAGTTTCCTGTCAAAAATTTCTCCTTGGTTTAACCTCTCCCTTGAGGAGAGATTTCATTTGTCTACAAATGAAAATCAGGCTCGGAACCAAGAAGGAGGCTCTCTGGTTTGGATGTGCACCATGCTCAAGAAGAAGTCCAAAATCACACTCTACATGCTACCATATTCACATAGACAGACAAAATCCAATGTTGATAAGGCTGCAGGGATACCAGCACTAGTTCTGGAAATTTAATTAACACAGATCTTTAAGAGGGGAGGGAAGAATCTGCCAATATCAATCAAGTATTTCAACGTGCATACTCTTTGAGAAATATCACTTCTAGGACCTAGTCTACAAAAAATACTCACAAAAGTGCTGTTCACAAAAGAATATGTGTTCCAGGATGTTTGCTGCAGCATTTTGGTAACAAAATAAAAAGGAAGCAACTTAAAGCTCAATAAAGGAGAAATTATTTAACTAGTATACATAGTACGGGATATTTTCAACTGGCAAAAATAATAAAATGCCTTCTTGTGCCAGAACCCAAAAAAGTGCTCAAAGATTAAGATGCACACATCAAATGGATACAGAGCCAACAAATGGGGCTTTCATTGCCAATATTTGGGACAAAACATCAAAGAGAACAAGAAAGAAATCAGATTAGTCTTGGTGAAGTGGGATGGGGAATGACTGGGAAGGCGCCAAAGGGAACTTTTTGGGGGAATGGATATGTTCTATATCTGGACAGGGTGGGATTTACATGTACATATGCATTTGTGAAAACTAATTAGGCTGTATGCGTAGTATCTGTACATTTCACTGTGCATAAGTCATAACTCAATTTAAAACATTCTCAGAAAAAAGAAAACATTCTCAGAAAAAAGAAAACATTCTCAGAGAAAAGAAAAACATAGTAATGGATCATAATACAATGAACAAAAAAGAACCCATGAATCCATAAGGATACTTTTAAAAGTGTGGGAAGGTTGGGGCTCCTGGTGGCTCAGTGGGTTAAGCATTTGCCTTTGGCTCAGGTCATGACCCCAGGGTCCTGGGATCGAGCCCCAGGTCGGGCTCCCTGCTCAGGGGGAGTCTGCTTCTCCTTCTCCCTTTGTGTGTGCTCTCTCTCTCTCTCAAATAAATAATAAATAAAATCTTAAAAAAATAAATGTGGGAAGGGATCTTCTTCACAGACCAAATGCCAACCAATAAAAGTAGAAAGAATGACAGAAAAACATCATTTTGCAACCATCAATATAATAACTGATTGAACAAAGTTCACCAGTATATGCTCAAATCACTGCGTGAAAAATTGTTGGGGAACAAGATACAGTTTTCAAAGCATCACCTCTCAGATTACTTATGAAATACATGGCAGGGGAGTGGGCAGCCTCTAAATGGGAAAATCTGACAGATATCACTGAACAAGTGACCTAAGTTAGCACCACCAATAACAGGACAAACTTATCTTCCTGACTGTGACATAATGGGAAGGACACAGCATCCTCTAGTTTCTTCCTAAAATGTTTCACTTGAATCTTACAGTGAGGAAACAGACAACTCCATGTTTGGAACATTCTGTAAGACAGCTGGCCTGAATTCTCCAAAACCACTAATATTATAAAAAGAAAGAAAGAAAAAGACAGAGAGTTTTAGATTAAGGGGATTTAGAGACATGGGAACTGAATGCAATGCGTGATCCTTGATTGAATCGTGGATTTAAAAGAAATAGCCATAAAGGACTCTTTTGAGACTGTCAGAAAATTTGAATGCTATGTATTAGCTCATATCATTGTATTAGTGTTAAATTTCTTTGGTGTGATCATGGTTTTATGGTTTTAAAAGATAATTTCCTTGTTCTTAGGAGGTACATACTCAAATGCTAGGGGTGAAATGTTATGATGTCTGCAACTTACTGTCAAATGGCTCAGCAAAATAAAAGATTAAATATGTAAAGAGAGAGAAAATAAGACAAATGAAGCAAAATGTTAACTGGTCAATCTAGGTTAAGAGCATATGAATGTGCATGCCTTCAAGCTTTAATATAGGTTTGAGATTTTTCAAAATGAACAGCAGAGGGGAGAGGAAAAGAAATTTTAAGGGAAAAGGATAAATATGACAACTAAATTTACAATATGGCATAAAGTTGAAAACTCCCAGGGGTAGAAAAAATCTCTAATTTTTCTAACCCTGCATATATTTTTGTGTGTATCGATATGTTAATAATGCTTTCGCCCTTATTTCCTAAATATAAACTTAAGTCAGGCTGGGTATACTCAAAACAGGCAAAGAATCAATCAGAAAGGGAAGGGAGGAGAAATGAATGGAATGGAAGAGAGAGGAGCAGCCTCTGTGTATAGTTTGTAAAAAAAAAGTTTGTATAGTTTGTTAAAAAATCTCAGCTCTGTAAAAAATAACCCCTATGTACACAAATATAAACATACACACACCATAGAAATCCTCCTTCTCCAGTTCATTTTTTAAGATTATTTGCTCTCACAGAGCTTTATCCCTCACCCTCACAGCACTGGTTTGCGAGTGACTATGTGCTGCTCCAAGTAGATGTCCACATCCCTAAGAACAGGGCCTTGTCTTACTTAATAGCAAATAATACATACTCTAATATTTTTTGAATGAACGAATGGACCACACGAGTTCAGAATAAGCAATGCAAGGAGGCAGTGGAAGCTGTCCAGGCTGGAGCAAGGAGCAGAGCTGGGGGGGAAGAGGACTGATATCAGAGGCCAAAGGAAACTGGAGACCATGCTGGATTCGCTGGTGAGCAACCACAGTCCCATCCTGCCTCGACACGCGGTTATCCAACAGTCTTCTGCTCCTCATTACACTGCGAGCTCTTGCAAGGTCAGAAGTGTCCCTCCTCAATACACAACCCCCACTGCCCAGCACAATGCCGGACACAGAGCAGGTGGCCAGCTGACAAAGCTCTGCTCAAGGATGAACCACGAAGTCCTTGAGGAGGTGGGATTTCCTGACAATGCCCTTTCCCGTCAACCAGCTTGGTCTTCATTATAAAAGCTAAAAAGCAAGCCGAGTCTAATGAAGTCGATATTTAACTTATCTTTATTTTTGGCGTGACTTGTCTGACTGGTTCCATTTAGTTGCACTGTTTACCTACTGGGCTGTGAAAGCCACAGCACTCAGCAACAACGGTGACCTTCTGGGTAGCTAGAGCAAGCCATGTGTTTTTCTCATTGAGACTCCATGTTAAGAAAATAAACAAGCAAATAAACTTTCAACTAGCTTTGGTGTTTAAATGTGCCTAAAATCATTCCCACAGCCCCTCCTGTTAAGGGACCAGCCAATGCAAGGGGGCAACGAGTAGTAATAGCAGGAGCCGGTATTTACCGTGTGCCAGGCCCTGCACCACCCTTTGTGGACACTGTCGCCCTGGACTCCCGTGAGAGCCCAATGAACAGATACTCGTAACCCTTGTTAAGTGCCTCGCCCAAGCCCAGGGCCACAAAGCAGCAGAGCTGGGGTTCACACAGACTCCAGGGCCAGCACTCGTGCTCTTATCCACTGTTCTCAGCCGCCTGTTACAGGCCCACAGCAGCGGCTGGTAGACTACAGCCCACAGGCCACATTCAGCCTGCCACCTGTTTTCATAAATGAAATTTTACTGGAACACAGCCATACTCACTCGTTTATACATACTGTCTGTGGCTTTCACACTGCAACAGCACAGTTGAATTGAGACTCTATGGCCCAGAAAGCCTAAAATATTTATTATCTGGTGTTTTATAGGAAGAGGGTCTCAACTCCTAGTCTATGAAATCTAAGCAGAAGCCCTGTAGCTTCAATCACAGGACAGCGTGATGTGTACTCAGATGAAAACACTTTTTATGGATCCCACGATGAAATCAGCTGCCACAAGGCATGCTTAGGGTTTTACTTTTAAACAAAGAAAAGAGCATAACTTCCTTACTGCTTCATATTCCAAAGCCAATCTCTTGAGGGCTACAAGGTTGCTAGGTGGAAAAAGGATAGAGAAAATCGAATTTCATAGTTCTTGGCTCCCCATGCTTCCGATGTAAGCACAAGCCTTAGCCGGAACACCAGATGAAGGTGAACCCCCTACACCACCTCTCTGGTGAGGCAGGCAGCCAGGCACACTGTACCTGGACCTGTGAATAGAATGGGGAGCACTGGGGCATTGGCAACTGCTTTCAAAATGTGTTCTGAAAATCAAGAAGGGGACTTCAGTTAAAAATAGGCAGGGCAGTGACATGGCAAGGGAAAAGGTCCAGTTGAGGATGATTCAGAGCAAAGCACAGGATGGAGGAAAAGAAGCCAATTTTGACAAGATCAGGGAAAAAAACTAGTTTTTTTTCCAAAACATGGACTTAATTTGTTAAAGATTTGAGAAATGCTGATTTTAAGAACAGCAGACACTGTACTATGCATTTTACATGCATGATGCCATTTAACTCACCCAAAAATCCTGTGAAATACATATCATTGTTCACATTTTATAGATGTGAAACAACCTCAGAGAGCTTACTATCCAAGGTCATACTGCCAGGAAGTAGTGGATCTGGGATGTGAACCCACCTCTAACTCCAAAACCCAAGTTCTAACATTGTGCAATATTACATCTCAGAGGCACAATAAGCTGGAAAACCTGGGCAGCCCAATGACTTGGGAAACTACATTCCAACAACCATAATCATAATTAAACACACACACACACACACACATACACATGTGCTCTTAGGACATTCCCCTGCTAGATACTCTTCCTTCCCAGGGATTGAGCCAATAGCATCCAAGCATTCACTGCCAGGATTTTTTTTTAAGATTTTATTTATTCATGAGAAACACAGAGAGAGAGAGGCAGAGACACAGGCAGAGGGAGACTCCATGCAGGGAACCCAATGTGGGACTCGATCCCAGGTCTCCAGGATCAGGCCCTGGGCCGAAGGTGGTGCTAAACTGCTGAGCCACCAGGGCTGCCCACTGCCAGGATTTTCAATCAAGAAGACAGCACTACTAGAAAAGAATGCTTGTCATTTCTTAAACTGAAGCTTAGCAGGACTTTTGTGAATCATACTCCTGCTTTCTGTCCTATGCCCACACAAGGGACTGTTGGGAACAGTGAGGTACTGGATGGAGCTGGAGCTCATTGTGCAAGTTCCTTCCCATCTTGGTGTTTAGTGACATTACACTGGTAGTTTGAAATCAGCCTTGATGGAAGTATTTACACCATGGAAATTAGCAAATGAATCAGCAAACAAATCAGGGCTTTCAGAAGTTTTTTTGCAGAGCCAGTTGTTAAATATTTACTAGCATAACACTGGCTGGGAGATTTCCTGGTCTGAAGGCTCCCCCGACTATAGAAAACCTACTCAGCTGCACTCATCTTTCTGACAGTCCCATCATCCTAAGATTTTATAGGGCACTTAACAGCTCCTTTGTGTAGTTGCTTCATCTCAGACTCACAAGAGCCCTGGGAAGCAGCCAGAGTCACTCATATAAGAGAAAAGCAAGGCAGACAGTGGGGAAATGGTCTGCCCAAACATTATGCAGCTAATTGGTAATAGAGCTGAAACGAGAACCACTGGCTTTCATTCCACTCTATGTCCGTAACACATTTCATTCATAGTTTGTAACTCTATATTTATTTCTGTACATATTTGATAAAACCTATTTATTTCTGTATATTTTTAATAAAATCTGTCTCCCTCATGTGACTTTAAGTTCCACAAAGGCAGGGATCTTATGTTGATCTGTTCACCAATGTCTCTCATGTGAATAACATGCTATCAGCCACATAGTACTCAATAAATATATACTGAGAAAATGAATAAGTTAGTCAAAGTGAGAATGATTGAGTGTATGGTTCTCCTCCTAGGACAGCATATTGCCAAATATGTGACTTCATATAAACAACAAAAGTGATGACAAAACTAAAACGGTGGTATTGCCTTGCTGGGAATTGTTCAGCCTTCCGCTGCTGCCTATGTAGGATAAAGACACCCAGTCTGATTCTGTGAAGGAGAAGGACTGAAGCACCATGGTTTGAGAGGAATGCCTGCAAGCTGAAAGACTATTTCAAGGCACTAATCCTACAAATGAATGGAGTGTGACACAGGGATTGAGAATGCCTTGCAGTCAATATGGCAGATGGAGCAGAGTTGGAAGGAATCTTCCCCTACAGCTCCAAACACGTAAAAAGTGACATATTAGCAAAAAATAAAGCTTTGAGTCGTAGTAAAAAGAAAGAGGGAAGTGCCTGGGTGCTTTAAATGAGAAGGAAAGCAAGTCTGACAGCTGAATGGAAGCTAAGGCCATTACTAGGTAGAATGGCGTCTGGATCAGGAAGCTGGTGTCTTATCAGGGAGAATGTCTATGCCACAGGCTCCCCGTGGACAGCATTATTCACCTGCCGTCCCATATACTGGGACTAGACAAACTCCATCCATCTGCGAGGGAAAGGCGGGGGAGGGGAGCTCACCATCTCCTGGAGGCAGGGAAGTTAAAAACCATATCTTCATGAAATCAGAACCCCAGGCTCACACCACATACAGATCTGGGTTCTGATGTGACATTATCCAGATAGCGCAGAGGATACTCAAGACAAAAAGGAATATAGAAACAGTTTCTAAACCAGTAAACCTGCCCTAGAGTGCCCTAGGGCACTTCCACAGCCCAGGGCAACCCAGACTCCCATGGACAAAACATCTTCTGAAGATGGTCTCATAATCAAAAATTATATATCACTAATGGAAAGAACTGCAAAAAAAGGAAAATCAACAGGTAAAATAAATGACAGAATATTTAGGGCAACCAAAGAAAATCAGCCTCCATCATGTGGTCCTCAGAATATCAGGGGCAGCAGACATTCTATAGTAAAAGAGGTTCTGGGAGTAAATGAGCCTGGAGCATGTATCATACATACATACCCCCACATCTCCTTGAGCCATTTATAAAGCTCATTAACATATAAAAGCTCTGACGACCTTCAGTTTCTTAACCTGGTTCCCATGTTTAGCCACTGTCTCCTAAATGTGTCGGACTTGAGAGTATCTCATAAACACTGAAGCTTTATGGCACACAGTGGAGTAAATACTGACCTACAGAAAAAAAAAGTCCTCACCCCCCAACCTATTCCATTTCCAGCCTCTTCTCCCACCACCCCTACCAAAGACCCTGGGCTCTCATCACATTGCTTACCACTCCCCCAAGTAAAATAAGGTATTCCAAACTTCTACGTCTATAGTCCTATGATCCCTTCAACCATGATGGCTTTCCAAAATCCTCTTATTCTCTGATTTTTAGCTCAAATATTCCCTTTTTTTATGAGGTCTTCCCCACCTAACAATAAAATACTCGAGAGTGCTTTCCTTGAACTTTGACTACAGGCAACTACTTCTCTCAGCCACATAAGGATATGCTTTGTATCCAGACTGCGAGCTCTTAATGGTCCTGAGTGTCACTCACTTCCGTCTCCCCGTCAGGGTGTGCGCATGTGTTCATAGAGAGCAGGGGCCTGGCAGGCAGATGCAGTTAGCTTCATATTACAAAGCTATTTATTGTCAAAGCACATTAGTTTCCTCCTCTGCAAAATGGGGACAATAATCTCTGACTTGGGACTTTGTGTAGAAAGAGAAATGATCTGCCGAATAGCATGCTGGGCAAAAGAAATCACATGCAAAGCATACACAGCCCAGCATTTCATTTATGTAAGGTTAAAAAGCTGGCAAAACTAATCCATGAGAAGTTAGAATGGGTAGTTATGCTTCTTGGGGTGGGAGGCAGTGATGGGAAAAGGGTTCTATTTCTTGATGTATGTGCTAGGTAGGAGGGTATTTCACTTTGCAGAAAGTTGACCTGCACACTTTTTATTTGTTCATGTCCCTGTGAACTTACTTCAATACAAATGTCACTTTGGGGGGGGAAAATGATGTATGAAATGTACTGGAGAATGGTGGCCAATCAAGGGAGATTTTTGGTCATAGTGCTGTGCTATTCTGCTCCTAGATGCTTACCGAATTGCACTTTCCAAAGGAGGATAGTAAAAGGAGTAATGCTGTGACCAGGGACCAGGCCAGATGGCTGTTTGCAAGCTGAAAAGCTGGCAACTCTGACTACTGACCTCATAGTAAGGTGGGGCTTCCAACAGCTCAGGCAAGGCAGCAGGATGCACCTGCTCAATCACTGGATGATACCTGGGCAGCAAGCACTCAAATCTAAACCAGTAGCCAAGGAGCTCCAGCCAGCATCCTCCACCTATCACTGGCTGGAAAGGCTAAGAGTTCAGACAGGAGGGCATGCAATATCAATGATTCTGGGAGACAAGGACCCAATCCCTTTCAGAAGATACCAGTATTTGGCTTCTAATTACAGGCTTAGGAGGCAACAGCACATTAAATATGTAATCTTACAGAAAGTAAGCGGTAGTGCTCATTATAACACACACCTGACACTATAATTTTTTAAGAGACCTAACCAATGTCTTCCTGACCTGTATCTAAACTGTGGGCCATTTCCCCATTACTACTCACTCTGAAAACTTCAACAGTGTTTCAAAAGAAGGGCACAGAATTCTTGAGTAGTAGAAACATAAATACCAGCTAAGAAAGCAAAGATTCAGAAGTCTATTAACCAGCAATTCAGTGGCAAACCTGCACTACAACTTGAGAGTCATCACTCTTCTCCTTAGAGTGGGTCTGTCCTGGAGGGTTGCTTAGTCTGCCCACCCCTGGGTCACAGAAGCTGTCCATGGTGAGAGCCAAACTCTGGGTCTCAAAGATGAACACACTAAACAGACAATCTGCTCACAGGCAGAGCTGTGACCCAAGACACCTCCTCTGTGGAAGAAACAGGAGAATGTGAAGGGCTTACTCTGGTGTGCCTCTGCTCTACCATTGGGAAGGGGAGATGGTCAGGGGTCATAGGGGGGAGGGGTCCTACCCAAAGGACTCATGATTCTGTAACTCCTCCCAGGTCCTTTTGTCCTCCCCTCAAATAACAGGAATTTTAAAACTGAAACTACACAAAGGAAAAACAGGAGAGAAAATGGCAGGGATCCATGTCTCCTCTGACCTCTAGTTCCCACTTTTGTCCTTATTCTCTGGAAAAATGTGAAAATTTATTCCCATAACCTCAGCTGGCTCGGGACAGCGTCCAGCACCAGGCTGCCCATTCACTCCCTCAGGGCATATCTGTTCAGCACCCTCCACAGAACCACTAGGGACTTTGTGTCAGGGACTGTGCATGACACAAAGATGGTGAAGGCACCCTCGTATCCTTAAAGAGCTTGCGGCTAGTGGAGAACATAAGGCCTGGGCAATGGCAAGTGGTGTTGGAGGAAGATCAGTATCTGAGCCCTGGGAGAAGTCCTGATGGGGCCAAGAGGGCTGAGAACGTTGGGGAACAAGAGGCTACTCCCAATTTGCCCGTGCTAGGCACCAGGCTGAGGTCACACAACCATCCAGACTAACTCAGGCTCTAGAAAATGCCTCATTTGTCCCCTTGAGAAATGCCCCCAGTCAACAGTGAGCAGTAGTAAGAATAGCAGAAGTATAGTGGCAGTAATAATAGCAGCAATAATCATATCCTACAGGAATGAACACTTCCTGGGGGCTAAGGACTTTTTACGTGTCATCTGATTTCATCCTCAGAACAACTCCATAAGATAGATATACTCTACTCTCATTATCCACCTTTTACATATGAGAAAACTAAGATGTAGAGAAGTTCTCTTATTCATTCAATAAATTGGTTTTTTTTAATGTGTCTACCATGAACCTGTTACCAATACCACTCTGACCATAAGTGACCATAAGACAGAAAAATCCATGACTGTATATGGTGCATACTTTCTAGTGTGAGACAGATAACTGGCCCAAAGTCACTCAGCCCAGTAAAGCAGTGGACACTGTATTGGAACTCAGCCACTCCACACACAGAACCTCTACTTTCAAACTCCTTGACAAGCAAACTGCCTGGGCCTAGCCACAGCCACAGCCACTTATAATCCTCATTACTAAAATACCATATTTCCTCCCTGTTAAGATGCTTGGCTTTTTCACATTTTAATATCTGAAATCTGGCTGCATTTTTTAATATATGTTGAAAGAAATCTGTGGGCTTTAGGAAATGAAGTCATAATGAAGCTGATTTGCCGTTCAAGTATGGATTTAGCTGAATATATATACGATTATTTGTGCAGTTTAGTTTTCTGCAGATTTTGTTTTTTGTATTTCGTTTTGTTTTTAATGTAGGCTCCACACTCAGCGTGAAGCCCAATGAAGGGCTTGAACTCATGACCCTGAGATTGAAACCCAAGCTAAGATCAAGATCAAATGCTTAACTGACTGAGCCACCCAGGTGCCCCAGCAAATATTAACATTAAATGAAGTTCAATTTTGGCTTAAATTAAGATCCCTGATATTACTTCAAATATATTCCAATAAATTCACTACAATGCAATATTGAAAGAAAAGGCTATTGCACATACAAGAGATTGATTACCTGTTATGAAATATAACTAAGGGAAGTGGAAATCACCAAATCTCTTGGAACATATCACAGAATTTTCAAAGCCTAAAGAGCTAGCAGCCAAGCAACAAACATCTAATTGTGAAAAGCTTCCAGCAATTTGTAATCAATTAAGGGGAAATAAAACTAGAAATAGAAAACTCAGGCCAAACCCCACTGTTCTTTGATAAGCCTCAAAATTATACTGTCAATCTTAGCAGTGCCAGGCTGGCTCAGCTGGTAGAGCATGTGACTCTTGATCTTGGGGTTGTGAGTTAAAGCATGGGTTCAGAGGTTACTTAAAAATACAGCTTTAAAAAAAAGAAAACTATATACTGCCAATCTTAAAGGTATCAAAGGGATCAAGATCATCAGTAATCTACTTTATGGAAAGCACCACATAACTCTGAAGTTACAAATAATTTGAACGTGAAAAATACCTACATTCTAAACACCAATTACACATAGCAAGCAACTCCTGTGTAAGCATATGAATGAATGAGAGCCACTAAAGACCATGTCCTAAGCATGTAGATTTAATATCAGACTTCTTTGCTTATGGAAAGATGCAATAACTCCATGGCTTATTCTCCATTATCAGCAGCAAAACTGATACCATTTACCATTGTCAGTGGTGCCTCAAAACAGAGGAGTATGGTAATGACAATGACAGCTGCCATTTATTACCACCTGCTGAACACTACATTTGATTTTTCACACCCAGTATCTGTGATCCTCCTAACTCTATAAGGGAGGTACTCTTAGTATGCCCATATTACATGGAAGAAAATGAAGGATCAAAGAGACCAGTGACTTCTGAAAACCACGGAGCCAGTAAGCATTAAGTCCAGCATGGAAACAGGCCTTCCTGAGTTCAAAGCCCCAGTGGTTTCCAGAGCACAAAAACGCCTCTCCCTACTACTAACAACCTGCCTCCACCACCACCCTGACACAGCAAGCACAGATAAGCCTTCACCTGAAGAATGCTTACTATGATCTCAGAGTGGGATGGGCCAGCAGGAGTTAAAGGTAGCAGGGCTTCCCACCTCAACCCAAATACCCACAAAGTTGATGCAAATCATGCTGCTTATACAGCTTTTTACATTTCTTCAGACTATACCTGAGGACACACTCAAGCAGGGCCCAAACTGGCCAACAGTACCAACAACTGCAGGGTCAACCAACTAACTAGTTCATTCTTTCAAATTGTGCCAATTTGGTAGCACAATCCAGAGGAGACATTAAACAGGCTTGACAAGAAGTGAGCAAGTCTTTGCTGCTGAGGCCGGGAAAGGAAGGGGCCCATGGCCTAGCCAGAGGCATTCTTTATCCCGTAGGTGATATCTCACATCAGTTAATGGAAGAAGGAGGCTCTTTGGGCCTAAGGGACAATCCAGCTTGTTGGGCCAGTCACCTTCTGGAAATCCCTCTGAATTCTTGGGGCAACCCATGATTCCAATCAACAACTGCTTTACTTCTTCTTTTTTTTTTTTTCAACTGCTTTACTTCTTGATCAAACTTTTGCAGGACGACAGGCAGGGGCTTGTGATTCCACCCTATTCTCTAGATATGTGGCTTTGGACACTCATCTCCAATGTAAGAACCTTCTCAAAGGCTTTTCCTTAAATATTTCCTCAGAAAAGGACTTCAAGCTTGTACACTATGAGTGGACTAAGACAATCGAAGAAGCACTTATTGAGCATCTCTGAGGATGCAGAGAATAACAAGATGTGGCTGCTACCAACAGGGAACTCTCAGTTGAATGGAGGAGGTAGAATGGGATCAAAACTAACTGCAATAGAAAGCAGAACAAGGTGATTTATCCTAGAACACAGAGGAGAAAGGAATAAATTCCAGATGCATGATCAATAAACAACTCAGCTAACACTGAATGAGCACCTTCTAAGTACCAGGTATGACACCAGGCATTTTACACACTTTATCCCATTTAACTGTATCCCACAACTACCCTGTGGAATATGCCCTATTACTATCCTCACCTTATACATGAGGGAACAGATGAAGAAGCAATCTATCTCACCCAAGGTCACCAACTAATTTGTAAATACTAGAGATGAGATTTGGACCCTACTGGCCAACACCAAAGTTTTTGTTATTTTTCAGCATAGTAGATGACATGTCTTGGAGTACAGAAGTTCTTCCTGGTAGAAGGGGAATAGGAACTGGTTTAGAATTCAACCAGGTGGAGCTGGAAGGGAAGGATAATCCAAGCAGGAATCAGCAAAAAGGAAGACCTAGAGGTAGGACAGATCAGCACTCACGGGTCGGCTAAAGCAGTGGGCAGAAGTCAAGCCAACAGCACCAAAGAAGTGGTATGTAGTCAGTGAGGTAGGGAACTAGGTATCAGGAGACCCAGTTCTAGTTTCGCCATGGCCACTCACTGTGTGACCTTCAGTAGATCCTATCACTCCTCCGGGCCTCAGTTTCCTCAACAGTAGAAGTTCCAATCCCCTATTAGAATAGATGTTCCCCAAAGGTCGGCTCTGGCTTAAATGCTCAACGATACTCACAGAAGGCCATGTGGGACAGTGGCTAAGACCAGGTGACAGGTAGACCATAGCTCTGCAGTGACCAGCTGAGTGACCTCAGACAAGCTAATTAACTCCTCCAAGTTACTTTTCCTCATCTGTAATGTGGGGACAAGAGCCATGCCTGCTTCTTCCAGAGCTGTGATGAAGGTTGATTAAAATGCAGAGAACAGGGCACTTAGCAGAGTCCTTGGCAAACTGTCAACATCCAGTTGATGGAGGCAGTTTTGTTGCCATCAGCAGCAGCAGCATTATTTCTTCCTAAAGAGTCCAGATAGCAAAGGTAGTGGTCATGGGCCAGAAGGCCTTTTTCTAATTATTTAAAAGGAGAAAAAATAAGCTTTTTTTTTCTGGTGAAAAAGAGAAACAGCCTCACTGAACCACAAATCCCTCTCATCTACCTCCCGTGTGAGAGGCTCCTGCTTCACCAAAGGGGCATGCCATACCTTTTCCTCTGAAGAAACGGTCAGCTTGTCACTGGATATCAAGCTGCACACCTGGTCCAGACTTAGGCTAAGAAATTCTTCCCCCAGCATCACCTCTGGAAAGTGCTGCTCTGCTCAAAAAAAAAAAAAAAAAAAAAAAAAAGGCTGAAGTTCAGAAAACAAAGTCACAACTCCTGCCCTTCTGTGGCCATGGTAATCGGTGAAGCTCACAATGAAGTCCTGGGGACTCTAGGGGTGGGCATGAGGAAAAAGGACAGAGAGGCAAAGAGAAAGCACATCCTGGTTGAAGGGAAACTAGCCTCTTAGTTTGGCAGCAAAGAAATCCCTCTGTGTGATCCTCCATCCTGAACATCGACAGAGATGAAAATGGGGCAGAGAGATGTGAGGTTATATTTTTTCCATGCTCCATGCAATTAATAATGGCATTGCAGAAAAGCCTCACTGGGACCTGCCTACTTAATTGAGCTCATTTCCCCTCAAGGCACAAGCTGGCAGATTTGCAGATGGTGCCCCCTGCAGCTCAGCCAAACAAAAGTGGGTCAGAACTGCTGTGTGGCTGGAAGTCTCTGGGGGTTCTGGTACTAAGTCAACATTTGAAGGCTGGCGGGAGGCATCATCCTTTTGGGTCCAAAGTCAAGCCTACCACGGTCTCTGATTCACAAAGAAGCCCAACTAAGCATGTGTCCAGGCACAGAAGCAACAGAGCTGGCCCCACGACAGCTAGCAATGGTCCATGACAGGCAGACCAGTGGAAACCATTAAGATGGAGGGCAACTGGGAGACACCTAGAATGAGACAAAACACACAGGCCAGATGTTCATGCAAGGGAAATTCCAAGTATAATCCCTACCCTGACATTTGCCCAGGCCACCATCCTGTGATGGTAGAGACAGTGAAAGGTCAGTAAAGGAGTGTACATTTCAGAAAGAGGGAAACTAGACTCAAATGCTGACTCTGCCATTTGCAAGTTGTGACCCTGAGGCAATGGCACCACCTCCCTAGGTCTCATTATCCACCTATGAAATAGAGCTACAATAGCTCCTCTTGCTTCACTCTCATGCTGTGATGGGCATTTTTGCAAGCTATGCCAAGGTACAGTGGCTCAGGAGCTGACAATTCCTGGTGCAGCAGGTTCTGGAGATCACAGGGTCCCGTGCCCCAGACCGGGCTCCTTCCTCAGGCCTCTCATGGCTCTGCCCCACTGCCCCCAGGAGCATCTATGTTCCTTGCCCTCCTTCCAGGCTATGGGTTCCCACTCTTCTTTCTTTGGTGGCTCCTCTCTGGCCTTGTGTCTTTTTGGATAATTCTAGAGGCTTCACCTTCCAGTTCCCACTGTGGGCTACCCCCTAGTGGTCTGACCAGCCCCTCCGTGACCCGGGACATACCAGTTCGGCTGCACCTGCACAATGAAAAGGGAAGTCAGACCATACTCAGCTCTGCTCTCACATTCATTGGCTTCCTGAAAGCCAAACCAAGATTTAAATCATTCCTTAAAAATACCATTTCAAACTTTATGTTGAAATAATTTCAAATCCAAAGAATTCTCATATACACCCTTCATCCAGAGCCTCCAAATGTTAGTGTTTTACTCTGAGATCCAGTTATAAAAAATCTTGTCCATCTTTCACTGGACCAAAAGGGCTCCCCACCTGCTCCCCACTGGCACAGTGAGATTACTGAGCTCACAATTAAGGCCTGTCCATCAAGAAGCTCAGGAATGTCTGGACATAGAAAAAAAAATTTAAAGGGAGATCCTTTATGAAGGGAGGCAAATGCCATAAAGTAATGCTAGTCTTGCTTCTCTGTACATCAAGAGGAAAAAGCCTTTAATTAAAGCTTTGATCTTAGGGTGTGCCTGGGTGGCTCAGTCCGTTAGGCATCTGCCTTCAGCTCAGGTCATGATCTCAGGGTCCTGGGACTGAGCCCTGCATCAGGCTCCCTGCTCAGTGAGGAATCTGCTTCTCCCTCTACCCCTCACCCTACTTGTGCTCTCTCACTCTCTCTCTCAAATAAATTAATTTTAAAAACCTTTTTTTTTTAAGTTAGACTCTCAAAAGAGTTCCTTAATATTTAAGACTATACAATATTATTTTTAAATTATCCATTCCTAAAAATTTTTTTTTAGATTTTATTTATTTATTCATGAGAGAGAGAGAGGGGCAGAGACATAGGCAGAGGGAGAAGCACGCTCCCGGCAGGGAGCCTAATGTGGACTCGATCCTGGGACTCCAGGATCATGCCCTGAGCCGAAGGCAGATACTCAGCCACTCAGCCACCCAGGTGTTTCCATTCCTAAAACTTTTTAAATAAAAGCAAGTGAACAATCTCCTTTGGGTGATGGGAATTCATTCTTGGCCTGGAAGCCCAAGAAAGCAACATGATTTTCCCTACATGCCCTTTGTGGTCCAAGAAGTCTTTGGACCAGAGACCTCCATCTGCTGGCAACAACAGAAATAGGGGAGAGGAAAAGCAGCCACCACAGCAAAACAAAATACAAGACATCAAGACTCTGCAGACCTGCCAACGCTGAGCTCAGCAGGAGAGCCAGGCAAAGGAGCACCAACACTCCTGTGGCCCAGAGCCACACACAGGCTTCCTGCTGTATCTTTGGCTGACCAAAACCCTGACATTTGGAGGAGAGAAAAGAATGAAGGGAATAGGAGGAGTTAAGAAGTTAAAACCTGGGATATGAAAAGTACTTCCACAAAGCTCATAAAGCCAAAGGTAGATGGGCTAGGATTTTGCAAAGGAAGATGAAGCACAGTGATGTGTATTCTAGGTGGTTTGGTGAACAAACCAGAGATTCTCAAAGATCAATCGAGGTAGGAAACAGTCAACCCCCACAGTTCCCCATCTCCCCCACTTTGGGGCACCACAGAATTTGAATTTAGGTCCCTTCTTCCTGAAGTGGGCTGCTGCTGTGCCCATCTGGAACTTCCCGCTGAAACCCTTCCAGAAATCCTCCCAGGAAACAGTAGCTGGTAAGGAGGGGGCAGCTGGGAGGGAGAGGGCAGCGGCTCCCCATGCAGGACTGGCACCCAGGGACCCAGGAGATTTGGAGAGAATGAGCAGGGAAACACAATGAAAGGCAGCAAAGAGGGAAACTCCTTCCCATCCCCTGCTATCTGAGGAGACAGAATTGAGTGCCCATGGCCTGGGGATCAACCCCCCTTTTCTGTTAGTGATGCTCAGAAATGACAAGATAGGAAAGCAAGCTAGGATGCTCTAGCCAACTTGATCTCCTGGGAAACATAGATTCCCCAGCAGACTTTGTATTCAAGTCAGCCCTCCTCCCAGCTGCTTCCCAGAAAGGAACACCTCTGCTCCCAGAAGATACTTCCCTGAGAATCTTCTAGCTTTAACACTTGTTTGTGGATTCTTTGTTTGCTTTGCTTTGCCATATTAAAGGAAAATACAGGGATGCCTGGGTGGCTCAGAGGCTGAGCGTCTGCCTTCGGCTCAGGGCATGATCCTGGGATCCAGGATTGAGTCCCACATCAGGCTCCCTGCATGGAGCCTGCTTCTCCCTCTGCCTGTGTCTCTGCCTCTGTGTGTGTGTGTGTGTGTGTGTATGTGTGATGAATAAATAAAATAAGATCTTTAAAAATAAATGAAAAATAAAGGAGAATACAATCAGGAGCCTTGGCTAAGTGTGAGGAGGTCTCTGGGTTTGAGCCCTAACTCCACCTCTTACGGTCACTTCTTTCCAGGCTTCAACTTCATCATCCATAAAATGGGACTGTAATAGCTGATGTAGGTCTCAAGGTTCTTTTGAAGCTCAGAGACGATAATATGTATACAGATGAGGCCATTTTGAGATCTTTAAGAAACTCTTTAGAAATGAAGGATGACTATTACATCAGTCCATGTTCCTGCTTCACAAAGTCCAGTTCTGTGGGCAGCACTGTTCAACAGAGAAGCTTTTCCAGTGCATCAGAGATATGCCTTAGGACTGCAGGTCCTGTGGATAAAGCTGCGGACCCCAAAGGCTTTAGAGACCCACTTTAATTCCATCAACAAACTCTCCAGTGCTATATGATCCAATTTCTTATCCGTCAAATGGGGCTAAATAGTACCTATTTCATAAAGGTGTATGAGCATTAAATTAGCAAATACAAGTAACTCACATTTACTGAGATCACTGCAAGTGTTCAAGAACGTATGCATAATGTGCCAGATGCAGTGTTTCTTCAAAAATAAAGAAAGCAGAGTTGATGCCTACGAGGTTTTTAAGAGGGTAAGACAAGGCACCAATAACTCCAACTCCAAATCCACAGGGCCACAAGTGGGAGAGGCACTCCAGGTATAATTTACAGTATGGAAGCTGGAAAATTCAGGGACTGTCCAGGAAACAGCAACAGCCCAGTCTAGCTAGAGCCTAGGCTGTATCTTCACTCATCTAACATGTTTACTGAAAAAACTGTGCCAGGCTCCAGGAGATAACAATGGAGAGCCAAGCAGGCTAGATTGTGGGGGACAGGGAGCACATTGTCTTCTCACCATGGGCTAGCTCTTTAGAAACGAGCTCTCCAATAATAAATTCTAACTCTTCTGGTCTTTTTCCTTCATTTTCCTTAAAGAAGAATGAGAATGGGTGAGGGAAAGGGAGGAACAGTCACTTAGGCTTTTGGTTAAGAGTCATAATTAACCAGCCTTTACCATAAGTAATACACATGGCTTACGTTCCAAGTTTTGTATGTCTGTTCCTGTCTGTGTAGATGAGAGATTATGGAGGGAGGCAGGGGACACCAGATAACCTGATGTCCTTTCCCCATCAAGCAACACACACACATCTTCCCAAAGCTAAGAGGATGAGAACAGGCCTGCTCCAGGGGCGCAGCTGCATCTTTTCAAGGAAGCAGACCTGGAGAGAGCCGAGGGCATGTCCTCAGAGTAGCTCCCGTCGTGTGGGCATTCTACATGTACTGTGGCATGCACTTCTCCCCAAAACCCTGCTGAGGTATCAATATCCCCATTGTACAAATCAAGAAATGGAAGCTTTGAAAGCTATTTAGCCATGCGCTTAGGATCGCACACTTACAGCCGTAAGTGGTAAAGCCGGGATTTTAAATACCAAGGCTTTAGGATGACAACAAACATTCCTAGTCCCCAAGATGATGATAATTTGTCCTAACCATGCCATTGTAGTAAAATTCAATATAGGTGTCAGAGCACCCTAAGAATCATTCTTAGGGTTGCTATTGCAGAGAGACAAAGAAAAGAGGAATCTAAAAATCTTTCTTTAAAAACAAAACAAAGCCTTACAAGAGTATCGTTCTAAACACTCTGGCGTCAGTTCAGGGTTCAAATTTTAGACCTTACCTCTGAAATGAGATTTTTTTCCCTAATCTTTCTGCCCATCAGGCTAGATGAAGTGATATTCTTATGCTTCCAAAGAACTCAAAACAAAACAAAAAAATAATAAATTATCATAGCCCTAACCAGGTTGTTTTATCATGTGAGGTCTTTCTTTCCTACTGGGACCACAAATGCCAGGTGAGCAGGGTCTGCACCTTTTGTCTTGCTTGAAACTGAATTCTGTGTCCAGCACATCTGCATGTACTGCACGTCCCTGCCCATTCTTCAGGAGTGCCTAGGGCTTGGGCAATCTCCCAAATTAATCCCAACCCATTCCTCCCTCTTGATGGGATGAAATAAACTAAGCCTCTAATCAAGTCATCTAAACTACAAGCCCAGAACAAATGGAAGTGAAAACCCATCTACGCCTTCTCTGACCTGCACAGAAGAAACGAACCCCATTATTCCCTGAGCCAGCAGCCCCAGGGAATAGGAATGAGTAGTTCTGACTTGAACCACTGGTCACCACCCTCCCCACTCCCCACTACACCCACACTTGCCCAAGGAATGACTAGCTGACACAGGTGGACACACAAACAGGATCAAAACATTTTAGGAGGTAAAACAATCAAATGGAATTGCTTTACATCTCTCTGTCCCCTACTGCCCTATTTTTGGAGGGCAGAAGTAAGCTTTCCTGAATCAGGGTTTGGCTTTCAGGGCCCACCGTTTCCCTGCTCCAGGGAAAAGTCTCACAGAAAGTAAAAGAGCTCTACCTTGACCATTTCCCACAAAGGTCATGGCCACTAGCCCTTAGACTCTAAATATTACTACCTCTCCCCTCCCTGGGAATGGTGGAATATGAGCTCTCTTTCCCAGGTGACTTAATTCCCCCTTTCTAACACACATGCACACACATGCACACACACACACATACATACGCACACCCACACAAGGAACTACATCAAAACTGTGCAGTTCACAGTTATTGATTCAACACACGGAGTTCCCTGTTACCCAGAGAATAGAAGGATAAGGGAAGTTTCCTAAAAGAACCTTGTTCTCCCAAAACTAGCTACATCTTGCACTACTGCTTCATTTGCCACCTTTGAGTTAGAAGCAAAAAACTAGAGGGAGGCAGGAGTGAGGCAACCGCCCCAGACAGAGAAGCTGTACCAGCCTGGGTGGGTGTGAAAATAAGTAGTGGGCTCAGAGCACAAGCTCCGGTATCAGGCAACCTCACTGTGAATCCCAGTATTGCCACTCACGAACCATGTGATCTTGGGCAACTTACTAAAGCTTTCTGGCATTTCAATTTATTCATCTATAAGTCAGAAAAATAGTAACTACCTCTCACAGCCACGTGGTCAAAATGAAGTAATATCTATGGAATGTGTGCCATCATGCCCGGCACCTAGCACGCATTCCGAAATGGTAAGAACTCCTACAATCATCATTACTGTCATTGTCATCATTTCATGATGCCAAGTTGGAGGAAGCAATTTCACAAGATAACCCTCACTGAGTCAGAGGCTCATGTTTTTTAAATGATTTGTCAACATTTTTTTGCTGCCTTTAATTCAATCACTTCATTCCATGATCTCAAATGACTCAGTCAAAAGAAGGCTATTTCTCCCCATGAACACGTGAAATCCAATGACTTTTCCATCCCATGGCTAAAAGGTTTTCAGCTCACCTTTGGCAGCCTGATGTAAACAACATGGCCAAAGAATTTTAACTGCCATTTCATTAATGGGGTCCCATTAACATCCCTCCCAACCAGCTCTGTTGATGGCCCAGTAAATGGCTGCTCAATTATCAAGCAACTGAGTCCCCATAAACCTCGGCCCTGGCCGATGAGGTTAAAGATTAAGCGGTTCTGGAAATAATAATGAGGTATAAGAAAGAGGCTGCACAGAAGGCCAGGGTCCCTTTCCCAGCCACTAGCTACCCAACAAATGGAGGCAAGGGTCTAAGCAGTCAGCTTCTAAACATGGGACAACCCTCCCTCACCTCAGAATAAAGTATCATACCAAAATCTAGAGGCATCACCTTGAGGGGGAACCTGGACTCAGAGGAAGCAAAGGGGACTGCCACAGCAGGAAGAGACAGAGCTGTTCCAAACAGGAAACCAAACAGGCAGCTGGGCGGAGAGAGGTGGTGCTCTCAGAGTTGTCCTGTGTCTACCCCTGAACGCCTTCACCAGAGGGCTGACAACTTAGCAGAAGGCAAGAGCTCACCCTAAAAAATTTTTTGAGAACAATTTGGCACTATCATTTTTTTAATGCACTCTCTTTGAGCTACTTTATGCGACTAAGATGATACTCCACAAATACAGTTGTACTACTGCTTACACACTTGCGTGTACTCCAAAACATGCATAAGTCTCACTCAAGCATTTTCTATAAAAGAAAAAATTGGTAACAACAATGTCCATCAATTGAAGACTAGTTAAATAAACTATATAGTTCCTCGATAAGATGCAGCAGAGAAAATGAATAAGATACAGCCATGCACAAGGGTCTGGAAAGAACTCCAGGATTTTATATTAAGAAAAGTACAATGAGTATAGAATGCTTCTATTTAGGTATGCTAAAAAGCATAATATATATATTCCCTAGGGTTACCCAAGATAGTCCCCTCCAGAGAGAAGGCCTGGGAGAAGGTTAACTTCGCATTTTATAACTTTATGTACCGTTTGAATTTTTTTTATTATGAGTATAAGTTGAATTTGACTGAAGAAATTGGTTTCAATAATAACGGTATGGCAATGTATCTGCTAACATGGAAGGGTATTCGGAATATATTGCAAGATTTTTCTAAGATTTTTTTTAAAAGATTTTATTTATTTATTCATGAGAGACACACAGAGAGAGGCAGAGACACAGGCAGAGGGAGAAGCAGGCTCCTCTCAGGAAGCCCGATGCAGAACTTGATCCCAGGACCCCGGGATCATGCCCTGAGCCGAAGGCAGATGCGCTCAACCACTGGGCCACCCAGGCATCCCAGACTTTCTTAAGATTTATTTATTTATTATTTGAGAGAGAGAGGGCATGGGGAAGGGGGGGGAGAGGGAGAGGGAGAGAATCTCTAGGAGACTTCCCACTGAGCATGGAATCTGACACAGAGCTCCATCCCACAACCCTGAGATCATGACCTGAGCCAAAATCAAGAATCAGAAGCTTAACTGACTAAGCCACCCAGGTGCCCCATTTGAAGACCCCTACTTCTCACTTCCCCACCCAAAGATGACTAAACAAGCCAAGTCTAGCAGAGAATTGATCATCTGTCTACAGGGTCTAGTTGCTGGGATTTGGTGACTACATGGTTCCATCTTCCAGGCTCACACTTCCAATGAAAAATGTCAACTCTAGGCACCAATACTCATTGGTTACCAATCTGCAGGGCCACTTTATGTCCAAATGGAGCCTGGACGTCAAATAATGTAGTAGTTATAAACACTGGCTCTGGAGTCAACGCTATCTGGGTTTGAACACTGCCTCTGTCTCTATCAGCTGTGTGACCTCAACCAATTACTTCACTTCTCTGTGCTTTAATTTCCTTAGCTGCTGCATGCATTAAATGAAATGATGTGCATAAAGTGCTTACCACAGGGTAAGCTGTCACCATAGTGACAGCTCAATAAATGCCAACTAAAAATAATTCATCAGGATGTCTGTATACACACCTGTGTATGCACACACCCACAACACTGACGGCACTCAATCCCTGTGACAGCATCAGGACCAGGTAATACCAAGACCACAGTGTGTTCCAACTACATACTCTCCATCCTCCTGTGGGTGTCTGTCACCATCAGATAGTGAAACGGCCAAAGGGAGAAGACACAGATTGTGAAAGTGTGGGGAATCCAGGCTAGAAGAAGCAGGGAGCCTTGTCAAAGTTGGGGTTTCAGTCCATAGCCCAAACCTCAGAAAACTGCATCAGCAACTACAAAACACAAAACTCTACATGCATGCACACACACTATGCAGAAGGAGAAGGCTAGGGGCAGGACAGGGAAGAGAGAGAATTCCTGGCATCTAAGTACTCTCCCTTTGCCCCCATACCAGCAGATGTTCACAATCTGACCTGGGCCTCAGCTAAGCTCTTGGCTCCTGCTGAAGCAAAGCCTGAGCACATCCCTCAAGAAAGTGACCTCTTCAAAGGCTGGATAGAAAGGACCTCTTGAGAAAAAAGTAGAGTGAGGGATAGGAAGGGAAAAAAGGCATAGAAGGGGCAGCAGAGAAAGAAGAAAGTCAAGGTTCAGAGTCAGGAAGAGTCAGCATAATTCAGAATTGGGGCAACTGGGGAATGTCCTTCACAAAAATCATCATCTTAACAACTGGTCCCATTTGGGTCCAAAACAGACTTCAAGGGGAAATGAGAGTCTATGGAGGCTCTTGGGGTCTGGGAACTGATAAGAGAACACAAGAATTCCAAGAAATAAAGCACATGCTCAGTGCCTTGTGGATAAGGCACTAACACAGCACAGGGAGCTGGCAGGTGGACAGCCAGCAGGCCCTCGGCTCATTTCCAGACATGAGCTGGACAGAAGACACAGAAGAGAAGAAAGACAGTATCTGTACAGGCAGGGGGAAGAAGGAGAAGCTTTACTGCGAGGGAAGGAGGGGACCATGCCTGAATTTATTGTTTAAAATAACTAGACCCCAGGGATCCCTGGGTGGCTCAGCAGTTTGGTGCCTGCCTTTGGCTCAGGGCACGATCCTGGGGTCCCGGGATCAAGTCCCATGTCGGACTCCGGGCATGGAGCCTGCTTCTCCCTCCTCCTGTGTCTCTGCCTCTCTCTCTCTCTCTCTCATGAATAAATAAATAAATCTTAAAAAAAAAAAAACTAGACCCATTACCTGGGCCATTCATGATCTTTCTTTGTCCTCAGGTCGATATATATCAATGAAGACTTCTGGGGCCCCTGGATGGCTCAGTTTGTTAAGCATCCAACTCTTGGTTTCAGCTCAGGTCATGATCTCAGGGTCATTGCGCTCTGCACTCAGGGCGGAATCTGCTGAATATTCTCTCCCTCCCCTACTGCTCCTCCCCCTGCTCGTGTTCTCTCTCTAAAATAAACAGATAAAATCTTTTTTTTAAAAAATTGAAGATTTCTTTCCAGCTAAATGTGGTGGACTAAACATTCATGTCCATCTCTCCACTCCCTCCCCAAATACCATTAAAATAAGAGGAGGATAAACTTCAGCAGAGAAACAAACTGGAATCAGCACATTATCTGATGAACAGTTACTGTTCAATTCTTATAAAAATCTGCCTTACAAGAATTGGTGGTAGGAACACTCATTATAAAAAAGAAAAGGGCAATTTTCTTTTTCAGGAGAGCAGAGACTTCAATTGTTTAGTTTTCTATGATTTCTCTGGCACCTAAAAAGTGTTTAGCAGTAAGCAATCAAGCCATTGTTGAATAAATGTACTCCTCAATGAAGGAGCACAATGTGATCTCATAGTCTATGCCTAGTACTGACTCTGCTACCCTTAATTTAGTATTAATTAGCATTCTTTAGATGTTTTCTAATGTCTGAGATTATAAACTGAATAAATTTCCAGCATGAAAAGGCAATTATCAACCACCTTTCTGATTTAAAACAAAAAAATTTCTGATTGAAAAAGAACTAATTATAATCTATAACTCAGCTCAGTTGTAGAAATGGTATTAGGAGATTAAAAAGGAGGAAGAGTGTGTATACATGAGGGAAAATCTATGAACGTCAATCTTGTACTTCTGTGAAAAGTCAACAGATATATTTCAAACTAATAAATCCAAGAGAGTGATATGAACATTTTATTTAGATAAATTAAGGTAAAGAGTAGATGAAGTAGCTTTTCGTGAAATCAGAACCTGCACTTTAATTCTTTCAGAACTGGAGGTAACTGGGCCTACAGAAGAAGACGTGGTGTGGAAAGGCAGGGCAGGGGTCTCTGGCTTACTGGCTTAGCATCAGAAGACATGCAGTACTATTTGACTTCTAAAATCTAGAATAGATTTTAAAATCTATAAAATAGAATATGTGGATCAAAAAAAGAAATTTTCTTAAACAACAATAAAGATTTATGTCAAGACCTAGCTCAAATGACTCCTCCCTCTACAAAGTTTTCTCAGACCTCCTTCCTCTTCTCCCATGAAAACGACTGTCTGTACCATCAGTCTGGCAATTAATCCTATTCCACTTGGCTATGAATGGAACTCTTCTATTATTAATTATCTTGCCACATGTCTTGTCTCTCCAACTAAATTACAACTGTTTCGTGGGAGAGTGCACTTCTCACCACAGGTGAGGAGTCTACTGCAGACCAGGTGATTAAATCCATAAGCTTAGAAGGGGTAGAGCCCCCCTAACCCCCCGTTACCTGCATAAGCATTGGCCTGCTGAAGAAGGTCGGTGCAGGTGTGCACATCTGCAAATGCGCGGATGCCCAAGCAATTGGTGGGATGCAACTGAGACTGCAGAAAGTCACAGCAGTTCTGCCGAACATCCATGAGCTGCAGCAGGCTGGCTGCCGGTAGCAGCACCTGGAGGAGAAGATGACATGCTGAGACACCAGACTCCTTCAGTAGGGCTTCACCCCACTAGAGCACTGTTCCAGTCATACCACTCCCACACTCAAGGTCCTTGCATGGCTCTCCCCTGCCTATCCAACTAAGTTTGAACTTCCACCAGGACAGCCAAGCCTTATTTCCCCTAACTTTCCACTTCACGGACCAGAAGCACCAACAGATTCTTTGTATCCCCACATTCCACAGCAGTGCCTCCCAATCACTAATGTGTACATGAAATTTCTGGGGATCTTATTAAAATTCTGAGTCAATAGACCTAACGTGGGGCCTGTGTTTCTAACGAACATCCAGGAGATGCCTGTAGCTGCTGGCCCAGGAACCATACTCTGGGTAACAGGCCCCTTACGGACTGAATGTTTGTTCCCTCCTCCCCCAATTTGTATGCTGAAACCCTAACCCCAACATGACTGTAGATTGGGCCTATGAAGAGGTGATAAAGGTTAAATGAGGTCATAAAGATGGGGCCCTTATAAGAAGAGAAAGAGACACCAAAGTGCACATGCTCTCTCTCTCTCTCTCTCTCTCTCCAATGTAATGACACAGGGAGAAAGTGACCTTCTGAAAGCCAGGAAGAGTCTCACCAACTGAATCAACTGGAACTTTGATCTTGAACTTCTAATTTTCAAAACTAGGAGGAAAACATATTTCTGTTGTTTAACCCATTGTGTGGTCTTCTGTTATGGCTGCCCAAGCAGACCAACACAGATGGGGTCTCCTACTTGGCTGCACAATGAATCACCCCTGGAGAATTTTTTAGATACTTATGCCTGGGTCTCAGCCCCAAAGATTTTAAGTTAATAGGTATGAGGCATGGTCTGGACAGTGATGTGTTTCTAAAGCTCCTCGGTTTTTAATGTATAGCCAAGTTTCAGAAAGCACTTCTCTGTAGTAACGAAACATTTTCACTCAGGTGCTTACTAAATTGTCCACTATTGCCTTCACTACTTAATTACTAAGCATTTGTGTGCCAGATACTGGTCTAGGCTCTGGGGTTTAGTGGTAAATGCAGTAAGCCAGACCTCTGCTCTTACAGAGCTTACAATCTACTGGAACAAAAGAATGACCCTCAAATCCCTCAAGACTCAGGCAATAGCACTGTATTCTCTCCCATCTCACAGATTAAGTGTAAGGAACATCTCAAGGAACATGCTCAGAAAAAGGAGAGAGATGTTTCTCTTTAAAAGGTCACAGAACACAGGGGTATTTACACTATATCTTGGAAAACAGAAATAGTTCCCTGCTCAGGTGTGTGTGCATGTGTTTTTCCTAAAATCCAGGAAAGACTGGCTTGAGCAGGGCAGATGGGTGCTCAGACGTCCAACTCCACTCTAGTTTCTGGAGGACTTTCCTACAGCTGCTAAAGCCTGACCCCTGGATCAAAAATCCAGAAGAGATAGCACAGTCCTACTAGACCCCAATTCTGCTCCCTCCCACTCCTACCCTAGGGAAAGAATAAACATTCTGAGAGTGACTTTCCAAAAAGAAATTAAGAAGATCACAGAGCATTACAGATTTATTTGAAGCTTAGCTCAGGACCCCCAGCAACTATTTCACTTCAAAACAACCCCCGCATCCCAGGCCTTTGCTCTCAGCTGCTCTCCTGGCTCCCAGAGAGAGCATCTGGGCCAGCTAGACTCCAGCTGTTCTCATCCACAACGGCTTGCCCAAGAAGACATGGGCTACAGATATATCATTTTCTTGATTCAGAACACTATAAAAGTCTTTTTTATCAAGCGATTTAAATTCTAGACCCTGACTTTCTCCCAACACATAGCTGAATGCCTCAATCAAGTGAGGCCAAAAAACCTGCCCCACCGCCCATTCTTGGGCCTTGTCCCTCCACTAGGATAAGCAGCTAAGTTTTCTTTGGACTGAGGACACAGGACTTTCAGTGTTAAAACTTGGGTAACTAGTCACTTTTCCTCATCCCTGCCCACCTGCAGAAACCACCAAGAGCCTCCCCACCAGTAGTCCTACTCCCAAGCTAAGTGCCTACTCTCCACAAGGCAATCACTTCCATCCTAGGAGTTTAACTTCCTCCCTCACACAGCTGAGACTTTCAAGTTCTATAAAGCATGCTCCTCTCCCTTTTCTCTTCCACTCTCCTGTGTCCCCAACAGTAAATTTACATCATGTCCTTAGTATTTTTTTAAGCCATTGGTTCATTTCAGAGAAGGAGAAAAAAAAAATGCCCACTTTTGGGAGTTTTAGGCCATAAGATAGCTCCAAATCTGACCATCTGAGCTCCATCCCCACTAGGCAGCCACCAACCCCACTAAGCAGCCATAAACTGGGAACCTCAATTAACCTGTGAGCTTGCTCAGACTAGCCAAACAGATTCAAGGACCAGATTAGTCTCTGCCTGCTAGTTAGGTAGACAACCATTAACCATTCTTGCTGAATACACACCAGGAACGGAAAGCTGTGTTTTAAACCCCAAATGACCTTTATGATAACCCTTTGACCAGCGCTAGCTACACACTCTATAGTTAGGGCCATACGTTAACCGATCATCCTGGCTTGCTAAGACTTTGCCAGTTTGAGCACTGAAAGCCCTCTGTCCCAGGAGAGCCCCCTCAGTCCTGGGCAAACTGGGGTGACTGACCATGCTAGGGACCAGGAGTACCAAGACCACAGTGTGTTCCAACTGCATCCTCTCCATCCTCCCATGGGTGTCTGTTACCATCAGATAGTGAAAGGTAACCAGATACCTACAAACCCCTGGTGGGGAGGAATAATCAAATGTTGTCCAGCATGCACTGTACTCAGTGGTAGGCCAAGTCCCAAAAAGGTCAAGCTGAGAAGAGGCAGGAATGGGACAGCAGCCCTTTAAGCCCCAGAGAGGAGGGTTTCTGAGAGTACAGCCCACCCCCAGATGGTATTCCTAGCCAGGCCCAGATGACAGCACACCAGGGACAAATAGCCCCTTCCCCTTTGCCCTCTTTTTCACTGCAAAGACAGCGGCACAGTTTGGTCCTTAAATTCTCAAGCCCATGACAAATAGCCGAATAAATTAAATAATAAATATTTCCTGAACATATTCCTCAGGTTATACTTCCAGTTTTTAAAACTTCCACAGATGGAGCTACCCACATAGCTTTTCCCTACTGTTCACAAAACACACTCAGCAGGCAAAAATTATAAGGTTTTCCACCTTTCAACAGCCCCCCATCCTGTTTAGGTCCACTCCTGCCCAAAAGCATTCCCAAGATGGCTTCAAATGAACAGGGGCTTGTGGTTTCTCTAATTGCTCCTTCCCTCTCTTTGATCTTATGCTGTGATTAGCTATGAGTCAAAGGGCCTTTTCTTCCCACTACTTGCTTCATACAGGAAGGCGTGAAGAAAGCTGAGGGCAAAGTCTGAAGGCTGGAAGGTCTATCACTGCTCAAACTCTGCGTCTCAGGGAAAACTTGGGGCCCCACCCGCTGGGGTTCTGGGGGCTGCGTGCAATGGGAAGAGACACAGACCCTCTGAGGCTGTGAAAGAAAAGAGAGCAAAACATCCATAAGGGAGCTGTCCGCACTTCCCTCTCCCACATCAACAAGGGCTTTTGGAGGATTTCCTCTTCTCTTATCTCGCGTGCAACTCGACTCCCTTGAGGGGCAGCGTAACAGGCGGTGAACAAGAGGCCAAGCTCAGGTCCTCAGCTTGGTGGGATCACCAGGACAGCCCTGTTTGGCCCCTGGAAGGAGGAGGCCGAGACTGGAAGAGCTGCTAGCTGGAACCACCACAGGGATACGCGATGGCTTGAGGTCAAAAAGCTTTTAGCTTGTCTCCTGCCATCCCGGCATTTTAGCTCTGGAAAATGAGCTGTGGAACGACCCTCAGTAGAGAGTTTACGGGTTTCCCTCCAGCTTGCAAATTGCCTCCCCTCCATTTTTCACGGGCAGGCCCCGTTTTGTTTTTTTCTCTCCCTTGGATAACATGAAAACACAGCAGAGGATATCCCGTCACGGAGTTTGTTTCCTCTGACAAAAACAAAAGGAAATGCCCTGCCTCGGAAAGCACCTACTCCTGGAATCTCAGGGAGGCAGGGCCAGGCCTAGAGGGAGGGAGGAAAGGAGACCACCAACCAGAGGGCCCGGCGAGAGGCCCCAGCCCCAGCCATGCAGTGGGTTTGTCTCTGCCAACACCAGGCATGAGGCCTGGCACAGAAACATTATTTAATAGAAATATGTTGAAAAAAGAAGAAAGAAAGTGGGGGAGGGAAGAGAAAGTTTGAGAGAGAAGGAAGGAGGGAGGACAGTGTGTAGATGAACAAGAGAGCTAGCAAACTAGCACTGTGATGAAAAGTGTCACTCAGAATCTTGACTTCTCCATTTATTGGCCATGTGACTAAAGGCAAAGGGCTTAACCTCTCTGTGCACTGTCGCTTCAACAGTGACATGAAGGCAATAGTGGCTCTGCCTTCCAAGCCTAGTTATGAGAATCAAATGAGAGAATACATTTGAGGCCATCAACAGAGCACCTGGTGCACAGGGAGGGCTCAGGTAAGTTCATTTTGGTCATTATTAATTATTATGAGCCTTTAAGTCACAATTCCGATTATTCATTCATGTAACAAGAAACTCAGGTTCACCACATCGAGAGAAAACAGGGAGACGAGTAAGCAGGTTCAAAGCCCAGTGCTGCTACCTACGTAAGTACTTGGGAGCATTAGCTTCTTCGACTAGAGAAGAGCGACCATTTTTGGTCCAAATACTGGTTTGGTGAGGTGATGAAGTTAAATGAGATGATACACATGAAGTGGAGGATACATGCTTGGCTTCCGGCCAGGGACATCAAGTGACAGCGCTACGGTAGTTAACTCCGCCTCCACGGAAGGGCCAGGCCGGCACCCAGGGCCCGGGCAGCCATGTGGCCCAGCAGGGTGGCGGGTGGACCTCTGCAAGCCGCTCAATAAGCCCCAAGCCTGTGACTGTTGCTCCTCAGGCTTGGGGGCCCCAGCACCTCCACCGGCTCCTAGTACCCCAACCCTCCACAAAGGCCGTCTCCACAGCATGGGAGCCACTGCCTCCTCACGTTTGTCACAGCAGGAGAAAGCAGCCATGTTCTGATCTGAACTCTCTCTTCCCAACCCTTTCTGTTGTTTTGCCTCAGGGCAGTCCCACCAAACCACATTTTAAAGGGAGGGGGCACAAGGTAGACAAACAGTACATGTCACCGACACCAGCAGCACACAGGTCCCTGAGGGCTCCGCTGGGCCCCTCCTCATGCCGCTGGCCCCCCAACGGGCTCCTACCCCAAAGGACACACGGAAACGCAGAAGAGGGGGAAAGCCTGACCTGCTGGTCTTCCTTCAGGAGGTGGGCCCCGCCCACCATCATCAAGGCCGTGACAGCCATTCCTGGTGTCCTGGGCACCTCGACCCTGGCCCTACCACAATGGAGGCAGAGGCGGGGGCAGTCCATGTGCTTGACCACCTGTCTCTACCCCCAGACCCTGTGCCTGTGGTGACAGGGCCTCTGCACCCTCACACCAACCCCCTGAGAGGAGGTGCTGTACTGTACCCATAGTAAGGATGAAATCACCAAGGCATAGAAAGGTTAAGTGATTTACGTAGTGTCTCGCAGCTAGAAAATGATGGAGCTAGGATTTGAAGGCAGACCGTGGGACTCAGGACCACCTAAGAGAATGGGTGCGATCATGAAAACAGACCCTTGAGGCAGGGTATTGGGAGGCATCATGAGAGGCTCTGCTAGAGGAGAAGGAACACAGATCAGAGGCTGACACAGAAAGTGTCTTCTCTGGCAACAGAACTCACTGCATCCTATGCCCTCGGTCTAGATGGGAACAGAACCCTGCAGGGGGGCGAGGCCTGAGGAAGAGCACTCTATGCCCTAGGGGTGACACCTCGGCTCTGAGCCAGGCCTCTCCATCCAAACTCAACCCCTGCCTCACTGCTACATCTACATTTTTTTTAAAGGTTGTATCTATTTATTCATGAGAGACATGGAAAGAGAGGCAAAGACATAGGCAGAGGGAGAAGCAGGCTCCCTGCAGGGAGCCCAATGTGGGACTTGACCCCGGGGTCATGACCTGAGCCAAGGCTGAAGCTCAACCGCTGAGCCACCCAGGTGTCCCACTACTTCTACTTCTTTCTCTGAACCTGCACATCTTCACTCTGGCCCCTTGCCCTCCCTCTATAAGGTAGTTTTATAAGAAGCAGCGGTGAAGCCAGGTTATACAGAGTCCTCTGGTGAGTCTATCTGCTGCTACCTGCCATAAGAACTAAGAATGCAGGGTCGTACACTCTACCACTGGGTTAGACCAAAGCTGCAAAGATAAACACCCAGCCAGGAGATTAGGATCCAGAGTGGAACGACTTCTAATTACCCAAGTTTGTGAACACTTTGTATTTTCCTGGGGGTTGGGTGGGGAGGTCCTCAGCAAATACGTGATAAAGAAGGAAGAAAAAGCTGCTTCCAATTATACAATCTACAACCCCATCTATAGTGTTGAGGGGGCGGTCTTAGTGTCTTAAAACAACACAAATTCATTTTCTGACACTTCTGGAAGTCATAAGCCCCACATGGGTCTCCCTGGACTGATACAGAAGTGTCAACAGGACTGCATTCCTTCTGAAGGACCTAAGGGAGGGCATGTTTCCTTGCCTATTCTGCTTATAGAGGCCACCTGCATTCCTTGGTGTATGGCTCCCTAGGGTTCAAAGATGGAAGCATCAAGCTGAGCCTTTGTTGGGTCACATCTCTCTGGTTCTCCTTATCCCCCTCCCCGTGCACTTTAAAGAGCCCCCATGACTACACAGGGCCTGTGCAGATAATCCAAGGTAACCCCCCATCACATGTTCTGCTGATCAGAGACACTAATTCCAGCTGCAAGGTAAATTCATCTTGGAGAGTTAATATATTCACTGGTTCCAAAACTAGGACATGAACATTTGGGAAGAGGGGAACCAGGGGGGAGGGGGCCATTACTCTGCCAACCACATTATATGATTAATAGTTATTGATTAGGGGCACCCGAGTGTTGGAGTTAGTTGAGCACCCAACTCTTGGTTTTGGCTCAGGTCGTGATCTCAGGGTTATGATCTCAGGATTGTGAGATGGAAGCCAGCATAGGGCTCTGTGCTTAGCAAAGAGTCTGCTTGAGGCTCTCTTTCCCTCCACCCCTCACTCTCTCTGTCTCTAAAATAAATAAATATTTTTCTTAAAGTTATTAATTAGACCCTAATGCAAGATTTTAAAAAATTATTTACCCCCTGTAGATTTTTAGGTTGACATTGAGCATTTTTCATTAGAGCTGCAAAGGATTTAATTTTTTGCATCTTATAAATCTCAACATTTGCATCACTTTTTAAAGTATTTCAGTGAATATGAATGTGACAATAATGTAACTGTCAAACATGTAACATGTTTTCTCAATACATGCACTATACTCATTTTATACCCAATTACTCTGAACTCACTGTTACTGCTCAAAAGTCAATTAGGTGTTTCAATTCTGCTCCTAGATCTGAGATGGGAGTTCTCTGCTGCCTGCTCCATTCTGGACGAAAAAGATCAGAAAAGAAACGGGATGGCCATGTGTTTTACTGGGTATAAAATATACCTCACTTGTAAAAGGTCAAGGGATTATTAGATTAGATCACTGTACAATCTGAGAGTCTGTGCAGAAGCCAGAGACAAAGCAGGCTCTATAGAAAGGCGGGCTCTGGAGGCTCGAATACAGGGCACCTCCAGAACCCCAGCCCGCCTGCACCCTCAAAAGGACCCTGCAACCACACCAAGCTAACTCCCACTCATATGCAGGCTGCAGCTTAAATCCCATCTCCCAAAAGAGCCCTTTCCAGATCCCCTCACACATCCAGACTGAGTCCCCTTGACATTCTCTATCATGTTCCCTTCCTTCAAAGAACTTAGCATGATTTGTGCAGAAATTGTACGCTTATTTGATGAATAATGTCCTCACCCCCAGACCACAAACTGCATGGCAGCAGGCAATGGAGTCACTACTGCTGTCACAACCACTGTGCTCAACAAAGTGCCTGGCATATAACTGGCACACAAACATTTGAGTTGAATTGAATGGATAAATGATTACCAATGTAGTCTCCCAAATGCCTTGATCCTGGTAAAGGAGGTGGGATTCTGGATAAGGGAAATAGGTGTTCTGGTCACTGGAGAGGTATCTGCCTCACAATAAATAAGGTGGAACTGTATGTTTAAAAGAAGAAAGAAGAAAAATCCTTCGCATCACCTGTAATTTCCAGCACTTCCCTGAAAGAGTAAGGCCCTTAATGACAAGAAATAGTATTTCTGTGTTTAGCCCAGGGGCTTGTGGGCTTCCAGAGTGGGCCATACCCTCAACCATCTCCTGACTGAAGCAGGCCACTGCTTCCTCGTGTCCCCACAGTAAAGACACACAGCTTGGGGCAACACAGTATCTTCACTGACTCTTTTCAAGGTTCCAAATGGCTGAGGGTGAGGGCAGGGAAGCAAAAGGAGGAAAAGGCACACATTTCACAGCTGCACTCCCCTGCTGAGGCTCATACCTGGTGCCTGGTATCTCCACCTCTGAGCATGAGTGCTCAGGGAAACTTG